>NC_051846.1:224200559-224208313 GCF_002237135.1 Teleopsis dalmanni | reverse complement strand
TCCAAATGTTTAATTTTTTTTTTTCTTATGTTGCTTCTTTGTGCAAATGCCAGCCACTGGCAGCATGGTTTAAAGTAAATAAAATAACTTCTAATGCTACTCTTAACGATTATATTAAGCTTGACAATGAAATTTGTACATCAAGTTTTCCTACAGATGACGATATTATTGAGCACTATAGCTCTAAATTACTGGTTCCATATCTAAGCGCAGTGGAAAGTGATGATGAGGGTTCGGTGGATGTAATTGTTTATCAACCTTCCAAGAATGAAGTAGAAGATTAATTCAAAATTCTGAATATATATTTACAAATGAATAATTAAATGTTTTAATGACCAAAAGAAATTTTTTTATAAAAATAATTAATTCACGGGCTAATTGGTCAGTTATTAAATAATGATATTTTTTATTATTTAGTTTTATAAGATTTTTATTTTCCAATATTTCGACTATAATCTATAGTCATCATCGGGGAACTATACATATAAATACATTGTAATTAATATTAAGGTATACATTACATAGAAACAATAATAAATTACATTTTCATTGAAACATGAAACATACATATGTATTTGGAAAATATACAATACTTTGACTATAAGAATCATAAAAATAACATATATATACACGAAAAATATATTTATCCTCTTCCGGATTTGTCGAAGGTGTTTTTATACACCTGAGCAGTGTTGTATGTCACTTTTGAAATTTAGTCTGGTGTCACTTGGAGTTTGAAGGATGTATAACATCTCTAAGAAAAATCGTTTTTGTTGATGATTTTCTTGGTGTAACACCTTTATGTTATCAAGGTCTGGCTCATGTTTTAATGTAATGCAGTGTGATGCCAGTGCCGTTTTTGAGTCAATATTATTTTTATATTTGACACTGTGTTTATGTCCGGCTATACGCGTCTTTAACTTGTTTTTTGTTGTGCCAACATATACTTGGTTGCATATGTTGGATCCATCACCTTTACATTTAATTTGATAAATCACATTGTGTCTATCCAAGGTATCTATTTTAGATTTGGTGTTCGAAAACAGCGTCTTCATCGTGTTATATGTCTTATATGTAATTTTATATTTTTCTTTGTCATATATTGTTGAAGTTGTAATTTGATTGCAGAGTTTTGGTACATATACCATACTTTTATAAATTTGAGTATTTTGGTTTACTTTTTGATTTCTTTTTTCTTTTAAAATTTTATGTATTACTGGGTTGAGGAAATCATTTTTGTTCAAAACCATTTTGATATTATTTCTTACCTCCTTGTGGAAATTGTGTCACTTAACTCTAATGCTCTTATAGCCATATTTTTGGCTGTGTTACTTATTACATGGTGGGGGTGTTTTGAATTGAAGTTTATAATTCGTCCAGAGGCTGTTGGTTTTTGATACCATTTTGTCATTATACGATTATTATATCGTAATAAATGAATGTCCAAATATGGTAATTGGTTATGTTGTATCTCTATTTCCCAGCATACCACTAGATTAAGCGGTAAAACTTTTAGAAACTAAATGGAACGAAATAAGACAATTTACAAAAATAAAAGAATCGTTGTTTTTTGAAATACTAAATTTTTGTCTCACAGACAACTATTTTACTTTAAATAATAAAATATATAAACAACGAAGAGGTATGCCCATGGGTTCTCCAGCGTCACCAATTATTGCAGATATTGTAATGGAGGAACTACTAGACCAATGCATGGAAAGAATGGAAATAAAACCGAGGCTTTTAACTAAATATGTAGACGACATCTTTGGGATTGTAAGAATAGATAGCATCAATGATACTTTACAAAATTTTCAATGACTTTCACAAAAGTATCAAATTCGCCATAGAAGAAGAAAAACATAACCAATTACCATATTTGGACATTCATTTATTACGATATAATAATCGTATAATGACAAAATGATATCAAAAACCAACAGCCTCTGGACGAATTATAAACTTCAATTCAAAACACCCCCACCATGTAATAAGTAACACAGCCAAAAATATGGCTATAATAGCATTAGAGTTAAGTGACACAATTTTCCACAAGGAGGTAAGAAATAATATCAAAATGGTTTTGAACAAAAATGATTTCCCCAACCCAGTAATACATAAAATTTTAAAAGAAAAAAGAAATCAAAAAGTAAACCAAAATACTCAAATTTATAAAAGTATGGTATATGTACCAAAACTCTGCAATCAAATTACAACTTCAACAATATATGGCAAAGAAAAATATAAAATTACAATAAGACATATAACACGATGAAGACGCTGTTTTCGAACACCAAATCTAAAATAGATACCTTGGATAGACACAATGTGATTTATCAAATTAAATGTAAAGGTGATGGATCCAACATATGCAACCAAGTATATGTTGGCACAACAAAAAACAAGTTAAAGACGCGTATAGCCGGACATAAACACAGTGTCAAATATAAAAATAATATTGACTCAAAAACGGCACTGGCATCACACTGCATTACATCAAAACATGAGCCAGACCTTGATAACATAAAGGTGTTACACCAAGAAAATCATCAACAAAAACGATTTTTCTTAGAGATGTTATACATCCTTCAAACTCCAAGTGACACCAGACTAAATTTCAAAAGTGACATACAACACTGCTCAGGTGTATAAAAACACCTTCGACAAATCCGGAAGAGGATAAATATATTTTTCGTGTATATATATGTTATTTTTATGATTCTTATAGTCAAAGTATTGTATATTTTCCAAATACATATGTATGTTTCATGTTTCAATGAAAATGTAATTTATTATTGTTTCTATGTAATGTATACCTTAATATTAATTACAATGTATTTATATGTATAGTTCCCCGATGATGACTATAGATTATAGTCGAAATATTGGAAAATAAAAATCTTATAAAACTAAATAATAAAAAATATCATTATTTAATAACTGACCAATTAGCCCGTGAATTAATTATTTTTATAAACAAATGAATAATGCTAGAAATGATAGTGATAAGAGTAATTAAAGTCCCAACCCCTAATTTCTGAATATTATGCTTCACTATAACTTTTGTGCTTTTTTTGATTGCAAATAAATAAATATCTTAAAATGTGATTCTGGTTTCTTCCAAAAATAAAAAAAATAAAAAAATTCTCTAACTTGAAGTCTGCATAAGTCGAACCTTTTCTTTGCAAAATTGGACTTCGAGTTATGAAAGTTTGACTATAGTATATATATTATATATACAGTTTGTCAAGTATGAGTTTACTCATTGAAAAAAATCGAAATTTTCAACTATTCAAAAAAAGACAACTTTTTGTTTTAGTATATATGTTTTTTATTTTATATATTTGTTAATTACTATATTAGGAATATAAACATAAAAAAAATATAATATTATTGAAAGGCGAACATAAAATATAACAAAAACAAATCCTACATCATATTTTGACTGTCAAGTAACTGTTTACACAATTTATGTTTTTCCATTCTTCTGTATTATTTAAACGATGTGCGGTAAATTTACAGTAATTGACGCCTTGCGTTAATTCTTGTCTGAGATGTTGATTCTTAATTAGTTATTGTTTTCAAATTTTTTCACTTTACTAACTAAAATACCAATTTTTTAAATGTAAAATGAAACATTATCGTTTGGAGTGGAACAGTCCAGGTATTGTAGCCGCCACTTGGGGAAAAGTGTGCCGAAACTATGAGAAATATTTTACTAATATGTAGGAGACTATTTATAATATTTTAAATCTAGCTGAATACGAGAGTAGATTAGAGCTAAAGTATAAAATTATCGTTAAGACCAACTTTCACAGCATATGTACATAGAATATGTTATCATGATGAAAATATGAAAAACCGGGAAAATTTGATCATGATCTGTACTATGGAACTCAGGGAAGAATATATTGTTGGTGTTTCTTCCAGAGGGGGCCAATTGGAGGTTGTGTGTCAACTTAAAGAAAACAGTGATAATATTTCCGTTGGCTTTTACCAGGTTAAAAACAATCAGACAGTTTATTTTTTGATTGGCCAGGTTCACTCCCTTTCCTCCCAAGTTAATAATATCGTGATAAAGTTAATATCGTTTAACAAAATATATAATATAATTTACAAAATACACCATATAATAATATAATATAAGATAAAAATATAATGCAATTAAATTAAAGTTATATAATAAGTAATATTAAAGTATATATATTTTTGCGCCTTTCTTTCGTGCGTTTATGTTTCTTTTTTACACTTTATTTATATTTATTTACACTATATTTATGTTTTTTTCTATACCTTAAGTTTCATTTTATTTTAATGCTTCAAATTTGTTTCAATCTTTACCAAATTTATTTTGATTTTGAAATTTGCAACATTTTATATCATATCAGTTTTAAAGGCGTAAAAATATTGTTTTGTTTATAATATTAAATTATATTACATAAAGAATGACCTGGTGCAATATTTTATTTATATTAATTTTATATACTGTTTAAATTTTTGGTGAAAATGTTTTACAGGAAAAACATAAACGGTCTATACCAAAGGATACTTGGAATTTATTGCTTGATTTTGCTACGCAAATCGATGAAAAAATGACCAATTACGATTCGGAAGGTGCTTGGCCTGTACTTATCGATGACTTTGTGGAATGGTGCCATGAAAATCATATGACAAATGAAAATCGGAATTTTTCCTCTCAACAGTTAACACAATTAAATTTTTCCAACACTTTTCAAACTTCAAACAACTCAAGTAGTATGAACTATGGCTAGCGCTTAATTAACATGTATGTGTTATTTCATTATTTTTAGTTTTATCGTTATTGTAATTAGAATTTTTTTATATATCAAAAATATGTTATAAATGTGTTATCCTTCATAATAAATATAAGAAACTGAAGTATCTAAATCTATTGAATATTGTGCATATATACAAAAATGATATAAAAACTATAAATCTAATATTCTTAAATAACCGTGTGTATTTTAATTAAGCAGTATTTTTTACCTAAAAGCAGTATATAACTGAAGTTGTACCCTTTTCATTAATAGGAATGGTGGATATTCAGGTAAACTTCGTAGAATATGGTACTTCCCATGTAATATAATTTATTCAGATCTATTATCGTTGTCTGTGCCTAACGTAAATCCATGTTTTGTTTTTGAATTTTCATTACACCTTAGCATAATATATTCCAAAAGATATATGGCATTTAAGTTGCAATTTTTGCAACTGATTTATGTAATTGTGTTCATGATTCTTATTGTGTTTATACGACAAGAACACAATTGTTAAATTGTTGTTTAATAATGGATATTACAAATTATAAAAGATTTTAAATTAAAGTTTCGTGGTAGTGGCTTAGATTTCTGAATTTCGGCTGTTCGCCATGATCACAAATAAAAATCTATATGCATACTATACATCTTATCATAAGCAGGACAGATATTCTTTGTGACAATGGTATAAAAAAAAATATTAATTGTCATAAAAATTAAATTATAAAATAAAATTTTTTTTAATTTAGAATAAAATTTTGAATTTGAATATGCAGTTGAGTCAAATTTATATTCACCGTTGTAAACACACTCTACTCAAATTGAGTGCATACAATAATACTTTATTGCAAATCTATCGTATTTATTGTTTTCTTTGCATAAAACACAACAAAAATAACTCGTTGAAAAAGTGACACAGTAACGGAGCAACTTTTGTCACTAAAACAACAACGGACATCTGTAGAATGAAATGTGCTGAGTTTTAAGGCGAATGTAGAGAAAAAATTAACGTTTGTGGATGTTATCATTTTAGAATATCGACTGCAAATTTTGGAATCATATTTTACAGAAGGTTGTCAAATACAGAGTAGAATTGAACAAGCATGTCCTAATGATGATAGGCGTAGCAAATTAGAGGACATATATGTCAGCATTAAATCGCTTATCGTGTCAACAATCATAAAATTACTCTTCAAATCATAGTCGTTTACCAGAATTAAAATTGCCAAAATTTTATGGTTAATACAGTGATTATAAACGTTTTTTCTCTGCTTTCACAAATCTAATACACAACGATCCGTTGATAGCATTATTTGATAAATTTAATTATCTTCTAAATTGTCTATCGGGTGCGGCGTTGAGCGTAGTATAATTATATCAAATAGCGGAAGAAAATTATTCAAAGGCTTTAATGCAATTACAAATGCGATATGACAAAAAGGCATTGATTTTTATGGAACACATTAATTCTCTTTTTTTTATTAAAAATATGACGAAGGGCGGCTAAATTGTACTCAGAAATATTGTAGATACAGTGTAAGCTTTATTCGGTTCATTTCTATCGTTAGGTTCGGAAGCAGACATTCAAATTGCCATAATAATTCATCTAGTGTTGTCTAAGGTGAATAAAGAAACTTACCATTCTCAGCAAGATTTTGAGCAACTCGAAAAGATGCAATACTTACAAGATGAATGAAAATAATTGTTTTCACAGAAAATTGGCCACATTTGTCAACACTAAAATCAATTGTATAAAGTGTAATGGACACGCCTAGAATCATATCCATCGTGTTTAGTACTGACTTTTAACGACAAATTTAAATTCGTTTAAGATTTTTCTGTTTGTTTAAATAACCTACGCAAAGACCATGGTGTTAAAAATTGTCAATCCAAATCTCTCTGTTGAATATGCAATGGCATGCATCATACAAGTTTGCATACATTCAAACCCGTTGATCAAAATGTGAGACCAAATTTGTCAGACGGTTCATCTTGACAATTAAATTATCCGCAATCTCCATTAATTCTGTAGTATCGCATACTAAACTGAGAAAATCGCAAAACCATTTCAACTGCCATTTGAGCGAATAAATCAGAAAGTGTCAGGCATTGGTGATATTAGAATACAAATTCGCCATTCAACAACTGCAACTATAAAATCTACAGTCAGGTACACGGCTTTGCCGATGTTTCTCAGCGAGTTTTGGATGTTGTATATATATTTTGTCAAATCATAATGGCTTTTACAAATCCTTGTTGTTGATATCGAAATCAAAGATTGCACCGATCAAAACAGTATTGCTTCCTTGTTTAGAATTATGCGCTGCCGTACTTTATAAAACTTTGAACAAAATATAACCTAAAGTATTACCATTTATTAATGAATTTTTTTTTTGACAGATTCTAAAATCCTCAACTTTAAATTTTTTTGTAGCTAACCGTGTCTGACAACTGGCAAAATGACCAAAAGAAACATCGACAACTGAGTTTCTTGCAAAGGACCTTGAGCTACGAAAACCTACTGTCTTGAAATGTAGTAACAGTGGTATCAATGCACATATTCAATAAAATTATTAATAATTTTTCATCATTTCGTCGTATTGTTAGGGTAATATCATATATCCTTCGAGTCTTTAACAAAGTACCAATAAATAATAATCAAATAGTGAACGATATGAGTCCAATTACTGTGCATGAATTTCAAGAATCATTTTGGTATTTTATATCACACCTTCAACATTGTACATATCACAGTGTAATATCATCGCTTCAATCGGGTAAAATCCTGAATTCAGACTTGCATAACGTGAACCCCTATTTGGTCATTGGAAGCGGAACGTTTAATATAATTCGGTTAAGAGGATGATTGACGAATACACCAATAGGCTTTGATGCAAAATTTTCAGCTTAACTGCTACGTGATCAACAGTTTTCTAAAATTTTTATGGAATACTTACATCGTAAACACATGCACGT
>NC_051846.1:224191611-224200459 GCF_002237135.1 Teleopsis dalmanni | reverse complement strand
AGATACAGGTCTACTGATTAATAGCGTAATATTAATACTCACAGTGCCACAATCAATATACGTACATAATTGATGAAATTTTTGCTTCAATAACATAAAATTCAGAAATTTCCACAAAATAGTTAAAATAAAAAATCTTCGATTTGCTGGTCTATACTACACCTCCACATATGGACTGGCGGAATGTGTAGTGCAACACAGCTGTTTTTGAGAAAAAGCTTGGAAAGTTGGCTAGAAATAGTGAGCCTAGAAATTAAACAATAAGTTTGACTCTACCCACATAAGTAAAGATGGTACATAAAGGATGGCGTCAATTTATTTCAGTGAAAATAGTTATTTGCCTTGAAATTATTATATGGTAGAATACAGATCGAAAATCAACTAACTATTCGTTTGTCATACTTTGTCACAAGCGAAGTAATAAAAAAATTTTGGAATTCCTCGATTATTGGTAAAAATCCCATCAACGTTCGAAGGTCATTAAAACGGAATTTCAAACTCATAGTAAGCTGTCAAATCGGGTTCAAAGACTACTTGATTGCTTTTCACAGCCTCCCTAGTAACTGAGGCTGAGTGTAGTAGCTGGAGAACAGAGTTTAAAAACTTGTAGATAACATTAACGCTTTGTCCTGGTAAGATTAAATCACAAATAAAATCAGATATTCAAGCTTACTCCCATTCTGATGACCACTTCTTTTCACTGCAGAAACTAAAGAAACCTATTTTATATGTAAGTTTCTATGTGACAGGTCTATTTTTTTTAATTTTGTTGCATTTTCTAAAAACATTTTTTCTATTGTTGGGTTGTCAGGTCAGTATCCTCATCCATTCCATACACTTTTTATATTTATAAGAATACCTGACAAGGTATTTATGAATTAAGAATGCTAATATTTTCCTCACTCTTAATAGATACTGACTAGCACTGATTGCCATCGTTTTTTTACTAATTATTGAAAATGTAATGATATTCTTAGATCAAAATTATTACTAGTAAAAAAATATCGTTGTTACTATTAAAAACCATTTCGGAAACCTTTTTTACTGAATAAAATTAAAATTGCTAAAATTATATAAAACATTCAAATGTCATTTGTGTGCACTGCATAATTTATGCTGGCGCACATAAATTCTATTTAAGTTTTAAGTCCAATATCGATTATCTGAAAAGAGTTACATAAAATAAAATAAACTATTCTCATATTATATCTATTTGGTTACCATTCATTCAAATTATTCTTATTCCTTGCTTATTAACATATTACAGAATAATTTCCATCGGTGTGTACTAAAAAAAAAGCGAATTGAGAACAAATTAATAAATATTAACCCAAAAAGACATTTTACACTATTTATATTTTATCAAAAAAGCCTAAAAAAGATAAAGCAAATCTTTTTAAGTAAAAAGAAAAAGGTCTTCTCCTGCCTTCCTGTCCAAGAAGGTTGTAAATGAGTTTAAAAACAAGAAACAAGAAACTACTGTTCAACAGAAACAGCTTCAGAAGGTTGCAGGTATTACACTTCTTTATGTAGGTAATTACATTTTTGAATCACTGCACTTACTATATCGGCATTTATATTTAACTTCACGGATCAAGTTCGATATTTGCCAAATGTAATAGAAGACTTATCTACCCGCATGTGTACCAGAGATACCGAAGTTACTTGTTTTCAGTCTACTTAGTACCAGATTCGAATAAATTTCAATTGTTGAAAATATTTCCAAGAGTCTTCCCTTTATACACTGTTTTGAGCTTTCGATCCTTAAGTCTTTATGGCCCCCACAGTTTCTTACATACCATGAATATTTTAGAAATCCTGTCAAAACAATATTTTCATAATTGAACCCATCGCTTTACTAAACGTGGCGCAACCATAGAGCAGACTTGATCTTATCGCAAACAATAACTAATATTTTGTTTTTAATGCTCAGTTCCTATCCCATAAAGGCCTTAATATGATATATTTCAAATTGTACGCAATCTTCTTTTCCAAAATATGGTCCTACAGATAAATATGCTATCGATATAATAAAATACACTAGTTTTTTGACGTACTATCTATTGAATGCATTGCATATCTATTCTAAAATATTGGAACAACTTAATAAAGGCAGTGTTACAATTGTCTCTACTTTTACAATCAAGGAACTATAAAAAATTCTATATAAATATTTACAAGTACCATTACTGATACCTGCGTGGTTACGCCTGATGAGTAAAAATTTTTTATTTCAGGTAACGTAATCCTTCCTTTGAAAAAATAATTGAGTTTTAATTCACAAAGGAAGTGTTTCGAAAACTGCAAATATAATATTATGTAAACTATTGTATTGTGTAATAAATTCAATTAAGTAACATAACAACGACTAAATTGGTTGTCTTTGATTTTTTCTATACTCCATATCCCAATCCGAATTATTTGAAATTGTTGCCTTTGTTGTAACTACAGCTCGAACGATATATGCCACATAATAAATTGCTGAATTCAGTGGGCGGTCACCTACCAGAAGCAGCACTTAATTGAACAATAAAAACTAAATTAATAAAAAATACTAAATCCAAAACAACAGTAAAAAACATTTATTTTATTAGATCGCATTGTGTTCTGCTCACTGCTCCGAAGTGCACCCACCTGCTAACAATACAGGGGAAATTAAGAGCAACTCCTTTTTCGCCAGTATCCTGCAGTGCAAAATTAGGAAGCTTCGCGATACTCATCTGAAGGAGGGCTATTTCGCAGCTCAACTCAGGCTGGTGCGTGCTTTGCTCAAGCTTTTGTTTCTGAACGTCAGCACGTGCCATCATTTCAACTCCTCCAATTATAGGCCATAGTTTGTTTGTTTTGCTACATAAAATGTCAACACGTGCCCGTGTCCTTTAAAATGCTACCGAAAGTCAACCGTTTAGAACACAATATGAGCAATTGCCTTGGCCCAAATAAACCCAATCTTATTTTATATATTCCATTTGATTGGCTTTATGCATTATGTATATTATTACTATTCAACTAATACTAACTCGTGACGTCAGAATAAAAGTTTTCAATAATAATTAAATGGCATTTAACGCAACGCAGTTGAAATGAGCGCTATGGAGGCCACAACAATTTAAAATGATTGAATCATAAAAATTCACTCAATGGTTCTTAAGATCGATTTAATAAATAACTTATAGGTCTTGCTCACTTACAATGCAGTAGCTGCTAATCTCATGAAAATTAATTTAATTTGATAAAAATGTAGATGAGGTTGGAAGTGTACGTATTAAACATTTTTTTTACCCTGGTTCCAAGGCAGGAAATCTCATTTCTAAATTTGTGTACTGCAGCAATTTAGATATACCTATACTTAGCACTGCTTTTTTAAATTGTTTCATGTATAACAGGGATTTTCAGGTCTTTGTAAATATCGTCGTTTGTGATGTACCATCTAGCATCTACTATTGTTCGCAGGATTTTTGATTGCAGCCTCTGGATCGTATTTAAATTTGTCTTACAGGTGGTTCCCCATATTTCAATTCCACATTTCCAAATCGATACAATAACAGTTTTATAAATTAGTAGTTTGTTATCAATTGACAGACTGGAATTTTTACCAAGAGGCCAATATAAATCTGCAAATCTTCGATGTGCTTCCTTTTTCTTCAGTATTATGTGCTCCTTCCAAGTCAACTTTCGGTCTAATAGCAGGCCCAGGTATTAGCATGGCTTTCTTGCAGAGTGGTATATCAATATTTACAATTTTCATTCCTTGTTGTTGAAAATAACTTGGACAGTTTTTTCGGCGTTTATCTTAGTCCCCCAGGACGCCAATGCGTCTCTTCGTTAAGATGATTTTGAAGATTTGCAGTTGCTTTTGTGATATCATGGTGTTTTGATAAAAATCTAGTATCGTCAGCAAACGTTACAATTAGTATTTCTCTACTTTTTGGCTTAGAAATGTCTGCAATCTATAGTAAATACAGAATCGGACCTAATACAGTCCCTTGTGGGACACCGGCTTCTATTTTTATCATGTGGGATGTGTCGTTTTGGTATTGTACAAAGAAGTATCTATCTTTGAAGTAGCTCTTCAGAAGTAAATAAAAATCGGAAGGCAATAGTCTCGATAGTTTGTAAGAATTTTTAAAAAAATTATTTATTATGCGTAGTGTGCCAACACAACCATTCTTGGACTTGTGGTTAGTGTTTTCGTTGGACATATTTGCCTAAAACAAAATGAAATTCGACATAGACTTGCTACTCAAGTTTCTCCAATGGCTTCAAGTAGCTTGAGCTTTTACGAACATTTGGAGTGTTAAGAAGTGTTTGGAGTGTTAATTTAAAGAGAACACTTTAAAGCTCTTGTGATTAGCGCATTCACGTGTGACGTCGCCTATACATACATGTGTTACTATTGGTCGAACATACAGTCAAAGTCATAAGTCTACAAGCAGGCACTACAAAAAACTTTGAAAATATTTTCCAAAAAAATAAATTTATTGGAAACATATTTTATTGTTTTTTTATAACATTCAATGCACAATGTTTTTGCGAAGTTTCGTTGCAATTCTGCAAAAAAACAGCTCAAAGTATCACAGTACTTTGAGCTGAAGAAATATTTTAGAGTTGCCACTCCACATTTTTTTACCAAAATTATGGCACTATATTCCTAGAAAGACTGAAGCAAATAAAATAACAATTAAAAAAAATAATAATAATAATAATTATATTACATGTAAAAAAATTGTGACAACCAATCAATATAAGTCCCAAAAAAGTGTAGAAAATTTTCTAAACAATAAAATCGGAATAGAAATACTGATCTCTTTCAGTGACGACGCGTGCCCTATCTGGAAGGGTGTGCGGATCTTCTTTAATGTTTTTTTTACATGTACCACTTAAAATAAAATATATGAGATGTTTTATTAATAATAACTATATTATATTAGGCAACAATATATTCGCAATATTATATTAACTATTCATTAACAAAATAACATATTAAACAAATTAAATTAATAATTTATATACAAGTTTAATATTATATCAATATGGAAGAAACAAAACTTTTCACATAATTCTCGTAACATCAAACCAAATTTTTTCAAACAAAAGAGTTTGTATTTAGAAACATACATGTTTGTGCAGTGATCAAACAAAATCGAACCCGCTTGCAACGTATAAATGTGCGGACAAGTACCCCGCACAATAAGAACAGAAATTCGTGGGTGCTGCTGTTAAAAGGGGAGAGACGTAATGTGATAGAAATGTATGGTGAGATGTGCTGCAAACTTCAGCCGCTCATGCAACCACTTTGGCAAATCATCATGTTGGATTCGTATGCATGCAGTTGATATTCGAGTAGAACAGAAAATTACTCTCGTACAATTCCCACTATATAAATCTCTATTTCTGATATTATGAACGGGAGTACACGCACATTATTTTGTTCATATGCAAAATATGAATGTGCGGCCAACTTCTTTGCACACAAAGGGGAAAGACGAAATAAAATAGAAATGTTCTGTGATTTGAGCTGTAAATATATGAGCACAACTAACAAGTATAGCAGCTAACAGAAGCAAATTGACTAAGTTTTCATAGACAATTATATTTAATTGTTTTTGCTAAAACTTTAAAAATATATATGTATATGGAAATGTAATAATTATTAATAATTCTTGATGTGAAGATACCTAATAAATTTATATACCTATGTTATTTGACATTTTGCAAATTATGTTAGGGTGTTCACCGCACACCTCCGCACCTTAGAGCAATCGTCACTGATCTCTTTAGTGGATTAACCTAGCTTTGCGCATTAAAACCGTAAACAGAATTGTAGTCCCGTAATTCAAAAATGGAGAAGTAATTACAAAAAATAAAAAAATTAAAGAAAGTGTTCAGATTATTTAAAAAATATGTATAAATGTTTAAACAATTAATAACAGTTATGTTAAGATCCTAAATAATACTCTTAACCTTTAACAAATTACTCCACAAAAATTGAAATAGTCGATGTGGTGTTCATAAACTTTTTTGTAATTATGGCAAATATTTATTAAATACTTGGTAAGCAGATTAAGTTTTCTTGCTATTTCAATACAAATAATGATATATGGCTAAAAGTACAAAATGCAATGCCATAAAAAAATTGGAAATTATATTTTCTTTGTATCCTACGCCAACTTATTGGAAAACGTCATTTCAGTTTGCTCTGCTTCATAGGTTCGAGAAATTTTTATATTTCTTTTTTTTGTGTTTTTTTCTCCTTTAGCTCTTTGAGGTGTTGTTATTGCTTCCTTGAATTATAATGTAAGTAGTAAAAAGAATTATTCGCTATTTTATATTCATTCATGCCTACTTGCTTTGTGTTTAAATATGAACATATGGACATTGATATTTTTGTATGTAATTTCGGCGGCAAGAGATATCAAAATTTTATTTGCAGCATTGAAACAATTTTTCATTATGATGGCATTTGAAGAAAGAATTATAATTGTTTTCGTAATTAATCGTTATTAAGTATGGATTTCCAATTTTATCGCATTTACATAATATTTATATTAAATCTTAAGAAGTAATACAATCATAAGAACACATATGTATATAAAATAATTACCAATAATTCGTAAAACATTTTTTAAAAATAGTATGATTTAGCTTTGCCAAATGTATTACAATAAAATTATATAGAAATCGATTTAAGATTAAACCTTCAGTTTATATGGCAGTTTGAATAGTTAACGCTATTTTACATATATATGCACCTAAAAGATACTGAATAAGTATAAACGGAATATCAGTACAAGGGGTACAAGTGTATCGACTATTAGCTCTTGCAAGCGGATAATTGCCGAGAAATGGAGATTTATTTAAATAACTTCATAATCATTTATAGTTACTAGATCGACATACGTGAAAGGTTATCGTTAATTAAATAGAAGTGACAATTTTCATGTTACTAGTTGCGTACTAATTTCCAGACCACCTTTGAGGTATAATGCATCGCGCGTTTTTTTTACATGGTGTCACCAGGAGGCCTAGTCCATGTTAACGAAGAAATTTTGTTTAAAAAAAATAATATAGAAAAGAGATTTTTTTTACTATTTCAAAGTTTTTTTTTATTATTTGTTCTCTATTTCGACTATAATTTATAATCGTCCTCAAGAATTTGAAGAACTTTAATTTTTTATATTAATATACATTAATATTTTCGACAAAAAGATTTTTTGCATATAAATGATAAAGATATATATTATCACACATAAATAATTGGAAAATAGAATGGAAAAGAAGAAAGAAAACAACCTGCAGAAGATTTTCCTAAAATACTCCTAAACCTGCCTAAAATCCTACCACAACAACGCCCAATGACAAAACGACAACAAACAACGCTCAGGAATAGAGGAATACCACCACCAATAAAAGAACACATTGTTAGTTCTTGCCGTTATTAGATATATATGTATATGATATATTATTTTTTATTGTTTATATGTATAAATTGCTTTGTTTAAAATATTAATGTATATTAACACAAAAAATTATAAATTGATCAATATCCCGTGAATAACCATAAAAAATAGCGAAAGTTTCTACGTAATAAATATTAATATTTACATTTTTATACATATTTATTAACACATGTTTATTAATAACTATCTTAAAATTAATTCACTTAAACTATGTATTTTGAACAAAATAAATAAATAAAGTAAGTAGTTATGGTAATAAATAAATTATAAATAAATGTTATTAAGCCTGTATTAGGGCAAATTTGTAATATAAGGTCATATAACAATTTATGCCTTAGTCGATTTCATTTTCTCTACCATACAAAGGAATTGCTTACGAAGTAATATAAGCAGAATAAAGCCCAGCAATTCAATTCGATGAAGTCTGCAGGCCCCAATAAACCAACTTGGTAAATTATGGTAAAGTAAACTGAAATTTCTTAGGGTTTTTTGCAATGCACTTATGTTAAAAGTTTTCAAATTTATTTATTTTTTTATTATACATCTTATAAAATGTTGCCAATGGTAATATCAAATTTACCTAATTTACCATACTCGAAATTCTGGTAAATACCAACATTCGCTGCCATACGGACATAATTTATCATTTTCCTCAATTTACCATCAATTACTTGAACTCGCACATGGTCAATTACATACAATTATCTTATTTTAGCTAATACTAATATAACATACATATAACTATTATTATACCTGATTAAAACAAAAAATTGAAATTGGTTGCATTTGCTTCAAATGTTCCTAAAATAAGATCAGAAAGTATTAATATTCTTCCAAATAAAAGTACATATGTTTATAAATATACATTTATACACATACATATATATATGTAGCTCAGTAAACTTCCAAACAAGTAGGGATGTTTCTCTTATTTGCATTATGAAGTGATATTAAATGCATGCAATTTTACGTGCTGCTTGCTGGTGCCAAGCATTAATTGTAAAAACAAATAATTACACCAAAAACTAGTTTGACTCTTTTCTTGTACTGCCTGCCTTCGTAAACAATCAAATCTGTTTTTTGTTTTCATTTTTGTCCTTCATTCATCAATAGTAAAATTTTTAGAAAGAACAAGCATAAGCGCGACCGATCTAGCAGCACCGTGCCTATAATATTTTTACTCAATGCTGAAAGTCAAAAAGCACAGAAAAACTTCCAAGGAATTTAAAGTTTTTAATACCTGAAACCAATAATTGATTGAAAATCTTCCATAAGAAACAATAATTATCAGGTTTTAACAAGTGAATGACTGGGGAGAATAGTTGAGAATAGTGAAACAAAGTGGCTTTCAATCTATTTTACCCTTGACAGAATTTTAGAAGAAAGAA
>NC_051846.1:224187482-224191511 GCF_002237135.1 Teleopsis dalmanni | reverse complement strand
AAAAATGTGGAAATACACTGGTGACGAAGAAAGCGACACTCAATCGGTAAGTAGCGTCAAAAGCACGCCAATAAACACTTCCATTTATACAAAAAGATTTGGTGAAACAACGCAACCAGAATGGCAACGGGTAAACTCGTCAAAAAGAAGTCGTTCAAGTCCCCAAGGAGCTCGACCAAGTTCAAATTTCAAACAAAAGAAGCTGGATACCTATTGCTTGTCAACTGAACCCAAAAAAACTCTAACCGATATTCCGTGCTAGATAAAGACTCTCATTCATCAGAAAAGTCCATTGAGCAAAATGAAAAAATTACAATCTCGAAGCCTCCCCCAATATTTGTTGCAGGAGTCGGTAATATACAACCATTAAGGCAGCTTCTGAATGAAATAGCCCCTAATGAATATAACTTTAAAATACTTGCCAACAATGAGGTTAAAATACAACCTAGTAGCCCAGAAAAATACTCTGCAATCACTAAGGCTCTTGAAGCCAAAAAAACTGAGTTCCATACCTATAAACTCAAACAAGACAGAAGTTTTAACGTTGTATTGAGAGGCATGCATCCTTCTATGCCAGTCGGTGAAATCGAAGAGGCGATAAATAGCTTAGGCTTTAAGGTGGCCAATATAAGTAATATACGTCAACGAACCACCAAAAATCCACTTCCGTTATTTTTTATTGGTTTGAAACCATCAGATACAAACAAGAATATTTTCAATTGTAACAGCCTAATGCATACAAAAATCACTTTTGAAGCTCCAAGAAAAAAACGCGAAATTCCCCAATGCTCTCGTTGTCAGCGTTATGGTCATACAAAGCATTACTGTAAACGAACGCCCCGTTGTGTAAAATGCCCTGGTAATCACTTGACATCAGAGTGTACTCGTAATGTAGTCGACAATGAAGTAAAATGTGTATAATGCAACGGAAATCACCACGCTAATTACAAGGGCTGTGAAGTATACAGGCAGCTTCAACAAAAAGCGTTTCCACCGCTCCGAAGAAAAGAAACCACTAGTCCACCAACGCGCACAGAGTTCGTTCAAGCTGGTCGAACATACTCTAATGTCGTAAGCAACGGCCAAACCATCACTAGTGAACCACAAACAAGATCAGAAAACAACGATATGTCAGAGCTGAAAGTAATGCTTAAAACACTAATGCAACAAATGAGTACTATGCTAAATATTTTAACAGCGTTCGTCGCTAATACATCAAAATAATGAGTGCGTTTAAAATTGCTTTCTGGAATGCTAATGGGCTAGCTCAACATAGCAGCGAACTACAGACTTTCCTCACTGACAAAAATATTGATATTATGTTAATATCAGAAACCCACTTCAACCAAAGAAGCCATCTCAGATTTCCGAAGTATTCTATATACGATGCCAACCACCCATCTGGAAATGCTCGCGGAGGAGCTGCGATAATCGTGAAAAGCGATATTGATCACTCTGTGCACAACAAATACGAAAAACCATTTCTTCAGTCAATATCATTAACAGTTAAAAACAATAAAGGTCCAATATGTATAGCCTCTATCTATTGCCCACCAAACCAAAAAATTAAAAGTCATCAGTTTGAGGAATTTTTCCACACGCTTGGTCAAACATTTATAGCTGCTGGGGACTTCAATGCAAAGCATACTCACTGGGGCTCCAGACTAATCACACGTAGAGGCCGCGAATTGTTTAAGACTATGCAGGCCAACGATTTGCTTCACGCATCAACTGGTGAACCAACTTACTGGCCAACAGACCACAATAAAGTTCCAGACGTGATCGATTTTTGCATATTTAAAGGCATTTCAAGCTCACTATTATCGATTCATTCCAGTTTAGATCTTTCCTCAGACCACTCTCCCCTTATTATGGAGTTGAACTCTAAAATTTTTGTAAAGAACAAAGAGCCTCGATTATACAACAAAAGAACAGACTGGAGTATTTTCAGAAGCATCATAAATGAAAATTTAACAACCAACATCCCACTCAAAACCGGTACCGATATCGAATCTGCGGTCGAGCAATTTAATACAACCGTACAGAATGCCGCGTGGAACTCAACCATACATTTTAATGAATACAAAGAAGAACACATAGACAGAGGCATAAAGGAACAGCTACTTCAGAAACGTAAATTGCGACGAATTTGGCAAATAACAAAAAATCGTGAAGACAAAAGACGTTTGAATGAAGCGATAAAAAAACTTAAAGAAACCCTAAGGGAGAACAAAAACAAAAACATTGAAACATACCTATCTGAATTATCTCCCAGTGAAGAAACCGACTATTCCTTATGGCGGGCCACTCGTAAGCTGAATGGATCAACACCACACATTCCACCACTCAAAATGTATAATGGACAGTGGGCTAGATCCAGAATCGACAAGGCTCAAATTTTCGCAGAGCATCTTCAAGGTGTATTTCAACCATACCCGTGCATAAGTTATGAAGACGACACTGAAATTGAGTCTTTCCTGCAAACACCACATCAAATGGACTTCCCGGTTCCTAAAACCACAATACAAGAAATTAAATGGACAATTAAGACAAAAATTAAAACCAAAAAGGCTCCTGGGTACGATTTGATTACTGGCAAAGTGTTGAAAGAGCTTCCAAACATTGGTCTTGTTTTCATCAACCAACTTTTTAATGCTATTATATGTCAAGAATACTATCCAAGTCAATGGAAAGTAGCTCAAATTATGCTGATACCAAAACCAGGTAAACCTTTAGAGTTAGTTACATCTTATCGACCTATAAGCTTACTTCCGGTGCTCTCCAAAGTCTTCGAAAAAATACTCTTAAAGCGTCTTAACCAGATCACCCAAAGTCGCTTACTAATTCCTGCTCACCAATTCGGCTTTCGAAACAGCCACTCAACCATTGAACAGGTAAATCGTGTTTATCAATATGCAAGAGATGGACTGGAAAGAAAAGAATACTGCACTGCAGCATTTATCGATATAACGCAAGCAATTGACAAGGTATGGCACACCGGACTGCTCTACAAATTGAAATTACATCTACCACACAGCTTCTATTTGTTACTTAAGTCTTATATCAATAACCGATATTTCATGGTTAAAATAGAAGATTATAATACGAAAATCTTCCCGATAAAAGCTGGAGTTCCACAAGGGAGTGTACTAGGTCCAACCCTCTACACACTGTTCACAGCTGACTTACCACTTAACCCATCAACATATACCGCAACTTTTGCCGATGACACAGTGATCATGGCTAAAAGCAAAAACCCAACAGTCGCTTCTAGTCAGTTGCAAACAAACCTAGATAGCATCCAAGTGTGGCTAAACAAATGGCGCATTAAAGCTAATGAATCCAAATCTGCACAAATCACATTCACTCTTCGCAATGGTTACTGTCCACCAGTCACTCTAAATAATAACGTACTACCACAATCCGATCACGTGAAGTATCTAGGTGTTCATGTTGATCGGCGTCTCACCTGGAAACATCATATATTTACGAAACGCAAGCAACTGGGTTTAAAAATGCGCTCCATGCACTGGCTTCTTTGCCAAAATTCAAAACTATCACTGAACAATAAAGTACTTTTATATAAAGTTATTTTAAAACCAATATGGACCTACGGTGTCTCGATCTGGGGAACAGCTGCAAAATCTAATATAGCGATATTGCAAAGATTTGAATCAAAAATACTTCGTTTATGTGCGGCTGCTCCATGGTATATTCCAAATAGCACTTTACAGCGCGATCTCCACGTCCCATCAGTGTTTGAAACAATACAAACAGTCAGCAAAAACTATCGTATGTATAAGACTATCAAATCACCCGAACCCACTGGCACACGAGCTACTATCAGATATCAATCATCCACGTCGACTAAGAAGATTTTCTACGTCGGACTTGCCAAGTAGAACCCTAAACACGTGAATCGTAATTGTAAACTCACTGAAATTTAATATTTATATAGCCAACTATTTACTCATTATTATTAGTCATCATTATTATTAGTTGTAATTTAATCTTTAGCGGTGTTTACTA
>NC_051846.1:224179504-224187382 GCF_002237135.1 Teleopsis dalmanni | reverse complement strand
CTTCCAATTAAGAGAATATTATTGAATACAGACTGTAGGACATAAATCCGTTGACTAGATAAATTCTTAAAGAACTCTGCCGTAATCGCATTTTCGCCTGGAGCCTTATTGATTTTGATTTTGATTTTATTTATTGCTGTTTTTATTTCAATTATTGTTATTTCCGAATCCAGCGCTTCGATAAAGTTTTCAGACAGTATAAGTTCAATGGTAGGACGAGGTAGTTAAATTTGCTCGTAGAAGCTTTGCCAAACAGAATTTTGTATGGGGTTGTTGACAAAAGGTTTTCTATTGTACGATTTAATAACATTCCAAAAGTCTTTCGAACTTTTTACGTTAAAGAATTTGTTTTTGACCTTAATTTCATATTCCGTTCTTTTTTCAAACAGCATTTTTTTGTAATTAGCTTTTAAATTTATGTATACCGCTTTAGTTTTAGATAAAAAGCTTTGTCGTTTGCACTTTTTTAGGGCATGATTTAGATTTTTCTTTGAGGCCCGTAGCTCTGAGTCAAACCATGGCTTAGAAGTATAATAAAGAGAAGAAGTATAGTAAAGAGGCATAAAGGGCTTAGCAATAACCATTTCTGATGCTTGAGCGGATTTTTGTAGAGATAGTTGTAGTTTAGCAACTTTTTGCTAAATTTTTTTTAACTAGAGATACAATACCACCCAGTGGCGTAACTACATTTTTTAGGCCTGTAAGCAAATTCTAACTAAGGGGCCCCTATCAACATACTAAGGGGCCCCTCTTTTTATACTCTTTACACGAAAAATGTGAAAAGGGTATATAAGGTTTGTCAAGATTTTCGTAACGCATTAAAGGAAACGTCGGAAATACCATTAAGTATATATCAGTACAGTATATATATACTTTTTCAGTTCAAACTACTTTCTCAGCTTTTGAACTCTTCGAATGAAACTTTACACACATACTTTTAGCCGACCCTGTTCACCATTTGATTTGATTGAAATTTGACGTCTATTTCTTGTAGCTGTGATATAAACTTAACAATCGGATATGAGGTTTCTCCGTTTTTAATAAAGGTATTTAAATAGAATTTAGTGTATACAGTACTGATATTTGCAAAAGACAACGTACAAAATTATTTTCAAATGGGTTTAAATCTAGATATAGCTTCCATATAAACTCTCGATTACGACACATACTTTTCTTAGAAAAACTTTTTTATTTTATAAATAGGTTTAATATTTTATTTGAAGTACATACATATTATGTACTTTAAATTTAAAATTTACGTGTCTTTTATAAAATGCAATATGAAGTTATTCCAACAAAAAAACGTTTACAAACATTTATAGTGGGGCCCCCTAAATTCGGGGGCCCGAAAGCGTTGCTTCCAGTTGCTTCCCTGTAGTTACGCCACTGATACCACCACTAGCTCTACCAGTGGACTTTTCCCTTATTGCTGGGGTTGTCACCGCATCATAGTTGCACCAAGGACTAAGGCTAGTATTGAAAGGTGTTGTTGACCAGGTTTCATAGACAGATATGATCTGCGAGTCAGCAATTTTTGGTTCATTAAAAAGATTTGCAATACCGTGTATTTTCCAAAATGTTATTTAAAGCTTAAAAAGATTGTATGTAGATGCTGTGTTCCGTGTTGTTAATGTGCTGTATTCGTTCTTCAGTTTTTTGCCATATGGTTGTTTTGATCTAGCTCATTCATGATGCTTAATAAGTTAAGATTAAGGTTTTCAAGTTTGTTTCCATACATAGGTTGGAGAGTAGTAGTCGCCTCCTCATTGCCACACTTTAGGATTCCATTTTTGCTCCATTTGCACCACTTGTTTCCAATGCGTATTCTATCATCTCGAACGAGCACCTTATGCGCACGATCTATTGAGAGAATTTTTTTCCTTATTAAAAGAAGAGCTTTTTTATGCTGTTGTCTGTCTTTGTTCAGGTCTTTTTCAATCCTAATCGTAGAGTTTGCAAGTTTGTGTATGTTTTGGAAAACCAGGCCAATCGATTCTTCTGACATCATCTCTGCCAAGACGTTGATTTTATTTTTCCGCTATGATATGACTCTAGCTTTACGGACTACAATGTTTATTCCAAGAGTTTCTTCACACAGTTTTGTGACAGCTTCTTTGGGTGGCAGCTGATCTGTTAGTCCTTTGAAAATTAGGTTTTTTTTCTTATTGGCGTCAACTAGTCGTATCAGTTCTTCGTGGTCGGTTTGTTTTTTATGTTCCAATTTAATTATTTTTTCTCTTAAAGTTTTATTTTCTTCTGAAAGCATTCCGACTGTACGATTAAGGCTGATTATATTTGTGTTAACAGCTTCTAAATCGGATTTAGTAGCAATATCCCTCAATTTCTCATCTAGACTGCTCACCATTGTTTTTTGTATATCCTGTGTAATAATAAATTTGTTTTGATACGCAAATTTATTATATTTGTTTTTATTTTATTAGATTTTTCTTTCGATTTTATTAGTTTCTTCTTATTGAATTAGCAGGAAGAAATCTGCACATTAGTAGGCATCCGAGAATGCCGAGACAAAAATAAAAGTGAGAATTTGGTTTAAGCTGTTCGAGCTCAGTTTCAAATCTGAATTTTATTAACAATTTTCCAAACTATTTATACAAAATATTTTACTATAATTTACAAATATTTTTCTTAATAATTTTAATTGCGGCGGCACTAAAAAGTTTGACCCACGTCAATGCTTAGAAAATATTATGACACATTCAAGTGTGTCATATCGACATGTGCAGAATAGTAGCACAGAAAAGAAAAGTGTCAAATGGCAATTGCATACTTGCTATGACCAAATATTCTACTTGCATTGCGGTGGTTCTTCCGTGTGCGATCGCATTACATATTACATTGGTTAATATAAAATAATTTGTGCATAAGCACTTTTAAAAATACATAAAATAATTTATTGTTTGTTTTTGTTTACATTTGTTGCGCTATACACAACACATGCAAAAGCTCCGACACATCCATACTGCCAACAGATTGTAGGTGTCACCTTTGTAAGGTGACACCTCTGAGATAGTACGTTTTGCTGCTGAGCCAGACATGGTATTGTTCATTAATTTGGTGGATTTGGATGGAGGGCTTCTTCCAATAGGCATTATATATTTCGTGGTCGATTTCTTGACAAAAATCTTTTTAGATTGTTAAATGGACGCGGTTTAAAACAAAAATGATTAGGTTTCTAAATAGATTTTTAAATGTTGTTTATGTGTGGTGTCAAATTCCTTGTGTGTGGACTTATGCATTTGTTTGTAAACAATGCAATGCGCTTGAAAACAATTAGTATATTTGTATTTACACTGCGCATTGAAATATATAATCACTTATTATTGTATTAATAATATGCTTTGCCAATATAACTATCGCGTACACATTACACACACACGTATTTTTTTTTTACCTTTTCTTCATACAATGTTGCCACGATCGAATATATTATAGTAGTTTTTTATTTTCATCACGATAGTATATTGCAAACGAATAAATTTTTGCCTGATCATTATACCACTTAATGTCTTGTACAGAATATTGAATCGGAAAAACATAATATTTAGAGAAATCACACAAAAGAATGTATTCACTTTCTGCTCACTTGTTTTTAACGATAAAGGAATACAACAGCAATTTGTCTAAACTGCTCGTTAAGGATTGCAGATATTTTTCAACTGGAAATGTGAAAGCTTTAATGTGGTTCTAGCTTGACGAACCCATTAATTATATGTAACAGATTCAATGTTGTTGTCATCAAAGGTGTTCAGAAGTTGTTGATTGATATTTACAGTACCAGGACATTTCTCGCAAGTTCGTAAATAACATTCTGTGCTTTAAGTCTACGAATCATGCGGTGTAGGCAATCTTTATAGTCATATATCGGTTCTATAGTACATGCAGTAAGTGATTTTATACATGCTCCGTTAGGGTGGCTCACGTTATAGGGGGGAAAATTAAAAATGAAGTTTTGAATGAGCGCACCCCCTAGGAATATGCCATTGACCAAAAAAATGATATTCCCAAAGTT
Organism: Teleopsis dalmanni; assembly: GCF_002237135.1. Taxonomy (NCBI): domain Eukaryota; kingdom Metazoa; phylum Arthropoda; class Insecta; order Diptera; family Diopsidae; genus Teleopsis; species Teleopsis dalmanni. The sequence goes on along the minus strand of NC_051846.1, from coordinate 224,183,352 downwards.
TTGGAGCAATAGGATTAAAAATGACGTTGCGCCACTCGAGCAAAGTTGAGTTTTCAGTACAGAAAACAGAAATTTTTAAATTCAAGGTCATTTTTTTATCTTTGTTACTTGTTTTAACAGTTATTAATATGTACTCATTTGATAGATAATTAAAATACCTTTTTAATAAGATACTGATGAGCAAAATCGGTTAAAAATTATGCGCAAAACACAATAATTAGTTCAGCGACTATGCTTTGTTTTCTATTTCATACCTTTTAGATTGCATGCACAATGCAATCACAAATGTTTACAAGAAACGGAAGAAACATAAATAAAAAATAAAAATAATACATTTTTACTTAATAATTTATATAGATATTTAAGTAGAATTGAAAATGTAGTCAAAACAAGATTTTTTTCGTAAGCAAAGAGAAAATGGTCGTACAGGGAGTATGACTGAAATTAATATCCTTTTAGCAAACGAAGCAAAAGCGGCTAAAAATTGCATTGATTTTAATTGGAATAAATTCGATGAAGAAATTTGTCTCAAAATGGAAGCTGAATCTTTAGTCACAGTTCAAAAAAATTGGGATAACGCAGACAGAACGTTTAGTTTAGTTTAGTTTCCGCCCTTGACAAATGCAAGGTTTCGGATCGCTACGCTATACATATTTTGTAGTTGTAGGTATGGTTAGCTGTGGTGCCCAGGTGCCATCTAAGATTCTCAATGGATGGCGAAAATCATGTACTTACTAAAAATATTTATTTGAAGAGATCAATTTACATATAACTCGGATGATTTGTACGAGGTATATACATTTTTATAGTGAGCATATGTGTGAACATTTTAACCCACACTAGGTTAGGTTATGTTCGGAAGGCACGTACTGACAGTTGTCAGCACTTCTACTCGGAGACATATATTGCCCATTGGAATGCCCTTAAAAAATTTTACCAGGAGATGCGAGTTGCTAACCATTGTTATCCTTGTTAAACCATTTGGTTTTCCAGATGAAGTTGAGGAGATCCGATAAGTTTGCTTTCGTTATCTTTTCCAAGCCAGTAAAATAAGGATCCCCAAGACATCAAAGTAGACATGTTTGAAGTCGTGGACAGAGACATAGGAAGTGGTTGTTAGATTTTACCTCCTCTTCGTCTTGGCAACTCCAATATAATCCACTTGTTGGAACTCGCCACCGTTGGAGCATAGGCGCAATGGCACAGTGCCCCTGCACACGAACTGCAGGTTTGCTGAAGCCTTAAAGGCTTTTCGTTTTATTTTTGTCCAACTTAGGGCATAAGATTACAGTCTTCGCGGCTAGTTTATAAATTGTTAGTCACCGTATTGATTCCCTCTATTATATTAAACAGTTTACATATCGGTGTATGTATTGAGAGGTCGACCTCTCCTGTATGCAGTTCAGAACCTTTCTTGGCCATCTCATCTGCTAGGCCATCCCATCTGCTAGTTCATTCCGTTCAATATTGCTATGTCCAAGTATCCGAAATGTACTATGTCCCACAAAGAGAGACCTTATGATGTTGGATGCTCATCAGTGAATCGCGACATTTTAATACTATCTTGGAATTTAGATTCAATTGCTTTCAGTGCGGCATATCTACAAAAATCGTGAAATTCGAAGGACGAATTGTACTTTGTTGTGTAATGTTGACCTCTTTTCGATAACATATATGTCGCCTGATTCTAAATTGCTTGGAATACAGCAGTTTTGGGAACAACAACAGTTTCAAATTTGCTTTGTTAAATTTTGGCAACCATGCCACTTTTTAATGACGAAAAGTGCGAAAATGAGCAAAACAAAGAAAAGAATTGCGTATCATATATTGATTTAAATGTAAAAATTTAAATGTAAAAATATTTGTTTGCTGCACAAATTATCGGAAATAAATATAAGTTATTTTATGAGTAAATAGTAAATAATAAAAAACATTTATTTTAATGAGTAAAATAAATATATAAATAAAAAAAAAATTAAAAAATAAACAATTTTAAAAAAGTTTTCAAAAATGCATTCAGGAGCAGGAGCAAGAAATTTTGCAACAGAGGATCAATTGCAGAAACTTGCGAGACGCTGCAAATCCACTTGAGTGATTTCTTGTAAGTACAAATGTAAATTTAATTTGGTTTTAAAATAAACGTTTTTTTCATTATAGATTTCAAAAATATTATAGAGTAAATAAACCAGCATTTATTTACCTGTTAGAGGAACTTAGTGAGGAACTACAACCAGCAAAGAAGCAGTTTGCAGTTGTTCCAATTGTGAAATTGAGCGGTTGTTTGCATTTCTTTGCTGAAGGAGCTTATCAGACATCAGACATTAAATATCACAGTTAAATATATTCGAAAAATTTATTATTATTGGTTACTTAAATGTTAAATTTAACTCTTTTCTAAATTTTTAACTCTTTTTTAACTAATTAAAAAAAACCTTATGTTATTATATCAATTTTTCAATGTCTTTATTTTCAAACATTCACTGGTTTTATACAAAATTTGCGTAAATTATAATTTAATTTTTTTATATAATTAGGATAGAAATGTCCTTCATGCTTCAATTAATGAACTAATAATAGTTTATACCTGTGAAGATCTTACAATAAAAAAGAAGCAATGTTTTACCTGCACATGATTGCAAAAGTTTATTTTAACTTATTCTTGGAATCCCATTCATTTCAGAATTTGGTCTCCTTTCATTTTTCTATTGTTTTAAAAACAATAGTTAACACTTTAATTACACTGGTCAACAAAGATTTTGTCCTAGAGACGTTGTTAAGAGATCCTAGACGTATTTTTCGTGCTGATTCCGAATCTGTATTTAGATTCTTTCTATCATGTCTAAATTCTTCAAAACTGTTGAATGTATATTTTTGCTATAAAGTCGTAATTTACCTACTGCTCAAAAAGTATCCGGATTTTGTTGTTTGTTAACTACTTTTTAAGTAATAGACCTTTTTTAAAAATTTTTTTTTGTTATGTTGGTACATCCTTTCTTGACATATAATACAAATTTCAACGCCATCTGACAATTAGTTTGTTTACAGCAGCTGTTAATGTGAGACTACCTCAAGTGCATTTAGCGATTTTTACTATGGAAAATTCTTGTTGTACGCGATTTTTTGACCAAACACGGCACCACTGTCATCGCTCAGGCACCATATTCGCCAGATCTAGATCCGTGCGAGTTTTTTCTGTTTCCGAAACTCAAATTGCCCCTTCGTGGTAAGCTTTTTGAGTCGATTGAATCGGTAAAAGAAAATTCGCCGAAGGAACTAAAAGCCATGAAAAGTGTATGAAAGATTGGATTAAGCGTTGAGTATTAACGCGTGGAACTCATTCAAAAATGTAGTTGAGCATTTTTTAGGAAATATGTTGGCTGAAAATTATCGCGATCTGGTGGCTAATCTAATTGATTCATACCAAAAAATGGGCTGCAATATGTCTTTAAAACTTCACTTCCTACACTCTCACCTGCACTTTTTTCCACCAAATCTTGGCGCCGTTAGTGATGAACATGGTGAGCGTTTTCACCAGGATATTTTACACATGGAAAAACGCTACAAAGGAAATTTCAATAACATGTTAGCAGATTACTGCTGGACACTAAAAAGGGACTTACCAGATGCTCAATATGCGAGAAAAACATAAGTAAGTACCATTTTTTAAATTCACGATTTATTTGCTGAAACCCCTTGAATCAACCGTTAATCTGGTTGTCTAAAGAAAACTAGACGTGATAGAAAAAATCTAAGTCCAGATTTGGAATCAGCACGCAAAATACCTCTAGGATCACTCAATAACATATCTAGGATAAAAAAAAAATTTTTTTTTGTTGACCTGTGTAGTG
>NC_051846.1:224172222-224179404 GCF_002237135.1 Teleopsis dalmanni | reverse complement strand
AAAAAAAAAAAAAAAAAAAAAATTATTGATACATAATCTGTAATGTCTGAAGAAGAAATTATTTTTGCCAGTAACACTTTTTTGGAATTTGGAATAAGGCAGTGAAATTTTAATGTGCCTTTAACTGATGTAGCTGCTTCAAAGCGGTGTTTAATCTTATCTTTTTCTACTTCATAGTCTTTTAACGTTGAGAAATGGCACACAATATTTGGTAAACATTCCTTATCCCAGTTAAATAATTCTTTTGGTGTTTGGATGGGATTATTTATTCGTTGAAGGCTAGCTCTTGCAGCATTCCTCTCTATGGTACCAGCTAAGCCGTCGCATGGTCCTTTGCCGTGTGTCATTGGTAGAAAGTGCCATTCTGCTTCCAAACCAAAGTCCGCTTTGTGATGAGTTAAATTAATAAAAATTTTTTTTATTTTTATATTGTGAACCCGATCCATCGGAAAACTAAATAGTTTTTTTAATATCCGTACTAATTTTTTTAATGAATTTGATAGCGTATTTCTGGAACAAATGTATAGCAGTTGTGTATAGCTATAGCAGTCAGATATGCAAAATTTAAAAAATTTGATGACACCGGGCGATGCTGTCTAATGGGCCCTTAACCCAGGAATGGCATCACTTAATGCTTTATTCAGGTGAGAACTTATTGGCAGACTTGACTTCGATATTGCTAAGGTTTCGTTGTCACAAAATTGCAATGAGTGCAGATATAGAGAAAGCATTTTTATAAATTTCATTAAATCAGAATTTCATTAAATTTAAGAGATGATAGCAAACCAGCGGAAATTGCAACTTATCGAATGGTAAGGGTAACTTTTGGTGTAATATCTAGTCCTTTTATATTAGCGTCGACAATGTAGCAACATCTGCAAGGCAATGTTAAACAATACGGTTTAATATGTGACAAACTTAAAAACTCATTTTACGTAGACGACTTAATAATTAGTCTACCAACTATTCACCTATTCAAGCTGAATATTTATACCTCATTGCAACGAAAATAATGAAAATAGGAGGTTTTAATTTCCGAAAGTGGACCTCCAACAGCGAAGACTTACGATTAAAATTTGAAGAAAGTAATGAAGAACAGCATCCGATACAAAAGGTGCTTGGCGTTTTATGGAACATTTATGAAGATAATTTATTTATAAATTTATTTCACTGTATAGAGATTTCCCGGAATTTAAGACCAACTAAACGCAATGCATTAAAGATTATGTTTGTAGTTTATGACCCCGTAGGATTTTTAGGTCCGCTTACTGTAAAAATTAAAATACTATTGCAGAGGATATGGAAGGAAAATTTAGACTGGGACTCTACCTTACCTGGAAGCTGATGTTTTTAAAAAATGGTGTGATGATTTACATAATTTAAAATATTTTTCTATTAATCGATCCCTGGTAAAATCCAATTTGTCAACAATTCAACTACATGTTTTTGCAGATGCTAGCCCGATTGTATACCTACAAGAAATTTTGTCTAGTGGTAAATTAATCATAAGCCTTATATGTTCTAAAAACAGAGTAAGTCATTTTAAAAATAAAAATAAAAGCGAACTCACTTTACCAAAGTTAAAGCTAACTGCCGCGCAATCAGATCAGCAAATTTTTTAAAGCTTGAATTAAACATAAATTTTTCTTCAATTAACTTGTGGACAGATTCAAGCATAACTCTTCAATGGATAACTGGAGACGGTAAACAAGTAAAACAAAATATCAGCTCAAAAGTAAGCGAAATTAATAAACTAACAAATGTATATGACTGGCGTCATTGTGATTACAAATGTAATCCTGCAGATATATTAACTCATGGTATAAAAGCATAACAATTGATGCAGTCAGAATTATGGAAATGGGGTCCATCATGGCTTACGAATGGAATATAAGCAAAATTGGGGGTAGCCTAACTCTTATCACAAAAGTACTTCAAGAAGAGAATGTTAGCAATATATCTAAGAAAACTACATTTGATACCATTTGATCAAAAAAGAACGAGAAGTTAAAAAAATGCAAAATCTTAATTTTTTCTTTATTATCACTTTCAAAGTACTCTCCTCCTGCGGCAATACATGCATGCCAACCCTGGATCCAATTTTCCATACAAGTTTTATAGGCCGTCGAAGGCATGACCTTTAGTTCATGCGGCGAATTCTCTTTTATGGCCTCTTTGGTCTCAAAACGCGTTTTCGCAATGACAATTTTAGTCGGCGGAAGAGGAAAAAGTTACACGGGGCCATATCTGGAGAGTACAGTGTTTGGTTGATGATAGTTTTTGGCTAAAACAACTGCGACACAACTAACGCTGTGTGAGTCGGTGCGTTATCGTGGTGTAAAATCCATGAGTTTCCTTCAATAAATCTGGCCTCTTTTTGCGAATGGCCTCACGCAAACGACGCATAACGGCCAAATAATACTCCTTATTGACCGTTTGACCGACCGGAAGGAATTCATAGTGCCCACACCATGAATATCGAAGAAAACAGTCAGCATAACCTTGATTTTGGACCGATTTTGGACCGATTTTGGAGTTCTCTTTTCGGTTTCGGCTCACCTTCGAAGCACCATTCGGTCGATTGTTGTTTGGTGGGCATGTCAAATTCATAGACCCATGTCTCATCACCAGTTATGATGCGTTCGATGAATGTGGGATCACTATCTGTGTTGGAAATCATCTCTTTGGCCACATCACAACGGCGCTTTTTTTGAATGAAATTCAGCTTTTTTGTCACCAGCCGAGAAGCAACACGTTTCAAACCCAAAACATCAGTTAAAATGTGTTTGGCCGATCCATATGAGATGCCCAACAACACTGCAATCTCTCCAATCGGTTCACAACGATTTTCCAACACGATCTGCTTCGCCGATTCAATGTTTTCTTCAGTAACAGAAGTTGTTATGCGGCTAGGGATCTCATCATGGTCCAAGCTTGTACGACCGTCTTTGATCCTTTTAAACTATTTGTATACTCGTGGTTGCGACACACACAAATCACGAAAGGCCTATTTTAACATTTTCGACGTTTCGGCACACTTGAATCCATTTGCAACACAAAATTTGATGCACGCATGTTATTCTAATTTTTAATCCATTATAAAAATCGCCACACGAAAATTTTTCGACTTCTTTGTATAGACGCCAAACAAAAAATAATCGTTCGATATGCGTTAAACTTTGACAGAATGTGTATAATAGTGTTGCCAGCGTGAAAATAAAAAAAATATACCGATTGGATAAGCGCGGGAATTAAAAAATTCGTTCTTTTTTGATGACAAAGTATATTGGGATCGAATGGTTAAACTCAGGTTCTTCAAATTTAGCAGTTGTAACAAAATTGAAGAGCATATTTTTACGTCATGGAATACCAATGTACTTAATATCAGACAATGGCCCGCTATTTAATTCCTCGATTTCAAAAATTGTTGTGTTGACTGGGGTATTGATCATATCTCGTCGAGTCCATATTTACCAAGGTCAAATGACCTTGCTGAAAGATCAGTACAAACTATTAAAAAGTTATTTAATAAATGCCTAGAAACCGTAGCGGATTGCTATACAGCTTTGCTTCAGTATCGTACGTCCCCTAAAAACAATTTTGCAAGTCCAGCTGAACTTTTAATGGCTAGAAAATTATCATAATTTCAAAAATCTGAACGTGAAGCCCGCGCGAAAAGGGAACACTCCGTGACTTTTATTGTTTTTTGATTGGAAATAATTAAATTACAAATTTCAAAATTATGATCATTTGAGCGGTAGACCGTAAAAATAAAAATTCTACTAAAAACAATGTCAGTGAACGGTGATATTTAGATTTAGTAAATATAAAAATTTTTGTTAAACAAATTAAAAATTTTTAAGTTTGCAAAAACAACCGAAACAAAAAAAATTGAGTTCTTGCTCAAAGTAGATGATAGAGACAGCATATGAACTTTTGTAACGAAAGCAAGAAATTATAAATATGAGGTTGTCACAGTTTAATTTTCAAGTATTCTTAAAAATCTTAAATAGAAATAAATAAATTTTATTTGGAAATTTCCAATTTTAAATAATTAAAAAAATAATTGAATATACAAACTGTAACTAAATTGTAAATATAATATATGAGCGAATATGAAAGAATTGTACGTCGGCACTCTCATATAAGTGAAAATGGCTTAAATGGCTATATTATGCTTAGCACAGAAGACGTTAAAACATATAATAAACTCAAAACAAATTCTGTACACATAGCAAAAAACGAAACAAATATAGTAAAAATAGCTAGTGAAATTGCCACAGCTGATAAAATTAAGTTAACCAACAACTTAACAAATTCTTCATTGAAAAACACAAAAACATATAAAGATATGTCTTCTCAAAAAGTTTTGGATGAAAGACCACTACCTGTAAGACGTAATTCCTTTATAACTTCGTTAAATGTTCCTGTAAGTTCGAACCAAATTCCCGTAAAAACATTTGTCGAAAACATTGTATGCACTCTGCCTGCAAGTAATACAACAAATACAATTGCCACCTCATTAACAACTAGCATAATAACAACAACATCATCAATGCAAGAACTAATAATGTCAACAATTTCAACGCCTTTGCAAAAATTACAGAGTACCACTCAAAATACTCCACTTTCAACAAAAAGAAATAGATCATTTCCTAATAATCAAAAAGAAAAACAGATGATTAAGAAACAAAACCAAAAAGAGCAATCGTCTAGTCAGCAAACCCTAAAGAACTATTGGCTTGCCAAAGCAGCAAACAGGTTCGCATGCTTATCGGACGAAAATGATATCGGCGAAATGAATAGTGAAAAGAGCGACAACAACGAAAATGATGCAGCAAAACAAATTAAAAAAAACAAACCACCACCGCTCTTTATTCAAAAAGTAGAGAGACTAGACATTTTAATAAAGGCAATTGACGCAATACCGAATTGCAAATATGAAATAAAAGTATTACCAAACAATGAAGTCAAACTGCAACCATTTGACTCAACTCATTACACCAGCATGATAAAGCTGCTTAAAGAAAAAAATCGAATACTATACATATAAACCGAAGAAAGAACGAGGTTTTAAAGTCTTCCTCCGTAACATGCACTGAGTAGATACAAATGAAATTAAAAAAGCCATCATGAAAACGGTCATGAAATCATAATTATCCAAAACATATTACAACCACGAACTAAGAGGTCATTAAATTTATTCCCTTTAGAATTAAAACAAAATGTGAATAATAAAGAAATTTACTCAATTAAATATTTACTTCACTGCAAAATTCAATTTGAGACACCTCAAAAACTCATACCTCAATGTTCTAACTGTCAAAACACAAAAAAATTTGTGTTTTGACAGTGGTTTTTGTGGACACACAAAAAATTTCTGCACCAAGTCACCGGTTTGTGTTAAATGTGCAGGAAATCATAAAACCGCCAGTTGTCCAACAAAAGAAAATTATGAAAACATAAGCTGTGCCTTATGGGGAGAAAAGCATACAGCCAACTACAAGGGATGTGAGGTGTACAAATCACTTAAAATTAAACGATATCCAATCATGAAAGAAAAAGTAATACCCGTCCAAACAAGTCATCATCAATCTTTCAACTCAACAAACAATGCAACCACTCAAAACACAAAGGCCAACATCCCACAAACATTATTATATACCCAAGTTACGCGTCAAAGACCTGTTGAATCTAACTCTTACAACTCAGAACTCGTAGAGTTGAAAGAAATGATGAAAACATTGATAACACAAATGTCAGGAATGATGAACATTTTAACGGCGTTGGTCACAAATATCAACTGGTAAGTTCAATGACTTGAAAATAGCATGGAATACAAACGGTATAAACAGACATATCAACGAATTGAAAACTTTTCTGTTCTCAAATTTGATAAACCTTAGAAACGCATTTCACTGAAAAAAGCTATGTTAAAATAGAAAATTACACAATATTTCAAACTAATCATCCCGACGGAAAAGGACACGATGGAACTGCCATCTTCATAAAAAACTGTATAGTTACCTCTACATCAGAAAATCATAGTACAGAACATATACAAGCGACCACAATAATGATTGAAAATTCCCATGGTCTATAAAAATTGGCTGCTGTTTATTGTCCTCCTAAGTTCTGAAATACCAAAGACACGTACTTAAATTTCCTCAAATCTCTTGGTCAAAGATTTATAGCCGGAGGGGACTTCAACGCAAAAAATACGCTATGGGGATCACGTTTAACAAACGCAAAGGGCAAAAATCTCTACACTGCATTGAATGAATACAAAGCAAAATTTATAAGTACTGGTGAACCAACATACTGGTCTAGTGACCCAAAAAAGCAACCTGATTTGATTGACTTCTTTATAACAAAAAACATAAATGTAAGTAACCTTTTCAATTCATTCCAGCCTTGAGTTGTCCTCTGACCACTCACCGATAGTACAAGATTACAGCGCAACTCTTACTATGAACAATACGAACATTAATACTTACAATTATAAAACGTGTTGGGATACATATCGCGAGGTAATAGAAGAACAAATAGTTATAAATGTAGCTCTAAGAACAGAAGAGGAAATAAATAATGCAATAATCAATTTCAATTCTCTACTATTATCTGCAGCATCTGCATCCACACCAATAACAAAAACAAAAAATGAAATACCTGTCCCGAATTACATCAAACATAAAATAGAACAAAACAGAAAGTTGAGAAAAATCTGGCAAGTATCTAGAGCTCCACAAATAAAGACAAAGTTGAATAAATTAACAAAAGAGCTGAAATATTTATTAGAGGCTGAAAGACTAAAAAATGTATCAAATTTTATCCCAAGATTGAGTGCTATAAAGGTTACAAATTACTCCTTATGGAAAGCGACAAAGGGTAGTAATGGTGCCATACTCCATTGCGCACTGCTTAAAAAAGAAAATAACACTTAGGCGAGCACAAACCAAGAAAAAGCAACTGTTCTCGCTGAGTATTTTAAGAGCTGTAACGTTTGCTGACGACGCTGGACTTTTATCAACGAACCATGACATCACTTAAGCAACTGTAAACCTTCAAAATCATCTAAACTAAGTGATGCATTGGTCTGACATCTGGGGGATAAAGATAAACGCCGAAAAAACCGTCAAAATTATTTTCACCAACAGAAAATTTGAAGAACAGAAACTGAAA
>NC_051846.1:224170328-224172122 GCF_002237135.1 Teleopsis dalmanni | reverse complement strand
TTTCAATAAGTTTCTCAAAACTCTAATATTTTGCATATTTTAACATGTGCGATCGTAAAACCATCGTATTTGTAACTTTAAGCAAATTTCTCAAAACTCTTATATTTTGCACATTTTAACATGTACGCTCGCAAAACCATCGAATTTGTGACTTTAAGTAAATTGCTCAAAACTCTTATATTTTGCACATTTTAACATGTACGTTCGCAAAACCATCGAATTTGTGACTTTAAGTAAATTGCTCAAAACTCTTATATTTTGCATATTTTAACATGTACGATCGTAAAACCATCGAATTTGTGATTTTCAGTAAGTTTCTCAAAACTTTTACATTTTACACATTTTAACATGTACGATCGTGAAAGCATCGAATTTGTGATTTTCAATAAGTTTCTCAAAACTCTAATATTTTGCATATTATAACATGTACGATCGTAAAACCATCGAATTTGTGATTTTCAATAAGTTTCTCAAAACTCTATTATTTTGCATATTTTAACATGTGCGATCGTAAAACCATCGAATTAGTGACTTTAAGCAAATTTCTAAAAACTCTAATATTTTACACATTTTAACATGTACGATCGTAAAACCATCGAATTTGTGATTTTCAATAAGTTTCTCAAAACTCTAAAATTTTGTGCGATCGTAAAACCATCGAATTTGTGATTTTCAATAAGTTTCTCAAAACTCTAATATTTTGCATATTTTAACATGTGCGATCCTAAAACCATCGAATTTGTGATTTTCAATAAGTTTCTCAAAACTCTAATATTTTGCATATTTTAACATGTGCGATCGTAAAACCATCGAATTAGTGATTTTCAGTAAATTTCAAAAACTAAAAATTTTACACATTTTAACATGTACGATCGTAAAACCATCGAATTTGTGATTTTCAGTAAGTTTCTAAAAACTCTAATATTTTGCGTATTTTAACATGTGCGATCGAATTTGTGATTTTCAGTAAGTTTCTAAAAACTAATATTTTGCGTACTTTAACATGTGCGATCGTAAAACCATCGAATTAGTGATTTTCAGTAAATTTCAAAAACTAAAATTTTACACATTTTAACATGTACGATCGTAAAACCATCGAATTTGTGATTTTCAGTAAGTTTCTAAAAACTCTAATATTTTGCATATTTTAACATGGCGATCGTAAAACCATCGAATTAGTGATTTTCAGTAAATTTCAAAAACTAAAATTTTACACATTTTAACATGTACGATCGTAAAACCATTTAATTTGTGATTTTCAGTAAGTTTCTAAAAACTAATATTTTGCGTATTTTAACATGTGCGATCGAATTTGTGATTTTCAGTAAGTTTCTAAAAACTAATATTTTGCGTATTTTAACATGTGCGATCGTGAAACCATCGAATTAGTGATTTTCAGTAAATTTCAAAAACTAAAATTTTACACATTTTAACATGTACGATCGTAAAACCATCGAATTTGTGATTTTCAGTAAGTTCCTAAAAACTCTAATATTTTGCGTATTTTAACATGTGCGATCGAATTTGCGATTTTCAGTAAGTTTCTCAAAACTCTTATATTTTGCATATTTTAACATGTGCGATGGTAAAACCATCGAATTTGTGATTTTCAATAAGTTTCTCAAAACTCTAATATTTTGCATATTTTAACATGTGCGATCGTAAAACCATCGAATTTGTGATTTTCAATAAGTTTCTCGAAACTCTTATATTTTGCATATTTTAACATGTGCGATCGTAAAACCATCGAATTTGTGATTTTCAATAAGTTTCTCAAAACTCTAATATTTTGCA
>NC_051846.1:224167480-224170228 GCF_002237135.1 Teleopsis dalmanni | reverse complement strand
CAAATTCGATGGTTTTACTATCGTACATGTTAAAATATGTAAAATATAAGAGTTTTGAGAAACTCACTTAAAGTCACAAATTCGATGGTTTTACGATCTTACATGTTAAAATATGCCAAATGTAAGAGTTTTGAGAAACTCACTTAAACTCACAAATTCGATGGTTATACGATCTTACATGTTAAAATATGCCAAATATAAGAGTTTTGAGAAACTCACTTAAAGTCACAAATTCGATGGTTTTACGATCTTACATGTCAAAATATGCCAAATATAAGAGTTTTGAGAAACTCTCTTAAAGTCACAAATTCGATGGATGTTTTAACGATTCCAGGACCGTACAGAGTGTATTAAATATGCAAAATATAAGAGTTTTGAGAAACTTATTGAAAATCACAAATTCGATGGTTTTACGATCGCACATGTTAAAATATGCAAAATATAAGAGTTTTGAGAAACTTATTGAAAATCACAAATTCGATGGTTTCACGATCGTACATGTTAAAATATGCAAAATATAAGAGTTTTGAGAATCTTACTGAAAATCACAAATTCGATGGTTTTACGATCGCACATGTTAAAATATGCAAAATATAATAGTTTTGAGAAACTTGTTGAAAATCACAAATTCGGTGGTTTTACGATCGTACATGTTAAAATGTGTAAAATATAAGAGTTTTGAGAAACTTACTGAAAATCGGAAATTCGATGGTTTTACGATCGTACATGTTAAAATATGCAAAATATAATAGTTTTGAGAAACTTATTGAAAATCACAAATTTGATGGTTTTACGATCGCACATGTTAAAATATGCAAAATATAAGAGTTTTGAGAAACCTACTGAAAATCACAAATTCGATGGTTTTACGATCGTACATGTTAAAATATGCAAAATATAAGAGTTATGAGAAACTTGCTTAAAGTCACATATTCCATGGTTTTACGATCGTACATGTTAAAATGTGCAACATACTAGAGTTTTGAGAAACTTGTTGAAAATCACAAATTCGGTGGTTTTACGATCGTACATGTTAAAATATGCAAAATATAGGAGTTTTGAGAAACTTATTGAAAATCACAAATTCGATGGTTTTACGATCGTACATGTTAAAATATGCAAAATATAAGAGTTTTGAGAAACTTACTGAAAATCACAAATTCGATGGTTATACGATCGCACATGTTAAAATATGCAAAATATAAGAGTTTTGAGAAACTCACTTAAAGTCACAAATTCGATGGTTTTACGATCTTACATGTTAAAATATGCAGTATATAAGAGTTTTGAGAAATTCACTAAAAGTCACAAATTCGATGGTTTTACGATCGTACATGTTAAAATATGCAATATGTAAGAGTTTTGAGAAACTCACTTAAAGTCACAAATTCGATGGTTTCACGATCTTACATGTCAAAATATGCCAATTATAAGGGTTTTTAGAAACTTGCTTAAAGTCACAAATTCGATGGTTTTACGATCTTACGTTTTTATGCCAAATATAAGAGTTTTTAGAAACTTGCTTAAAGTCACAAATTCGATGGTTTTACGATCTTACATGTTAAAATATGCGAAATATAAGAGTTTTGAGAAACTCACTTAAAGTCACAAATTCGATGGTTTTACTATCGTACATGTTAAAATATGTAAAATATAAGAGTTTTGAGAAACTCACTTAAAGTCACAAATTCGATGGTTTTACGATCTTACATGTCAAAATATGCCAATTATAAGAGTTTTTAGAAACTTGCTTAAAGTCACAAATTCGATGGTTTTACGATCTTACATGTTAAAATATGCAAAATATAAGAGTTTTGAGAAACTTATGAAAATCACAAATTCGATGGTTTTACGATCGCACATGTTAAAATATGCAAAATATAAGAGTTTTGAGAAACTTATTGAAAATCACAAATTCGATGGTTTCACGATCGTACATGTTAAAATATGCAAAATATAAGAGTTTTGAGAATCTTACTGAAAATCACAAATTCGATGGTTTTACGATCGCACATGTTAAAATATGCAAAATATAATAGTTTTGAGAAACTTGTTGAAAATCACAAATTCGGTGGTTTTACGATCGTACATGTTAAAATGTGTAAAATATAAGAGTTTTGAGAAACTTACTGAAAATCGGAAATTCGATGGTTTTACGATCGTACATGTTAAAATATGCAAAATATAATAGTTTTGAGAAACTTATTGAAAATCACAAATTTGATGGTTTTACGATCGCACATGTTAAAATATGCAAAATATAAGAGTTTTGAGAAACCTACTGAAAATCACAAATTCGATGGTTTTACGATCGTACATGTTAAAATATGCAAAATATAAGAGTTATGAGAAACTTGCTTAAAGTCACATATTCCATGGTTTTACGATCGTACATGTTAAAATGTGCAACATACTAGAGTTTTGAGAAACTTGTTGAAAATCACAAATTCGGTGGTTTTACGATCGTACATGTTAAAATATGCAAAATATAGGAGTTTTGAGAAACTTATTGAAAATCACAAATTCGATGGTTTTACGATCGTACATGTTAAAATATGCAAAATATAAGAGTTTTGAGAAACTTACTGAAAATCACAAATTCGATGGTTATACGATCGCACATGTTAAAATATGCAAAATATAAGAGTTTTGAGAAACTTATTGAAAATCACAAATTCGATGGTTTTACGAATCTTTACATGTTAAAATATGCCAAATATAAGAGTTTTAGAAACTTGCTTAAGCACA
>NC_051846.1:224165298-224167380 GCF_002237135.1 Teleopsis dalmanni | reverse complement strand
TTTTACGATCTTACATGTCAAAATATGCCAAATATAAGAGTTTTGAGAAACTCGCTTAAAGTCACAAATTCGATGGTTTTACGATCGTACATGTTAAAATATGCAAAATATAAGAGTTTTGAGAAACTCACTTAAAGTCACAAATTCGATGGTTTTACTATCTTACATGTCAAAATATACCAAATATAAGAGTTTTTAGAAACTTGCTTAAAGTCACAAATTCGATGGTTTTACGATCTTACATGTCAAAATATGCCAAATATAAGAGTTTTGAGAAACTCACTTAAAGTCACAAATTCGATGGTTTACGATCGTACATGTTAAAATATGCAAAATATAAGAGTTTTGAGAAACTCACTTAAAGTCACAAATTCGATGATTTTACGATCTTACATGTCAAAATACACCAAATATAAGAGTTTTGAGAAACTCGCTTAAAGTCACAAATTCGATGGTTTTACGATCGTACATGTTAAAATATGCAAAATATAAGAGTTTTGAGAAACTCACTTAAAGTCACAAATTCGATGGTTTTACGATCTTACATGTTAAAATATGCCAAATATAAGAGTTTTGAGAAACTCACTTAAAATCACAAATTCGATGGTTTTACGATCTTACATGTTAAAATATGCCAAATGTAAGAGTTTTGAGAAACTCACTTAAACTCACAAATTCGATGGTTATACGATCTTACATGTTAAAATATGCCAAATATAAGAGTTTTGAGAAACTCACTTAAAGTCACAAATTCGATGGTTTTACGATCTTACATGTCAAAATATGCCAAATATAAGAGTTTTGAGAAACTCGCTTAAAGTCACAAATTCGATGGTTTACGATCGTACATGTTAAAATATGCAAAATATAAGAGTTTTGAGAAACTCACTTAAAGTCACAAATTCGATGGTTTTACGATCTAACATGTAAAAATATGCAAAATATAAGAGTTTTGAGAAACTCACTTTAAGTCACAAATTCGATGGTTTTACGATCTTACATGTTAAAATATGCCAAATATAAGAGTTTTTAGAAACTTGCTTAAAGTCACAAATTCGATGGTTTTACGATCTTACATGTTAAAATATGCCAAATGTAAGAGTTTTGAGAAACTCACTTAAACTCACAAATTCGATGGTTATACGATCTTACATGTTAAAATATGCCAAATATAAGAGTTTTGAGAAACTCACTTAAAGTCACAAATTCGATGGTTTTACGATCTTACATGTCAAAATATGCCAAATATAAGAGTTTTGAGAAACTCGCTTAAAGTCACAAATTCGATGGTTTACGATCGTACATGTTAAAATATGCAAAATATAAGAGTTTTGAGAAACTCACTTAAAATCACAAATTCGATGGTTTTACGATCGTACATGTTAAAATATGCAAAATATAAGAGTTTTGAGAAACTTATTGAAAATCACAAATTCGATGGTTTTACGATCGCACATGTTAAAATATGCAAAATATAAGAGTTTTGAGAAACTTATTGAAAATCACAAATTCGATGGTTTCACGATCGCACATGTTAAAATATGCAAAATATAAGAGTTTTGAGAAACTTATTGAAAATCACAAATTCGATGGTTTTATGATCGCACATGTTAAAATATGCAAAATATTAGAGTTTTGAGAAACTTATTGAAAATCACAAATTCGATGGTTTTATGATCGCACATGTTAAAATATGCACAATATTAGAGTTTTGAGAAACTTATTGAAAATCACAAATTCGATGGTTTTACGATCGCACATGTTAAAATATGCAAAATATTAGAGTTTTGAGAAACTTAATGAAAATCACAAATTCGATGGTTTTACGATCGCACATGTTAAAATATGCAAAATATTAAAGTTTTGAGAAACTTATTGAAAATCACAAATTCGATGGTTTTACGATCGAATATGTTAAAATGTGTAAAATATTAGAGTTTTGAGAAACTTATTGAAAATCACAAATTCTATGGTTTTACGATCGCACATGTTAAAATATGCAAAATATTAGAGTTTTGAGAAACTTATTGAAAATCACAAATTCGATGGTTTTACGATCGCACACGTTAAAATGTGTAAAAT
>NC_051846.1:224162848-224165198 GCF_002237135.1 Teleopsis dalmanni | reverse complement strand
CATGTACGATCGTAAAACCATCGAATTTGTGACTTTAAGTGAGTTTCTCAAAACTCTTATATTTTGCATATTTTGACATGTAAAATCGTAAAACCATCGAATTTGTGACTTTAAGTGAGTTTCTCAAAACTCTTATATTTTGCATATTTTAACATGTACGATCGTAAACCATCGAATTTGTGACTTTAAGCGAGTTTCTCAAAACTCTTATATTTGGCATATTTTGACATGTAAGATCGTAAAACCATCGAATTTGTGACTTCAAGTGAGTTCTCAAAACTCTTATATTTTGCATATTGTAACATGTGAGATCGTAAAACCATCGAATTTGTGACTTTAAGCAAGTTTCTAAAAACCCTTATAATTGGCTTATAATTGGCATATTTTCTCAAAACTCTTATATATTGCATATTTTAACACGTACGATCGTAAAACCATCGAATTTGTGACTTTAAGTGAGTTTCTCAAAACTCTTATATTTTGCATATTTTAACATGTACGATCGTAAACCATCGAATTTGTGACTTTAAGCGAGTTTCTCAAAACTCTTATATTTGGCATATTTTGACATGTAAGATCGTAAAACCATCGAATTTGTGACTTTAAGTGAGTTTCTCAAAACTCTTATATTTGGCATATTTTAACATGTAAGATCGTAAAACCATCGAATTTGTGACTTTAAGCAAGTTTCCAAAAACTCTTATATTTGGCATATTTTAACATGTACGATCGTAAAACCATCGAATTTGTGACTTTAAGTGAGTTTCTCAAAACTCTTATATTTTGCATATTTTGACATGTAAGATCGTAAAACCATAGAATTTGTGACTTTAAGTGAGTTTCTCAAAACTCTTATATTTTGCATATTTTAACATGTACGATCGTAAAACCATCGAATTTGTGACTTTAAGCAAGTTTCAAAAAACTCTTATATTTGGCATATTTTGACATGTAAGATCGTAAAACCATCGAATTTGTGACTTTAAGTGAGTTTCTCAAAACTCTTATATTTAGCATATTTTACCATGTAAGATCGTAAAACCATCGAATTTGTGACTTTAAGTGAGTTTCTCAAAACTCCTATATTTTGCATATTTACCATGTAAGATCGTAAAACCATCGAATTTGTGACTTTAAGTGAGTTTCTCAAAACTCTTATATTTTGCATATTTTAACATGTAAGACCGTAAAACCATCGAACTTGTGACTTTAAGTGAATTTCTCAAAACTCTTATATTTTGCATATTGTAACATGTAAGATCGAAAACCATCGAATTTGTGACTTTAAGCAAGTTTGTAAAAACTCTTATATTTCGCATATTTTAACATGTACGATCGTAAAACCATCGAATTTGTGACTTTAAGTGAGTTTCTCAAAACTCTTATATTTTGCATATTTTAACATGTACGATCGTAAAACCATCGAATTTGTGACTTTAAGTAAGTTTCTCAAAACTCTAATATTTTGCATATTTTAACATGTACGATCGTAAAACCATCGAATTTGTGATTTTCAGTGAGTTTCTCAAAACTTTTATATTTTGCATATTTTAACATGTACGATCGTAAAACCATCGAATTTGTGATTTTCAATAAGTTTCTCAAAACTCTAATATTTTGCATATTTTAACATGTGCGATCGTAAAACCATCGAATTTGTGATTTTCAGTAAGTTTCTCAAAACTCTTATATTTTGCACATTTTAACATGTACGATCGCAAAACCATCGAATTTGTGATTTTCAGTAAGTTTCTCAAAACTCCTATATTTTGCATATTTTAACATGTACGATCGTAAAACCACCGAATTTGTGATTTTCAACAAGTTTCTCAAAACTCTAGTATGTTGCACATTTTAACATGTACGATCGTAAAACCATGGAATATGTGACTTTAAGCAAGTTTCTCATAACTCTTATATTTTGCATATTTTAACATGTACGATCGTAAAACCATCGAATTTGTGATTTTCAGTAGGTTTCTCAAAACTCTTATATTTTGCATATTTTAACATGTGCGATCGTAAAACCATCGAATTTGTGATTTTCAATAAGTTTCTCAAAACTATTATATTTTGCATATTTTAACATGTGCGATCGTAAAACCATCGAATTTGTGATTTTCAGTAAGTTTCTCAAAACTCTTATATTTTGCATATTTTAACATGTACGATCGTGAAACCATCGAATTTGTGATTTTCAATAAGTTTCTCAAAACTCTTATATTTTGCATATTTTAACATGTGCGATCGTAAAACCATCGAATTTGTGATTTTCAGTAAGTTTCTCAAAACTCTTATATTTTGCATATTTTAACATGTACGATCGTAAACCATCGAATTTGTGATTTTC
>NC_051846.1:224155941-224162748 GCF_002237135.1 Teleopsis dalmanni | reverse complement strand
AATGATTCCTTGTGCGTTTCCTTGGATTTTTGAAAATTTTAAAGAACTTGTCTTGGACTATGATGTTATGATTGTCATCTTTTTGTTTAAGTATACCTAAACGTCTTAATTGTTGCTGGCGATTGTGACTACTATTTGGAATCTCAGTCTCGACGAAACATTGTCTTACTAGCGTTGGTGACTTGGTTCCTGTTGTATAATTAAGTAGTATAATTACAACTCTGTAATTATTAGTTGTAATACATATTGAATAAATAGAGAGTCAGTCGAAGTCAGGCTGTCATAAGGTAAAGACCTATTGTTTTACTTAGATATATAAACACAGTTGGTTATATAAAATATAACATGGGGTCAGGTGATGAAAAAGAAATAGAAAAAGAAATTAAACATAATAAAATGAGTGGAAATAGTCAAATTTTTGCTACAACGCTACCGCCGTTAAATATAAGGTCAACTAATCTGGCTCAAGAATGGAAAAGTTGGAGCAAGCAGTTCTATATTTTTATGCTTGCAACGAATTTAGAAGAACAACAAGAACGTCGCAAAGTTGCACTTTTACTGCACCACTTGGGGGCAGATTGTTTTGAAATTTTTAATTCATTTAACATGGATATAGAAGAAGTAAAATTAGAAAATGTGTTAAAAAAGTTCTGTGAATACTTTATTCCAAAAGCTAACGTGGCTATGGAACGGTACAAATTCTTTACGCGTCAACAGAACTCAGAAGAAACTATAAGCGAATACGCAACAGCGCTACAAAACTTGAGCACTACATGTGAGTTTAAAGATCTGCGTGAAGATTTGGTTAGAGATATATTTATTTGTGGCTTATCCCTCAACTTTAAACATATCAAAGAACGTCTTTTGAGTGAAGGTGATATTAAATGGGGTAAAGCGTTGGAAATAGCAAAAAATATTGAAATTGCACGACAAAATGCAACAACAATACTGAAAACAGTAAATGAAAACGTGGTTGCTGGGCTAAAAAAACAACGGATTGCAAGACCCGTTTCGGTACAACAAAATCATAGTAAAAAAGAGTGTAAAAAGTGTGGCCAATTACATAAATTCAAATGTCCGGCCGATGGAGTGATTTGTCATATATGTAAAAAGCCAAATCACTATGCAAAAATGTGCTTTAGTCGTTCATCAGTGCAGCAGCAGCAGCAGCAGCAACAACAACAGTACCGTAAAAGCCGATATATAAAAAACGTGTCTGAAGAAACAAAATTATTTGATGACGATTTATTTGTTGGAACAATAAGCAAAAACTTAAACAAGTTTTTTGCACAAAATAAATCATGGAATGTTGATGTCAATATAGAAGGCGTAAAAGTGAACTGCCAGGTAGATTCTGGAGCGGAAACAAACTTATATTGTCGGTATATACTTTTAATACAATTAATAATATTAAATTAGAAAAAAATTTTAATAATATTAGAACTTTTAGTGGTGAAAAATTACCTATTATAGGAAAAGTTCATGTGGATTTGTTATTTAACAATATTAGACAAAAGGCTATTTTTCATGTGGTCAATATGCAGTGTAATAATGTTCTGGGTCTGGACTTAGCAGTTGAGTTAAATCTAATTAAAATAGTAAACGCAGTAAGTTGTAATAATAAAGTAGAAATAAACAATTGTAACGAATTAGACATTTTTGGTAAATATTCAGACGTGTTCAATGGTCTTGGTCAGCTCAAAAATAAGTGTAAATTGGAAATCAGAGACAATAGTACACCAGTTGTTGATGTACAACGTAGAGTGCCCTTTAGTCTACTTGAACCACTTAAAAAAGAGTTACAAAGAATGAAGGAATTAGAAGTTATAACTGAAGTTACTGAACCAACTGAGTGGGTCAGTTCAATAGTGATAGTTACTAAGCAAAATGGCAATATCCGTTTATGCTTAGATCCTCGTAATTTAAATAAAGCTATTGTGAGGCCAAGATTTTCATTTCCTAATTTAGATGAGTGTAGGTCGCAGATGGCTGGTTCAAAAGTTTTCAGTTCTCTGGACGCAAGTTCAGGATTCTGGATGGTGCCCTTGGATGAAAATTCTTCAAAGTTGTGTACTTTCAACACTCCTTTTGGCCGATTTAGATTTTTACGTCTACCATTTGGTATCAACGCAGCACCAGAAATATTCCATGGAGAAATGGTTCGTCTTTTTGGTGATATTAAATTAGTTATAATTTATTTAGATGATTTCCTTATTTATGCGAAATCAATAAAAGAGCATAATGATATTTTGTATAAGGTCTTGAAGAGAGCAACAGAAATAGGTCATCGTTTCAACAAAAGTAAATCAAAACTTTTTCAAACTAATATAAAATTCATTGGACATATTTTCAATGAAGATGGTATTAAACCAGACACTGATAAAATAAGAGCAATTACGGAATTTCCTACACCCGCTAATAGCGAAGATCTCCAACGTTTTCTAGGTATGATTAATTATTTAGGTTCATTTATTCAGAATTTGTCAACAAAAAACTTTCATCTTAGAAATTTATTAAAAAAAGATGTTATTTGGGACTGGGGTAAAGCTCAAGAGGAAGCATTTAATAATTTAAAAAAAGAAATCACAAAAGCTCCAGTTTTAACATATTTTGATGTTACTGTCAGCAGACGCATCAAAGGTAGCTATGGGGGCTGTAATTATGCATGAAAGAAATTCAATTGCTTATGCATCTACGTCTTTAACGGAGTGCTAGATAAATTATGCGCAAATAGAAAAGGAATTATTTGCTATTCTTTTTGGTTGCACTCGATTTCATCAATATGTGTACGGTCACAATATTATTGTAGAAACCGACCATAAACCATTAGTATCTCTCTTTAATAAACCTCTACATCAAATACCTTCAAGACTGCAAAGATTTATGCTTAGATTACTGGCATATGTATGATTTAACAGTAATTTATAAACCAGGAAAACATTTATATGTCGCTGATGCATTATCTCGCGCATCTTTAAAGTCTGAATCATTTACAGATATTGATAAAGATATAGACCTTCATTGTCATTCAATAGCTTCTCAAATTGCTTTACCGAGAGATGATATTGAAGTTTTAAAACAGTTCGTAAAAAACGATGAGACATGTCAAAAACTTTTAAAATGTTTAAAAGAAGGCTGGCCCGCATCAAAGAAATTGTGTGACTTAGATATTAGCCCGTATTTTAGTATCAAAGATAGTATTCATGAAATTGAAGGACTATTACTAAAAAATAATAGAGTAATTATTCCAAAAAATTATAGAACAAAAATGTTATCTCGATTACATGAAGGTCACTTAGGGATTCAAAGATGTCAAAGTTTGGCAAGAGAATCAATTTTTTGGCCAAATATTAATAATGATATTTATAATTTAGTATCTAGTTGCGAAATTTGTATAAAATTCAGGAACTCTAATCCCAAAGAAGAATTGCTAAGTCACGAAGTAATTTCAATTCCTTAGTTCGAAGTAGGTGTAGACCTTTTCGAATTTAACAAAAGAACTTACTTACTAGTAGTAGATTATTTTTCCACATATATTGAGATTGAATAGTTAAACTCGGGTTCTTCAAATTTAGCAGTTGTAACAAAATTGAAGAGCATATTTTCACGTCATGGAATACCAATGTATTTAATATCAGACAATGGCCCGCCATTTAATTCTCTCGATTTCAAAAATTTTTGTGTTGACTGGGGTATTGATCATATCACGTCGAGTCCATATTTACCAAGGTCAAATGGTCTTGCTGAAAGATCAGTACAAACTATTAAAAAGTTACCTAATAAATGTCTAGAAACGGGAGCGGATTACTATACAACTTTGCTTCAGTATCGTGCGTCCCCTAAAAGTAATTTTGCTAGTCCAGCTGAACTTTTAATGGCTAGAAAACTCAGAACGAAATTACCATCATTGTCTAATAATTTAAAGTCTAAATTGCCCAACAAAGTAAAAGAAAATAATATTTATTCAAAAACAAATCAAAATTCGTCACAAAATAATATTAGAGCCTCAAAAACTCTAAAGCCTATAGAGATAGGAGAAAAAGTATATTTTAAAAAAAATCCTAGGTCAGTATGGATTCCAGAAAGAATAGTAGAAAGTTGTAAACAGCCTAGATCATTTTAGTTGAAGATTTAAGTGGAGTAGAGTATAGAAGAAATAGGCAACATATTTTAAAAATACCAAATATTGAAATAAGTGAAACATCTCAAGAAATTTGTACAAAAGAAAAAGAACAAGTCATAGAAACAGAGACTGAAGAAGTTGTAAAACAAAATAACGATTTAGGTGATCTCAAAACAAATGAAAATATTCAGAGATCAAAAAGTGGAAGAAAAATAATTCCTCCTGAAAGGTTAACTTATAAAACCACATAAAATTTATTGTAATTTATATTTTGCAAATAGTTTAAAATTTCCTATATACTAAGAATATACATTTATATTTTAATAATAATATCATTTTAAAAATTTAGAATGTAAGATTTTGGATTGTATAATTTAAGTTAATAATTTCTAAGTAAGTCCATGGACCTATGTTAAGATTATTAGTCTAAGTTATAAAAAGGAAGATGTTGTATAATTAAGTAGTATAATTACAACTCTGTAATTATTAGTTGTAATACATATTGAATAAATAGAGAGTTAGTCGAAGTCAGGCTGTCATAAGGTAAAGACCTATTGTTTTACTTAGATATATAAACTCAGTTGGTTATATAAAATATAACAGTTCCTTTTGCCTTCGGTTGATCTATGTTAAAGTTCTCCTGAGGTGGCAGTTGTTCCTGTTGACTAACGCGATTAATTGAAACTTGTGCTCGACATTCTTGGCTTCGAATTTGTCTGTCTGTCAGGTTCTGAGTTTTGCTGTCGTTGTATTTCTTGGCTTTGTGCTAGAAACTCCCTTGTAGAACGTTGGCGGTGTATTTCTTGGACTTGAGTTTGCAACTGTTTGTTAAGTTGTGTCTCCTGACTTTGTAATTCTGTGTTAGGTTCCGTGTTCCGTTGACCTGGTGTTTCTTGACTTGGTAATTCTGTGCTAGACTCCGTGTTTTGTCGATGTATTTCTTGACTTGGTAATTCTGTGTTAGATTCTGTGTTTTGCTGACGGTGTATTTCTTGACTCGGTAATTCTGTGTTAGACTCCGTGTTTTGCTGACGGTGTATTTCTTGACTCGGTAATTCTGTGTTAGACTCTGTGTTTTGCTGATGTATTTCTTGACTCGGTAATTCTGTGTTAGATTCTGTGTTTTGCTGACGGTGTATTTCTTGACTCGGTAATTTTGTGTTAGACTCTGTGTTTTACTGGCGGTGTATGTCTTGACTTGGTAATTCTATGTTATTTTGATCGCAATCCTGTTGAAATTTACTTCGGTCTTTCACTTGTTTCCGATTTTTCGATCTGGATGGCTCCTGAGTTAAAAAACAACATTTTTTGTTTTGATTCAATGATCTATTTACTTTTCTAATCAGACGAAGAGAACCAACTTTCTCTAGCTGTGACGGCGTTAGTTGTTCTTGTTGATTATTAGTTACTTGGGCCGACAGACGTGATTCACTGAGCTTCATACATCCTACTGGTGGGACGGGGTGTTGTCTTGTGGTCTCATCGCCCCGTTCTGTCGATGGACCCTGACTTCGTTTCCCTGGTTCCTGCAGCAATCAATTGTACGTTTTCCTCTTTTCCCGCATTCCCAGCAAAATAAAATGCTTGTGAAACGACAATTCCACCTCAAGTGGCCTTGTTGCCCGCAACGACGACAAGCTGTCCTGACATCTTTGATCTTGTCTTCAGATGCATCAATCACTCTTGCTTTGATCTCCTTAGCCGGTAACGTATTTCTTACTTGACGGTCTGTAGCGGTCAGTGCCTCCAGGTCCCCAGCTAATGTTAACAGCTCGGATAATGACTGGAAGTCTTTCCTACGGATGTACCATTGATACTCGGTACGGCTGTTCCGGTAGATCCTCTCTAATTTTATCTCTTCACTGTATGTTGAATATTGCATGATGTTCTGCAGTGCCAATACATAATCTCTGAACAGTTCCCTGGGTTGTTGCAGGCGGGCTCGTATTTTGTCCTCTAATTGTTCGAAGTATCTTGGGGGCAGGAAGAATGCTAATATATCTGCTTTGAATGATGGCCACTCGGTCCATCGCTTGTTGTTATTCCTGAACCAGATCAGTGCCTTGTCTTTTAGTACTTCAGGCATTAGCTTCGGTAATAAGTCCCTATGTATTTCGTACATATCCGCCAGTTCCTCGATCCGTTCTATAAATGGTAGTATTACGTGTTCCCCTGAGTAGTGGCATTCCCATTTTCTGACTTGATTGATTATCACTGGATATTCTGCCATGGTTACACTTCCTCCCTTAGTTATCGAAGGACGTCTATTTTCAATGACTCCCGGTGATGAGCTTCTGATATGTAGTTTAGCGAGTTCCTATAGCCGGGCGGTATCTTTCTCAGCTGCCTCTGAGTCCATGAACGTTGAAAGTTTTTTCCGAAGTTCCTCCAGTGAACCACTTGGATCTAATCCGAACTCGTCTGCGTAACTCACCAGTTCTTCCTTTTTCACGAAGTAAATCCAAGATTTACCTCCTGATGTTAATCGTTTTGCGCTTGTCGAAGCGACTGCTGTTTTACGGCCTGCTTGTCCTGTCACTTCCTTGATTCCTGATGGTACCACCGTTGGTTTGTCTTCCATACTCAACTGAAGATGTTGGTCAGTTTTGTTCCCACTGTCCCTGCTCGGGCGCCAATTGTAACGAGCCTTTCTGGCCGGGGTTTTGCTCGCCGGATTCCAGGTC
>NC_051846.1:224150834-224155841 GCF_002237135.1 Teleopsis dalmanni | reverse complement strand
GTATATTATATATATATATGTATATTATATATATATACTAGTTGACCCGGCGAACGTTGTCTCCCCATGTATTACTTATGTTAGAAATATTTTCATGTTATTTCAAATCCTTATAAGCACTACATTTCAAATGAAAAGGATTTTTTAAGAGTATATTAACAGTTTAATTATGGGCTACTATAATGTTACCTTAAAGCTAAATCATGAGCAATATTTTTTGTTAGGTCATTTTAAGCATATATATATAGATCAGAAGGTTTTGCAGCACGGTAACATGCAACATATAGTTGCCCATGCGAAAAAAATGGATTTTCCAAATTCAGTCTACTTACTTTTAGTTTACTGCTAAACGAACTGGAAAATGCAATCTTTTGAATTGAATTGAAACATCGGTTGGTATAATTGGTATGCGTGGAAGCAATATGTTTTCTCTCTGAATTTTCCCACTTAATATTGTTGATTCAATTAAGTTCATCATAATTCTTTTTATAATTAATCTTGTTCCATTACATAATTTTGGTAGGTTTAAATTGCGTAATAAAATGATTTGTGAACCAATTTTTAAATGTAAATTGTGTGGTGGTAGTACGAATTTAAGAACTCAGTGGGATAATTCACAATCTCGTTTTCATCTACCACTTTATCGATGGACTCAAACGAAATTAAATTACCAGGCAGTATAGTTCGAATTTTGAAATTGATTTCATCGCTATCTAAGTTCTTGGCAGCCAGAATCGCTCTATTTTGAAGCCATTGAGGATTCTTATAATTTTGATAGGTATATGTTAGGAAATACGCTTTCTATTAATTCCTCTTGCGAATTAATAATTTTACAAAAAATTTTTGGAAATTTAATAAAGTATATGGACACTTCGGCACAAAATAGATGATTTTAGGCAAGCATTGATTTCATCAGCATAGGTTGAACGTGGAATAACTGGTAATGTTTGTCTAAAATTACCTGCCAATAAAATTAAAGCCCTCCAAAAAGTATATCGGTGGCATTTAAATTTTTAAGTGATTTAATGCTTCCAATGAATAGTTATGTGCCATTGTGCCTTCAGTGCAATGATGTGACATTTTTGAAGTACTTTAGCCATATTTGAATGTTTTTATTATATTGCATATATGCAATAAATAAATGCTTCATTTTAAATAAATATGTAATAAAAAATTGGTGAAATTAAATATCATATGAAATTACTATTTCTTCCAAATACATATTGAAAACTATAATTTCATTTAAGTTTAACATAAATGAAGGTATTAACATAAATGTATTTATTGAAAAAGAATATTTTGACCAATTTTCAATTTATTTCAATTAACATTTAGAATTGCTATTATATCTGTCATTTCTGCTACTTCGTAAAAGTTCGAACAATATACCCAAAAATACACAAAAATAAACAAAACACAAATAAACAAAACACAAAACAAAAATGTTACGCCTAAAAACTATATAAATATGTTCTGAAACTATCAAGAAGATTAGTTCAATCATTAAATCATTCAATCGTTAAAAAGTTAGAGTAAAAATCAAAAGTTGTTTTGCTACTCTTTATGATAAAAGTACCGTTATATCGGTTGTTTTTTGAACAAATACAAAGAAACTTCGCTAAAACATTGTGCATTGAATGTAATAAAAAAAACAATAAAGTATGTTTCCAACAAATTGATTTTTTTGGAAAATATTTTCAAACAAAGTTTTTTGTACTACCTGCTTGTAGACTTATGACTCCGACTGTATATGTATGTATATTATATATGAATATATATGTATATTATATATGTATATTATACATACCTTCTGATCAAAAAAGAACGAGAGGCCTATTTTTGAATTCCCGCGCTTATCCAAATTTTTTTTATTTTCACGCTGGCAACACAATTATACACATTCTGTCAAAGTTTAAAGCATATCGTACGATTAGTTTTTGTTTGGCGTCTATACAAAAAGTCGAAAAATTTTCGTGTGGCGATTTTTATAATGGATCAAAAATTAGAACAACGCGCGTGCATCAAATTTTGTGTTGCAAATGGATTCAAGTCTGCCGAAACTGTTAAAAAATGTTAAAAAGGGGCCTTTGGTGATTTGTGTGTGTCGCAACCACGAGCATACGTATGGTTTAAAAGGTTCAAAGACGGTCGTACAAGCTTGGACCATGATGAGATCCCTGGCCGCCCAACAACTTCTGTTACTGAAGAAAACATTGAATCGGCGAAGCAGATCGTGTTGGAAAATCGTTGTGAACCGATTAAAGAGATTGCTGTGTTGTTGCGCACCTCATATGGATCGGCCGAACACATTTTAACTGATGTTTTGGGTTTAAAACGCGTCGCTTCTCAGCTGGTGGGAAAAAAACTGAATTTCATTCAAAAAAAGCCGCAGTTTTTGGCCAAAAACTCCACCAATATTATCAACTAAGCACCGTACTCTCCAGATATGGCCCCATGTGACTTTTTTTTCTTCCCCCCACTCAAATTGCCATTGCGAGGAACGCGTTTTGAGACCATAGACGCCATAAGGTAAAAATCGAAAATTTTTCGACTTCTTTGTATAGACGCTAAGATAATAGTGTGTTGCCAGTGTGAACAAAAAAATTAACGATTGGATAAGCGCAAGAATTCAAAAAATTAAAATTCTCTTTCGTTTTTGATCACAAGGTATATATATATATATATGTATATATATATATATATATTATACATAACCCGAACTTCTATAACTGGAACCAAAAACAGTGCACCAAGGTTTTTTTCTGCTTCCACAACTTGAACTTCTATAACTCGAATTTCTCTATATCTCGAACAAAAATTTTGTTTCGTGTCGATAGGAATATGGAGAAAGTGCATTCTATAAGTCAAATATTTATTTAAAGTATAAATGCATTTTGGTGTTAGGGCAAGTCCCTTCTTCCAAATGTTTAATTTTTTTTTTTCTTATGTTGCTTCTTTGTGCAAATGCCAGCCACTGGCAGCATGGTTTAAAGTAAATAAAATAACTTCTAATGCTACTCTTAACGATTATATTAAGCTTGACAATGAAATTTGTACATCAAGTTTTCCTACAGATGACGATATTATTGAGCACTATAGCTCTAAATTACTGGTTCCATATCTAAGCGCAGTGGAAAGTGATGATGAGGGTTCGGTGGATGTAATTGTTTATCAACCTTCCAAGAATGAAGTAGAAGATTAATTCAAAATTCTGAATATATATTTACAAATGAATAATTAAATGTTTTAATGACCAAAAGAAATTTTTTTATAAAAATAATTAATTCACGGGCTAATTGGTCAGTTATTAAATAATGATATTTTTTATTATTTAGTTTTATAAGATTTTTATTTTCCAATATTTCGACTATAATCTATAGTCATCATCGGGGAACTATACATATAAATACATTGTAATTAATATTAAGGTATACATTACATAGAAACAATAATAAATTACATTTTCATTGAAACATGAAACATACATATGTATTTGGAAAATATACAATACTTTGACTATAAGAATCATAAAAATAACATATATATACACGAAAAATATATTTATCCTCTTCCGGATTTGTCGAAGGTGTTTTTATACACCTGAGCAGTGTTGTATGTCACTTTTGAAATTTAGTCTGGTGTCACTTGGAGTTTGAAGGATGTATAACATCTCTAAGAAAAATCGTTTTTGTTGATGATTTTCTTGGTGTAACACCTTTATGTTATCAAGGTCTGGCTCATGTTTTAATGTAATGCAGTGTGATGCCAGTGCCGTTTTTGAGTCAATATTATTTTTATATTTGACACTGTGTTTATGTCCGGCTATACGCGTCTTTAACTTGTTTTTTGTTGTGCCAACATATACTTGGTTGCATATGTTGGATCCATCACCTTTACATTTAATTTGATAAATCACATTGTGTCTATCCAAGGTATCTATTTTAGATTTGGTGTTCGAAAACAGCGTCTTCATCGTGTTATATGTCTTATATGTAATTTTATATTTTTCTTTGTCATATATTGTTGAAGTTGTAATTTGATTGCAGAGTTTTGGTACATATACCATACTTTTATAAATTTGAGTATTTTGGTTTACTTTTTGATTTCTTTTTTCTTTTAAAATTTTATGTATTACTGGGTTGAGGAAATCATTTTTGTTCAAAACCATTTTGATATTATTTCTTACCTCCTTGTGGAAATTGTGTCACTTAACTCTAATGCTCTTATAGCCATATTTTTGGCTGTGTTACTTATTACATGGTGGGGGTGTTTTGAATTGAAGTTTATAATTCGTCCAGAGGCTGTTGGTTTTTGATACCATTTTGTCATTATACGATTATTATATCGTAATAAATGAATGTCCAAATATGGTAATTGGTTATGTTGTATCTCTATTTCCCAGCATACCACTAGATTAAGCGGTAAAACTTTTAGAAACTAAATGGAACGAAATAAGACAATTTACAAAAATAAAAGAATCGTTGTTTTTTGAAATACTAAATTTTTGTCTCACAGACAACTATTTTACTTTAAATAATAAAATATATAAACAACGAAGAGGTATGCCCATGGGTTCTCCAGCGTCACCAATTATTGCAGATATTGTAATGGAGGAACTACTAGACCAATGCATGGAAAGAATGGAAATAAAACCGAGGCTTTTAACTAAATATGTAGACGACATCTTTGGGATTGTAAGAATAGATAGCATCAATGATACTTTACAAAATTTTCAATGACTTTCACAAAAGTATCAAATTCGCCATAGAAGAAGAAAAACATAACCAATTACCATATTTGGACATTCATTTATTACGATATAATAATCGTATAATGACAAAATGATATCAAAAACCAACAGCCTCTGGACGAATTATAAACTTCAATTCAAAACACCCCCACCATGTAATAAGTAACACAGCCAAAAATATGGCTATAATAGCATTAGAGTTAAGTGACACAATTTTCCACAAGGAGGTAAGAAATAATATCAAAATGGTTTTGAAC
>NC_051846.1:224148674-224150734 GCF_002237135.1 Teleopsis dalmanni | reverse complement strand
CGAATTTGTGATTTTCAATAAGTTTCTCAAAACTCTTATATTTTGCATATTTTAACATGTGCGATCGTATAACCATCGAATTTGTGATTTTCAGTAAGTTTCTCAAAACTCTTATATTTTGCATATTTTAACATGTACGATCGTAAAACCATCGAATTTGTGATTTTCAATAAGTTTCTCAAAACTCCTATATTTTGCATATTTTAACATGTACGATCGTAAAACCACCGAATTTGTGATTTTCAACAAGTTTCTCAAAACTCTAGTATGTTGCACATTTTAACATGTACGATCGTAAAACCATGGAATATGTGACTTTAAGCAAGTTTCTCATAACTCTTATATTTTGCATATTTTAACATGTACGATCGTAAAACCATCGAATTTGTGATTTTCAGTAGGTTTCTCAAAACTCTTATATTTTGCATATTTTAACATGTGCGATCGTAAAACCATCAAATTTGTGATTTTCAATAAGTTTCTCAAAACTATTATATTTTGCATATTTTAACATGTACGATCGTAAAACCATCGAATTTCCGATTTTCAGTAAGTTTCTCAAAACTCTTATATTTTACACATTTTAACATGTACGATCGTAAAACCACCGAATTTGTGATTTTCAACAAGTTTCTCAAAACTATTATATTTTGCATATTTTAACATGTGCGATCGTAAAACCATCGAATTTGTGATTTTCAGTAAGATTCTCAAAACTCTTATATTTTGCATATTTTAACATGTACGATCGTGAAACCATCGAATTTGTGATTTTCAATAAGTTTCTCAAAACTCTTATATTTTGCATATTTTAACATGTGCGATCGTAAAACCATCGAATTTGTGATTTTCAATAAGTTTCTCAAAACTCTTATATTTTGCATATTTTAACATGTACGATCGTAAAACCACCGAATTTGTGATTTTCAACAAGTTTCTCAAAACTCTTTTATTTTCCACATTTTAACATGTACGCTCGCAAAACCATCGAATTTGTGACTTTAAGTAAATTGCTCAAAACTCTTATATTTTGCATATTTTAATATGTACGATCGTAAAACCATCGAATATGTGATTTTTAATAAGTTTCGCAAAACTCTAATATTTTGCATATTTTAACATGTGCGATCGTAAAACCATCGAATTTGTGATTTTCAGTAAGTTTCTCAAAACTTTTACATTTTACACATTTTAATATGTACGATCGTGAAACCATCGAATTTGTGATTTTCAATAAGTTTCTCAAAACTCTAATATTTTGCATATTTTAACATGTGCGATCGTAAAACCATCGAATTTGTGACTTTAAGCAAATTTCTCAAAATTCTTATATTTTGCACATTTTAACATGTACGCTCGCAAAACCATCGAATTTGTGACTTTAAGTAAATTGCTCAAAACTCTTATATTTTGCATATTTTAACATGTACGATCGTAAAAACCATCCAATTTGTGACTTTAAGTGAGTTTCTCAAAACTCTTATATTTTGCATATTTTACCATGTAAGATCGTAAAACCATCGAATTTGTGACTTTAAGTGAGTTTCTGAAAACTCTTATATTTTGCATATTTTACCATGTAAGATCGTCAAACCATCGAACTTGTGACTTTAAGTGAATTTCTCAAAACTCTTATATTTTGCATATTGTAACATGTACGATCGTAAAACCATCGAATTTGTGACTTTCAGCAAGTTTCTGAAAACTCTTATATTTGGCATATTTTAACATGTACGATCGTAAAACCATCGAATTTGTGACTTTAAGTGAGTTTCTCAAAACTCTTATATTTTGCATATTAATGTAAGATCGTAAAACCATCGAATTTGTGACTTTAAGTGAGTTTCTCAAAACTCTTATATTTTGCATATTTTGCCATGTAAGATCGTGAAACCATCGAATTTGTGACTTTAAGTGAGTTTCTCAAAACTCTTATATTTTGCATATTTTAACATGTACGATCGTAAAACCATGGAATTTGTTAGTTTAAGTGAGTTTCTCAAAACTCTTATATTTTGCATATTTTAACATGTAAGATCGTAAAACCTTCGAATTTGTGA
>NC_051846.1:224132782-224148574 GCF_002237135.1 Teleopsis dalmanni | reverse complement strand
AATGCACAATATTGCATTCTTCGCTCAATGTGGGTAGCATGAGCTTCACCGTAGTTCCGAATACGATAAAAAAGCATTAAAGTATTTCAACTCCAAAAAATGTAGCAACTGCAGTGGAAATCACACTGCAAACTACAGAGGCTGTCCTATTTAAAAATAACTGAAGCACAGGTTAGCTATGCAAAAAGAAACGTTGCGTAATCTTACAAGAAGTAACCACATCAAATGAGTTGAAATTCGCCAACCTTTAAGCCTGTTACACCATTTTGTATATGGAATGCAAACGGCTCAAACTAACATAAACTTGAACTCACAAACTTCATGTCCCGCGAAAGTGTAGATGTAATGCTTTGCTCAGAAACACATTTAGCAAACAAATATTTCTTTTATATTCCTGATTATTTATTCTATAAAACCAATCACCCAGATGGTAAAGTACATGGTGTTACAGGAATTTTTGATACAAAGGCGTCTAAAACACAATTTTCTACGTAAATATCCTCATAAATATATAAAACACATATCAATATGCCTTAAGTACAAAGGAAATAATTTAACTTTATCGGCAGTTTACTGCCCCCCTTGCTTCAACATTACTGAGGCCCAATTTACGGACTACTTTTTGACTTTTGGTGACAGATCTCTGCAGCATGAGGCTACAACGCCAAGCACTCATATTGGTGTTCACGGTTCTGTAATCCAAGATGTTAACAGCTTTACAATTCCATTCTCAATAGAAAAAATGCACAAGACGTGTTCCCTCCTGAACAACAACATAACAATAAAATACCAGACCTAATAAACTTCGCGGTAACCAAAGGTATGTGCACAAATCTTATCTCAACATACACAACATAATTTTTTATCAATGCCTGCCATGCTTCCTGGTCGGCCTTTCTGTCTAATCTTTATCTTCTTGAATATTTATTGTTTTAACAGCAGTAGGTGCTGCGATATCGAATATAAAATTTTATATTTTTCCACGGAACTCTTTTTCTCTGATTCGGCATTTTTCGAGTGGAGATTTGCTACTCTTTTGTAATAACCTTCATTCATCGTACAATTTTTGTAATTTTTTTGGCAATTAGATTCAGTTAGAGTAGGAATATGAGCCTTTTGCCAAAATGGTAATACGACAGCTATCACATTTCTAAAAATTTCTTTTAAGGTCCTATAGAAAAACAATTAAAGTACTTACTTCATTGACGGCAACTTTGCTCCAAAGATTTCACTTTCATATTTTCCTATTAAAAATATATTATCGTCATCGGATCTAAGCCGCATTAGAGGTGATTTTGATTTTTCAATTCATATTAATTTTCGCTACGTAAAATGATCAGTAATCGTTCAATCTCTTTCTCAATATAAATTTGACAGTCAATAAACCGTTATAATAGCAATGTTGCAACTCAAGTTTCGTAATACGAAATTCATGTCAGTGTTGCAACTTTTACTTCGTGTCAAAAATTTTGTAGGAAATATAAGCAGACGTAAGTGAATTCAATATCATAATGTAAAAATATATAAATAATATAAATCAGTCACAAATATTCCTGAAATAAAACTATTAGTAATATATTTTACGAGCAAAGTAGTAATTTTTATGACTTTTTATATAATGAGGTACTTTTACAGCTCAATTCGCCAAGGGTTGGCACAATGCGATCGATCTAAAATTTTATTTTCCTTAATTTATCGTCAAAAGGAATATTTTAAGAAGCAGAAACATATAAAAATCCAAAAAAAATTTTTTGCGGCTACTCTAATATACATGTTCATTTTGTACAATCTCTTTTTGCTAGTTTATTTTGTTCTGAAACCTGGTATACCCTGAGTATACCCCGGCCTTGCAAAGGGGTCGGTAAGGTCGCTACAATATATATCCTTATAATTCTATAAAAGCCACATCAATACTGAAACCCAATTTACAGGAGACTACAACGCCAAGCACTCATATTGGGGTTCACGGTTCTGTTCTCCAAAATGTAAACAGCTTTACAATTCCATTCTAAATAGAATAAATGTACTAGAAGTATTCTCTCCTGGGCAGCCAACATATTGGCTTGCCGATAACAATAAAATACCAGATCCAATAGATTTCGCGGTAACCAAAGCCATGTGCAAAAATCTTATCTCAACATACACAAGCTTCGATTTGTCTTCTGACCCTTCTCCAGTTACATTTTGTTTACTAGATACTCCTCAGTTACGAGATTTTTCCTATAGCCTTACAAGCCACAAAGTGGCTCAAATATAAAAAGTACATTAGTTCACACATACACACAAATTACAAGATAAAGTGTAAGTCTCATATTGCGGACGCAACCTCGGTTTTAAATTTAATTCTTATTTCAGCAGCAGAAAACTCCACTCCTGAAGACAATAAAATTTACACATCCAATAAAGTCCTTACAAATAATGACATAGAAAACTTAGTATCCCAAAAACGCAGATTAATGCGTCAATGGTAAAAATCTAAGTTCTCTTCAGCGAAAAACTTATTTAAGGAAACCCAAAGGAGACTTAGATCCGCATTAAGCAAGGAAACCAAAGTCAGACAATATAATTATATTCAAAACCTACGTCCAAATGGCAAAAACCATTTATCCTTGTGGAACTTTAGCAAAGGTATAAATTCCCCCATAAAATCCGATTCTCCAATAAGAAACTCTCTTGGAAACTCGTCGCGAAGCGATTAAGAAAAATATAACGTTTTTGCTGATTATCTAAAAGAAGTGTTCCAACCAAATCCTGCAACAGGACCCTATGACTTTCCCACTCAGCATCTGTTCAAATAATCACAAACAAGTTAGATTGCAAAAAGACACCGGGATATGATAATATCTCACCCATCATGATAAAAAACTTATCCCTTTTGCCTATAAATTTTATCACAAGACTTTTTAATTTCATTATTAAATTTGACTTTTACCCAACAGAGTGGAAAACATCCATAATTATTATGATTCATAAATCAGGTAAAGATACCACGCTTGCCTCTTCATACAGGCCAATAAGCTCACTGCCATGCCTTTCTAAACTCTTTGAAAGAACACTGCTTTTAAAGCTGAAACCATTCCTTGACGGTCAAAACCTAATGCCCTTCCACCAGTTTGGTTTTAGGGAAAAACATGGAACTATTGATCAAATGAATCGTATAACGAACGAAATAAGACACACATTTGAGCTCAGAGAATATTGTTCCGCGGTATTTCTTGATGTTAAAGAAGCCTTTGACAAAGTAAGGCACAATGGGCTTCTATATAAGATATGGCGTTCATTACCTTCAAATGTCCACTCAGTTTTAGAATCGTATCTGCATAACAGAAGTTTTAAAGTTAAATGTAAATCATTCCTATTCTTCTAATAATTTCCCAATAGAAACTGGTGTTCAACTTAGAGAAACTGGTATTCAACTAAAGTAGCTCAATCGTCACCATAACGTTAGCTGATGATACGGCAATTTTATGTTGAAACAAAAACGTTGTGCTAGCTTCAATCTCACTTATTTCGGGTGGAGAAATGGTTGTCAAAATGGCGAATTAAAATTAATGAACTAAAATGAAAATACGTACTTTTTACCTTAAATCGGAGTAATAAATCCAATAATTTTACTAAATAACATTCCCATACCACAAGCAGATAACATAACGTACTTAGGTATTCACCTAGACAGACGACTAACTTGGCGCAAACATATTGAAACCAAAAAAGTTCAGATGAAGCTCCAAGCCTCTAAGTTGCATTGCCTCATTAATAGCAGATCTTCTCTGTGCCTAGAGTATAAAGTACTCTTGTATAACAGCATTGCTGCGAAAATAAATACCATATATAAAAAAAAACAAACCTCGACAAATTTTTGCTAGCTGTATTTTTTTGGTGCTTAAAAAATCTGTAAAAAGTTTAACGATTACAGTTCAAATTTTTTATTAAAAATATATCAAACTAGAAATTTACTCACAAGAAAAGAAAGAAAGAATGACAAACGGAAATTCATTAAATGACTTCAAAGTCTCCAAATTATTTTGTCAAATGTCAGCTGTTTGTCATGATTGCCAGACAAAGGTTTTCAATTAATTAGCAATTTTCGGCAACAAGCATCATAAAACCAATATGGACTTATGGTATCCAACTATTTGGCAATGCTAGTGCTTCAAATATTGAAATTATACAAAGAGCTCTCTCAACAAAATTGAGAACAATCACTGGAGCCCCATGGTATATAAGGAATGAAAGTATTCACCGAGATCTACAAATTCCCTTAGTTAAAACTGAATTTGACAATATAAGAAAAAAATACAATAAAAAGCTGACAGAACATGTTAATCTCTTAGCAAGAAATCTATCCACTACGTCCAGCCTTAAAAACGCTGACCGTCCAGCCATTAATAATATTCAATAGGTTAAAGTAAAAACCGCACCTTTCTTTTAAGTAATCTGATAAAGTTGAACTGCTTTCTTAATAAACCACCTAACATTTACTCCAATGAAATTTAACCCATTGTTCTAAGTGAGGTTCGTGATATAAGGTTTACTTATTTAGTTTATTTTATTTTATTTTATTTTATTTTATTTTATTTTATTTTATTTTATTTTATTTTATTTTATTTTATTTTATTTTATTTTTATTTTATTTATTTTATTTTATTTTTACTTTATTTTATTTATTTTATTTATTTTAATTTTTATTTTATTATTTTATTTTATTTTATTCTATTTTATTTATTTTATTTTATTTTATTTTAATTTTATTCTATTTTATTTCATTTTATTTATTTTATTTATTTTATTTTATTTTTTATTTTTTTATTTTATTTTACTTTATTTTATTTTACTTTATTTTATTTTATTTTATTTTATTTTATTTTATTTTATTTTTTTTTAATTTTATTTTATTTTATTTTATTTTATTTTATTTTATTTTAT
The DNA here is from genome assembly GCF_002237135.1 of Teleopsis dalmanni. Classification (NCBI taxonomy): domain Eukaryota; kingdom Metazoa; phylum Arthropoda; class Insecta; order Diptera; family Diopsidae; genus Teleopsis; species Teleopsis dalmanni. The sequence continues at coordinate 224,143,648 of NC_051846.1, read as the reverse complement.
TTTATTTTATTTTATTTTATTTTATTTTATTTTATTATATATTATTTTATTTTATACAATGTAGAGTTAAAATAAAAATTGATGGAAGGAACACATAAAAAAGAAACGAGACGAGCTTGATATGAAGTTGCGAAATATGCAATGGCTGACTAGCCGCAAATCCACACTATCAATGCAAAACAAGATTCTGTTATACAATCATATTTTAAAACCTATACGATGCTTAACTATGGGGGAGCGTTAGTCAAAGTAATGTCGAAATAATCCAACGTTTCCAGAACAAGGTTCTACGAAACATTTTAAAAGTGCCATGGTATATTAGGAAAAACGATACACACCGCGATTTAAAACTATCCACAGTTGCTGAAGAAATAAAAAAGAAAGCAACAAGTCACAAACTGAAGTTGCAGCAACATGTAAACGCAGAAGCTGTTAACATCATAATCTTGTATGGACAACCAAAACGAATAAAACGGCGTAATGTCGCTGACATAGCATTGAATTAGAATGTAAAGTAATTTGTTTAGAAATATGCTTATTTAGGTATGTATTTAAGTTATTGATCAGATACAAGCTACTCGTTGTTCATAATGTAAATAGTCGTAGAAATAAAACAAAAAAAGTCTTGACAAACGCCTAAAGTAATTAGAAGGAAAAATACTTAACATAATAACCATGACCAGAAACTTAAAAAAAATACCAATAGCCTCTTAAAATCCCTTCGAGAGTTAGAAACTCTGTTAGTCTCAAAAAGTGTGGACATATTACTAATAATTAAGATTTTTTTATTTTATATCATCTGCTATCGTATTAATTTTTAAATTAAAATTTTGCAGCCATCACAATAAAACGCTTTTATTTTAAAATTTTGAAGCAGATACTTCGTTCTTTATTTTAGAACATCCTCAGTGCTGTAATAATTATATAAAAAATGGTAATGTTAAAACTTATTAAAGTTACACATTACAATTAAAATAATACCTTAATTTTTTAATAAAAAGCTTAACTTAAGGTTAATGAAAATTAAAATTAAAACAATATATACGTAAATTAACATATATATATAATGACACTATTGAAAGCACAAATATTAAATAAAACAATATTGAAAAAACCGAGGTGTATCAATTAAAAAAACATAACAGTATATGCCCCAAAGCATATGGTCTCAGAAAAACTCATAAAGTAGGAAAAATAGCTTATAGACCTCTTATTTGTAACATTAATTCACCTACTTACAACTTATCTACATTTATTCACAAAATATTCTCAAAAATATGTTTCACTTTCCACCGTAGCATTAAAAACTCGTTCGAAGCAATTGAGATTTTAAAAAAAACGAATATTCCAGATGGATACATATTAATATCATTAGATGTAATATCCCTGTTTCCTAGCATTCCCAAAACCTTGGTGATAGAAATGATTAAAGAATACTGGTGTTTTATAAGTTGTTTTACAACAATTCCAAAAGACATTTTCATAGAAATTATTTTATTTATTTTTAACAATAGTTATTTTAAATTTAATAAAAAAATTATACATCAATTGAACGGTACATCGATGGGAAATCCGACATCACCATCACTAGCTAACTTCATTATGGAGATTATAATAGTAACAGTTTTAAATAAATTACCATTTGAAGTAACTTTAGCCATGTATTATGTTGATGACAGGTTATTTGCAATACCCAAAGACGAAGTTATAAATACGGTTACAGCTTTCAACAATGTGAATCCGCACATTCAATTTACATATGAAATTGAAAAGGATAGAAATATTCCTTTCTTAGATATAATGGTAATGAGAAATGACAATAAGATTATCACCAATTGGTATAAAAAACCGACATCTTCAGGAAGATTACTGAATTTTTTATCTAATCATCCAATACACCAAAAAATCAACACTGTTAGAAACTTTATAAGCAGAGTCAAAGCTTTAAGTGATGACATATTTATGGAAGATAATAGAAGAAACAAATTAAAAAAATACTAAATAATAATAACTATCCTAAATATTTCATTAACAAAATATTATCATCAAATAAACACACACAATTAGTTAAAAACACAACAGTGAGAAATTCAAATAATAATAAAAAAGGTGCACTTTTCTAAACATTCCTGGATTATCTCAAATAATATCAAAACTGTTTAAAGAAGAACAAATTATTGACGTTGTATTATACAATTTAAAAATAACCAATGTTTTTTTCTCAAAGCTGAAAGATCAAGAGAAAAAAGAAAATTTATCTTATATAGGAATGACAAAACAAAAATTATCGAAAAGGTTAAGTGAACATAAAAGTACGTGCAGACGCACTGATGATTATAAAAAAACAGCCCTATCTGAACATCATCATTCAGCTAGACATACTTTCAATTTCGAAGAAGCTTCAATTCTTGAAATTGAGAACAACTACCAAAGAAGAGTACTTGCTGAAGTCATACACATTATATTAAATCACAACCAGGTGGTGAATTTTAAAAAAGACACAGAGAATTTCAGTGCTCTTTATTCAAATCTACTTGACAAATATCGGTTAAAAGAAAACAAAAGGAAGAAACAAAATAATTTAACCGGTTGATATTGATTCAGATATGTTTTAAGAGAAATAATAATAATGTATATTATATTTTTTGAATTTATAAAACAAAGACAACTATATTGTTTGTACTAAAACTCTTTTTGACATAACAAAATAGATTATATATTTCCATTATTCGTATTTTGCTTCTATGTTTATTTTTGTCAGTTCTCCAAGAGATGTGATGTTAAAAATAAAAATAAATATTGTTTTATTTAATATTTGTGCTTTCAATAGTGTCATTATATATATATGTTAATTTACGTATATATTGTTAATATAATAACAATAATAATAATAATAATAATAATAATAATAATAATAATAATAATAATAATAATAATAATAATAATAAATAAATAATATAATAAATAAAAAATTATAAAATAAATACATAAACAAATACACATAATAATAATAATAATAGTAATAATAATAATAATAATAATAATAATATAATAATAATAATAATAATAATAATAATAATAATAATAATAATAATAATAATAATAATAATAATAATATAATATAATAATATAATAATAATAATAAATATAACACATCATCTATTTTAATTTAGGTACAGAACAAATTGGCTCATTAGATGGTTTTAATTGCTCTATTTAGATAAAAAATTGTTTACCGTTTAATTGCTCTGCCAACTCTTTCACTAATCTTGCATTTGTTGGGGCGACAATGGAGTATTTTTACCTGTACAAATTTCGGGATGAGCTCGGTAAAATAATATACACAATATATGCGTCTCCAGTTCCTCGTGCTCAGCTCGTTTGTGATTTGTTTTCCTATAATGAAATCACGTATTATTTAAATAAAAAATAACAGCGTAACATCCCTGTCAAAATTTGAGAATACTACACCGATATTACTCGTACATTTTATTTCAAGTAAAATTTGTATGATGTGTGAATCAGCTGTTTTTGTTTCAATTTAAATTTTTGTAATGTTTATTTGCGCGGCACTGGTGTTCACCCCTATAGCTTTAAGTGCGGTGCAGACTATCATACTGGTATGTCATACGAGAGAGAAAAACGTCGTATGACACACAGGTATGATAGTCTGCCACCTTTAAGTGGGGTGCAGACTATCATACTGGTGTGTCATACGAGTTGCGCTCTCTCCTGCTCAAATTTCTTCTAGCGACCGAATTTGAACAGGTATGACACACAAGAGTAGGCAAAATTTTTGAAGAGTGCTTTTGCGGGTAATGTTGTGAAAATTTGTGTGTTTAAAATAAAATTTTAAAATTGAAAAAATTGATAGTTAACGTATAGGTTATGCTTAGCTTATAATTGATTATAATTTTGTATATTTTATATATACCGCGTTTTTTTTGCGATCTTTATATTCACAGCTTTGGACATCCCACAAACAGCGATTACTTTTATTAGCATTCGATGAAAGCATCTAAAAATGCTTTATCTGCATCCATATTCATGTATTTTTTTAGGTTTATTGGTCTTTAAGCACAGTAGTTAAAATGAAAAGATCAGTAAAGGACCGTAGTTAATTTCATTCACTACCTGTAAAGTTTCTTAAGAAATTTTACATAAATAGATCATACAAATAATGTATATATATATATATATATAAGAATGTATATATCTTCATTGTTTTTAAAGAAATTTGATCATTTCCATATTTTTGTTAGTTAAAGGTTATTAACATTTAAAATTCTTTTATTTTAATAACAAGTTTTAACAAAGAAAAGCATATGTAGAATACAAAGTATTAAATCTTAAATTTGGGTTATTAATTAATTGTTATTACGACCAATTTTCAATATGTTTTTTTATTACTGGGCTTAGATCATAAATTTAACGATGTTTATATATAGATGTTTTTTAAAAAAAATTTTACTTAAAATCATCGTTTATAAATTGAAATAAAAGAAAATAAAATATTTAATAAATTAAATAAAATATTTAATATATTACATAAAATATTTAATTGTATTTTAATTTTTTATAAGAATTTTATGTAAAAATTAAATTTTTTAACTAAAATGCAATTAAATATTTAACACAAATTTATAAGTGTAATTTTAATAATAATAAATAATAATAATATTAAATACATTAATAATAAAATAATAAAAAAACATATTAAATTCATATTAAAATTTTACATAGATCACCTGCTCACAATAAATTTGCAAGGCAAAAATGCTCTTGTATGACGTATGAATCGTTAGGGGTGACAGACTATCATACACAACACGTATGCCAACATGTTGGTAAAAGGTGCAGACTATCATACCTGTGTGTCATACGACGTTTTTCTCTCTCGTATGACATACCAGTATGATAGTCTGCACCGCGCTTTACACAAAGCTATTCCATGAAAATCTGTGTAAAGAGCGTAATTTGCCACTTATTTGTGTTACGCTCTCAGTTTGTACTTTACTTGCGTTTTACTTGAGTTTTACTACGAGTAGCTCGTGGAGTAGATCTATTAAATACTTACGTTGTAAAAGAATTCATGTTTAGTGTAAACAGCTGATTTCTTGTTTATATAATATTGTTTACCACTGCGTTGCCCTTAGCCCAATTTACACTATCATGAATGTAACATAAACATGAACTTGAAAGCCGATTTCCGATAGATTAGAAATGGGAAGAGAGTGTGATGCTAGTTCATGAATTTGCAACGAAATTTGCTGTTTCTTTTTTCAACTTGACACACATACATATATGTATGTACAATGTTAAGTTTTGGTTTTTATGGCTTTCGTGATTTTTATTTTAAAACGAATTTAGTCGTGTTTTGAGCAATAGCGATTAGATTTATTTCAAAAATTTCTTTCTAATATTAACACAGCAAGTAAAATTGTTAATAAAAGCTTTTATAGTAATAGTAACAAAACTGCAGAAAAATATGCGAACAAAAAAGTCAAGTACGGCTTTGGATCAGTTGGTTAAGGTGCGCTGATTCTGAGCTTCACATTTGGCAGGATCCGGGTTCAATTCCTGGTACTTTCAGTCTCAAAAATATTTATTTACGAATAATTAAATACAAGAATTATTTCCAAGACCACTGATGATGGGTATTTAGCAATACGCGAAACAGCTGTATGGTCAGCCAAAAATTCAATTAATTAAAATAATATAAAAAATAAAATTTTTGTTGTATTTCACTACTGTTCGAAAAAACCTCTTTAAAAAATTTCTTTAAATTTTTATAATAAATCTTTACAAAATTATTTTATTTCATTTTTTTTGGTTCTATATGATTCTTTATTTATTCTTTGTTTAGATCCATTGTTGAAGCTTTTTAAGTAATTCTAATGCTGAATACTTTGAATTTCTGTGCTATGCACTACTACATACACGCATTATATACGAATACACAAAACAAAACAAATTTCACGCTTCATTACATTCCATGATAATGTAAACTGAACTGCCAGTTCATGTTGCCGTCAAGTTCATCTCAAGTTTATGATAGTGTAAATAGGCTCCTTGAGCTTTAAAATTTATCAATATTTGCACAGAACAACAAAAAGCTTTTTGCTTATACAGTACATACTTTTCAATTAAAAAACTACTTTCTACAAACACAAATGCTTAATTGCAACATTAGAAATGTTGAAAATAAATATTATCTGAAAAAATTGCTTTCTTTAATCGATACTTTCACAGCGTTCATATTTGCAAATGAATATACTACACAAAACAGTATCTGATGAAACGAGTCATCCAAGGAGGCATCCTTTAATTTTGCGTTGTACATTTTATTCTTCTTATTAGAACAAAAGATATTTAAACCAAATCTATAAGAACATCTCGTAATGCAGGTAATACAATTAATTCGCAATCAGCCACAAAGATGATATCATTTTTCTTCATGATTTCTTTAACAGAGGCAAACTACATGGGTTAATATTTCTATGTTTTTAATAGAAATATTTCTCGCATACGTGAACCAATATAAAAGCTTTTCAATGTGCATTGACCGTATTCAACTTTACAATTCGCTCTACAGTTAACTCTGCAATCTACAAATATAATATAATAAATCATAGCCGGGAGGGTACCCATGTACTCCAATTGGTTGACTGAAATTTCTCTGTTAATTTATTAAATTTATTTCAATATATTGCTGGAAACAATTAATATGAATATTAAATAACATGATTTTCTCATCAAACTGGGCATTTTCGTAAAAGAGTATTGAAAACAACAAATATCTGTTATGGGTGAAGAATTTCATACTTGCTACATTTTAATTTCATTGCTTAAAGCCAATGTGTAAAGATATTTTGGAAATAGAATCCATCTTTTGTGACGAAGGAGTTGCATACACTAATTTTAGTATTAATTTTTAAAACGTAATGAAAGTTTTTATATATCCCACACTTTTGCATGCGATAAGATAGAAGCAAGATGTGGATGTTAACACAATGTCTTTTGTATTTGTAGTGTAAGGGATGCAAATGGGTTATGGTCACATATCTGAGATACTTCGCGATATATTGGATTATGTTCAATTCCAATTTATATGCTTACTAAATATATGGCTATCACTAACTTAACAGCTAATAAACAGTTTTTCCTTACAATGTAGAACTACGCTGTAGACATACCGAATATATAGTATTTCAGTGTTGTAGATTAGATATAGTATATTATCTAATAAGAGGGTTCTTTTAGATTACGCACGTGGCTCCAGAGAGTGATGTCAAGCAACGCAGAAACAGGTTTTTTAAAAAGAGTCAGAAATCACTTCTCTACAACGTTTTCGTTGCTTGAGTATTTACGTTCATAAAATTGTACGATGTTAAGAATCTTAAGTCAAAATGAAGTGCATACCTTAGACAATATATCTACATTAGGGTGCCATTTAGGTATATGGGCAATGAAAGCTTGTTCATTTTGCTTTTTTGGATTGAAATATATCACCTAAGACAAAGAAAAAGATGGTTTCAAATTTGAATATAGATAGTGATGACAAGGAAGTCAGGAGAGTATTAATTTCAACTAAATCGGTTGAAAAATAACGAAGTTATAACACATTATGTTCAGACGCCTTACCGGAAGTATGATCAAAGCGTTAACCTTGAATGTACAGCTATTCAATTTCACAACAAGCAAGTAATGCGTATTTGAAATATGAACATACTTCCAGTCAGGCGTCTGAACATAATGTGTTATAACTTCGTTATTTTTCAACCGATTTAGTTGAAATTTGAAATATAATAAATTAAATATTTATAAAATTATAAATGTCTTTTTCTTATTACTTATTGAATTTGTTGTTAAAATAAATGGGGTTTATTGAAGGTCATATTTTTCGTAATTTTTCACTGGTTTCTGAGGCCTGAAATAGGTGTAAAACGTAGAGTGCGCAGGCCAATTTTTTTTTGTTGTTAAGTTTAACTATTTGGCTATTAGTAGGAAAAATTTCATGAAAAAACTCGGATACATTTTTTGCGTATCGCAGATAGAAGTGTAAATGGTCTTGAAAAAAATGCTGACTTTTTGTGCAATTTCGCTAATAAAATTTTATTGATAATTAAAATTGAAATTTTTTTACACATAATGAATAACAATTCCGTAAGCTTTAAAAAAAATTAAAAATGATCATTTTTGAATAAATAGTAAAAAAGCTATAAGGGTTTAAAGTTGGTTCAATTTTTACGAAATCATAATTTCGCTAAAGTTGCATAAACTGCAAATAACTTAGGAACTAATAGGCGGATCACGCCCATTTTTTGTATAAAGTTGTGTTGCTATGTAAGTCATGTATATATGTAGTCCAATAAGTGCAAAAAGTGTTTTTAACGATAATAAATGATTTAATATGAAAATTTTGTATGGGGGGTGGGTGTGTCAGTGGGCGGCAAACCATAAAAAAATTTTGAAATCTAGACAATAACGTAAGTTTTCCGGACACAAAAATTCAGCTTTCTACCTGTCATAGTTTTTAAGTAATCTTGGGACGACGGTAAAGTCCCCATGTTTGGACAAAAATTTCGGATAGTTCCGGTAAGCCGATCAAATTAGATTTAAAAGAGAGATCAACTCAAAAACCATATTTTAGGAAAATTTCATATCAATATCTCTACTGGTTCCGAAAATATTGAATTATGACCGCCTAATTTTGTGTTTTGTCACACTGTGCGTCGTTTTCCAAGTTGTATTAAGGATACTTTGCTCCAGCAACTTTAACTAAAATAATAAAAATTATGTTGGACAAACCTAGAATTAGTACTTTTTTATTATTAGAAAGATTAAATTTTAGATATATTGAATTTATTTTAAATTTTTTTAGAAATATTAAATTTTTTGTAAAGCTGAAGCGGACAATTATATTCATAGTACTTTCAAAGCTAGCAATCGGGCGACTTCAACTTATTTTTTATTTTATTCAATAACTTTTAGAAATACAGAAAAACTTTGTGTAAGTGTTTATTTTTAATAGATCTATAACTTTTAGGAAGACAGTTTTTATGTAAAATTAAATATGTCGGATATATAAGCAATCAAAAATGAATTTTATGGAAAAAATCGTTATTTTCCAATCTTTGAGGCTCTTGGGGCACCACTTCCACTTATCCAATTGAACTAAAATTTTACACAGATTATTTTTTTAGTAAAATGAACTGATCTGGGGGGTGCCGTCAACCGATTTCACGAAAAAAAAATTGCCCATATACCTTAATGGCACCCTAATGTACATATTTGGAAGAATAAAATCGCACGTGCATATTATAAATATTCGGTAGTGTAAAAATATATATATTTATGACAAAGAATTTAAATTATTTTATATATATTTGGAGGAATATAGAAATCGCATGGATATATATATATATTTATAACATATATATATCCTGATAATTAAGGATAATTCTATTCTCCACTAGGTACCCTGAGATGAACCACACGAAATTTCGCGCCGGTCATCCATCGAATTGACTGGGTTTGTTTCGCAAAATTCATGACGCTCATCCATCGAATCCGCGGCGCTTGTTTCGCAGAATCCACGGCGCTCATCCACAGAAACAACGATTCACAGCACATCTAGCTATCGCCTGGATAACACAAATATATAATTGAAGCAAAATATATAACAACATATAAATATATTTTTTTTAAATAATAATACACATCGGTTTTTTTTATATTTATTTCTTACGATTAGAAATTAATTAGTTCTTTCTCTTAGTAATAACACAATTAAATTAAACATTTTTTTTTTCTCACGATTAACTAAATAATTTTGTATGAACATTTATTGAAATAATAAATAATTAAAATGTGGAAAAATTGAAGAATCAATATCTTTTCTTTAAAAAAACTCGTCCCCGCAAATATAAATTTATTGTCACGATCCTGGACGACGACTTATCCCCAGCAAACATTTTGAACGCACCCATAAAAAGTGTCGTTATTTATTACATTAAAATACATTATTTTATATTTACATTAAAACAATTAAAATTCACAGAAATCTTAAATTTAATAGCCTGAGGGGTACCGTCTGCGTTTAATAACCTCTTTTAGGCGTCTTTGCATGGACTCAACCGGCTTTGCAGTATCCTGTACCTTTATTTTTTGCCATTCTTTCTTGATGACGTTTCTGAACATATCTTTGCTGGAAATCGTGTGCTGGCGAATCTTATTTTCCAAATAAACCTACAGATGTTCTATACGACTTAGATCTGGTGATTTTGATAGTGTTTGAAGTTGCCTAAGAGCATGATTAGGCAGCCAAATCAATACAATCGCTGCAGAATGCTTGAAGTCGTTATGCTGCTCACTCAAAAAGGTTGCGCAAGCACTAACATTCTGTCATTTTCTTTCAAATTTGTTTTTGATATATTTAGCTACCCATATTTATCCATTGTATTTTGTATTAATTTAAGTATACCGACACCATTACTTGCTATGCACCCCCAAACCATTACATCTCCACCACCATGTTTCATCGTTAAAATGACGTAGGCTGTACACAATTTTCTTCACACAAGTTTTTAACCTTTGATTTCAAATATGCAAAATTAACTTTCATTGGAGAAACTACTCATTTTCAGAACTCCATAGCTTTATTTAAATGCTTTCTTGTAAAGCTCAATTATTTTATTCCATTATATCTGGATATGTATGACTTCTTTTTTGCAACCCAAGTATATTACAAAGGCTGCTATATATATTTCTGGCCTAATAACGGAAATGCGAATATTTATCATCAAAAATTGTTTTATTGTTTTTCAAAGTATTCTCCAGCTTGATTTATACACTTTTGCATGC
>NC_051846.1:224129063-224132682 GCF_002237135.1 Teleopsis dalmanni | reverse complement strand
TATTATATTATATTATATTTTATTATGTTGTATTATATTATATTGTATTAAAGTTAAACTTAATTTACGTCATAGTACATATAAAAATAAGAATATTAACCGTATAATAATATGCTTGTTATTTTAGAGACAGTCCTCAAAATGACTTTGAGAACGCTTACATTTTTTGCAATAAAATTTTTTATTGAGTAGTGATAATGATACATATTTATACAATAGTTACGTTTGACTTGTACTTTTATGTTCGAAACAATTGAAAAAGAATTATGAAATTAGTATGATTTATATTGTTATTAATGTGCTAATAAAATATTGACAAACATTTATTTTATTTTTTAAAACCAATGAAGTTTTACGACCACATTTTTTATATTGCAATCCTTTGAGAAAATCTTAATAATTTTTTATATAATAATAACGATTCATATGAGATCATTTAGCAGTTCAAGCAAAAACAGTAATTTAATGTAGACAAATAATTTGTTGTAAATCATTTGATTGTGAAACACCGACAACAGCGGCAAATTCTGCTAACCTCAACGAACATGTATATGACATCGATGTCGTCTTTTGGTCTGACATTTAAAAAGCTACAAAAAATAATAAAGCTAGATAAAAAAAAATATCTTTTAAAAGAAAATAACTAGAAAATCCGCAATATACGCAATGTGTACAGCTGAAAAATAAAGCAAAAGTATTTATGTTCGTTCGTTGTTCTACTTAATTAAATTGCCGAATAGCAGAACAGGGATTCTGTGGTGTTTGTGGTGGAGGCAAGGGCAACATTAACGGCGCTTTGCTCAAATTAATTTGTGGAAGATCAGCACCATCTGCACAATCTACAAATATTAAATGTACATATATAAATAAATATTATTCATTCAAGAAAGCAGAAAACCAACCGACCCAACCTAATCGAAAAATGCAATTATACGTTGACACACTAAAAGTGCGCACGTCAAATCTGTCACCGAAAAAAGGAACAAAAATCATAGAGAATTTAAATTTATTTTTGTGTCATCAACATTTGAAATGCGCAAATATTCCAAAAAAAAAAATAAATAAATAAAATAAAATAAGTTGCTTGTTACTTGTAAAATGAGAAGACAGTTTTATAAATAAACAGCAAATGTAAAAAAAAAATGAGTTAAAGCTTAAAAAAGCACTGGCCTGGCCATCTTATTAATAAAATATTCTTGCTTTGAAGATCAAAAGCCGACAGACATCGTCAGTAGATTAAAACGCGATAAAGTCAGTAGATAGATATATGCTTTTTTGTGGAGCATTCGAAGCACGTTCTTCAGAATCTTTATTGGATTTCGCTGACTTTTTGGAGTGGATTTATTTCTTCTTTCTGCTTTTGTTCCAATTAAGTGTGTCAAAAATTAAACTAATCGCACTTGGACTGAATGTACTCGTATAAGCAAAAATGTGTTTTACTAAAGACAAGTGTTTTGCAAAGAATTATGAAATAATATTTTAACATTCAAATTGTTTGAATGAGAGGTAATTAAATATCTACGGATAACCTGCTTATATATGTATGTATATGTATGTATGCTTTAAAACAAAAATTGTATATAAATATATTTCTACTAGAAAAATATGTTTAATAATTTCTTATTAGTTCTGCCTTTTAAGGTATGTTGAAAGATAAACCGCAACTAATCACATACACTTCCACTGACATTAAAAAGAAAAATTAAATTTAATATATTAAACCGCAAAAAGTGTATTTGGTTTTTATATTTATATTTATATGTATATACATATATATACTCTTATTTGACGTCTGCCACAACGTTAATAATGTAAAATTCCATTCCTTATATTTTGATTTTTGTCTAAGATGGGAGTGTACACAGCTTCTATGAAAATTGCAAATAGCGTAGGCAATGTATTAATTATCTTCAGAAAATCTTCATGATCTTATGTTTTTATATAATTAAGGTTTTTGTTTCAGAGTACAGTAAATTAATTCAAGAGTTCGAAAATATTGTTAATATTAATGTTAATGTTATTAGAAAAACAAACGTCATAAATTTAAAAACTTAAGATTGAAGTAAAACCTACTAATGCAGGACAATTAAGCATTTTTAAATTAACTCATTAACTTATTGGATATATAAGTTTTTAACGTATTTTGTTTCACTGTGATTTTTTTCACAAAGGATTTTAGCTAACTCCACTTAAATCCATTGTCAAGTTGGTGTATCCGAAAATCGGACTCGCGCCTATGAATTTCATTAAACTCATGAAAGCATATCAAATGATCAAAAACAGAATATAGTCAAATGTAAATTTATAATATAATAGTTACATTCATATATACAGTCAAACTTCTATAATTCGAATTTTCTATAACTCAAACTAAAAAAAATACAACAGGGTTTTAGAGAGCAAATTACATACAATTCTGCTTCTATAAATCGAACTTCTATAACTCGAATATAACTGGAATAAAAATATTGTCACGTGCCAATAAGAATATGTGAAAGTGCATTCTATAAGTCGAATTTTTGTTTTAATTATGAATCCATTTAGTTATTAGGGGAAATTCCTTTTTCCAAACTAAATGTTTAATTTTTTCTTTCTTATGTTGGTTCTTTGTGCAAATGCCAGTGGCTAATGCATGGAATTTGCATTTATTCCGCCGAATATGACCTCTAAATTGCAACCGGCTAATCAGGGAATAATTTAAAGTGTAACTATCGCGACAGAACCGTAAAGGAAGCACTAAAGCGTACAGAAGTAAACAAAATGCAGGATATTACACTTATGGATTGCATTAAAAAGCTTGATATATCGATGTTAGTGGTCAAATAATAGCGCACTGCTTTAAAAAAGCTGAATTATAACAATTTTCTACATGGGATGCACAGGACGACATTCCTTTAGTTTTCTTGAATAACATTGATGAAGACCGTGAAGTGATGTAAAGTGAAAGTAAAGTAAATAAAATAATTGACAATGCTACTCTTAAGGATTATATTGAGCTTTACAATGAAATTTGTACATTAAGCTTTCCTATAGATGATGATATTATTGAGCATTATAGCTCTGAATTAGTGGAAAGTGATGAAGAGGGTTCGGTGTGTGAAATTGTTCATCAGTCTTTCAAGAATGTAGTAGAAAATTTAATCAAAATTCTGAATTTTTATTTGCAAACATATGATACTACAATTGATGATCACTAAGAGGCTTCAAATAAATTGGAATCTCTTTTTACTGAAAATTTGAATAAAATTAAAATCGCAAATCCTAATTTCTGAATATTTTACTTCACTATAACTTCTATGCTATATTTAATTTCAAATAAATACATAAATATCTTAAAATGTAATTCTAGTTACTAGTTTCAAAAATAAAAAAAAAATAAATAAAAAATAAAAAAATTCTCTAACTCGAAGTCTACATAAGTCTTTTTTATTTGCAAAATGGTACTTAGAGTTATGGAAGTGTGACTGTAATATATAAAAAAATATAATATAAAATAAAATAAGCATTTTATATAGGTATTTAAAACTTTGCTTTACATATCGTTTCCTTATTTGTTTTTGAAATATTGATATCCTTAGTTGGACACCAAAGATTAATGTTTCCAACATCTGTAAAGGAA
>NC_051846.1:224115718-224128963 GCF_002237135.1 Teleopsis dalmanni | reverse complement strand
TTTTAATTAATGTATACTAATTTTATAGCTGAAATAAAAAGAATTGACTTATACTTTAATTAAATGCTTAACATATACTATACTCGTATCTCATATCTTTCTCAAATTATATGTTTGGTACAAAAAATAATTAATTTTTTCATATACACCTTTTTTGCCGGGTTGTAAGTTGACAAATAAATGCTTAGATTCTTTTATGTTTGCCAACAAAAGGAAAGCTATTTAGAAATGTTGTCAAACTTTATACGTTATTACGAATAACTTGGAACTACCAAAAGCTAATTGTGCTCATAAAATACTAAATTTATGTTTGAAGGCATTAAACACAAAACGAAGTGCTTACAAAGATAATAAAAGCATGTTGTTCCCGGTTGAATACAAAAGGCATAATAAAATCACACACATGAAGATAACAAAATTTACCTGAAAATGCACTCGCAAGCAAACAGAACGGCTACATGATGTGCAATAATAAACAAAATAACTGCTGAATTTTGCCAACATTTAGACAAAATAAACTTTAGTACTTCCGCAACATTATGCATATATATACATATATATATATATATATATAGGTATGTATGTATATAGTATAGCACATATAATCTCATAAACGCACTAAAATGAGCTTAAAATATATGTGCCCCATGTGTATGTCGTACATTCTCTATAGTACGTACATGCAAAAGTCATGCGAATGTACAAATTATATATATCTGGATTGGTGCTTTTCTTCGGCAAAACTGAATATATGAAAACTAAATGAGCCTTTAGCGCGCATTTTACACTCAATTTACTTGAATGTGTTATTATAAAATTTAAATCAACAAAAAAAAAAAATAAAACAACCTTTTGAAACTTTCACATTCTATGAATGTCTGTATTATTGTAATTATATGCATTTTGTGGGGGTGTGTTCACATCACATAAATTTGTGAAATATTTTAAAGTTGCTAATATAATGCCAACATACATTTTTCTATTTTTCTATTTTTCATACGCCGGTGGTGTCTTTTTGAAGATTTGACCACAAATTTTGTGAATGAATCAAAGTTGCCGCAGTTATGCGTGCTCTGTGCACATGTTTTGCATTACATTTATCTGTATAGCAACAACAAAATATTATATTTTATTTTATCTTTACTATTTTGCTGTTTTAAGTTTAAAAATTTTTAGTTGAAGCGAGATACACCATATCATCACACCACGTTGTTGATTGAGTTCGTGGAGTGAAGATAAAAAATAGATATTTAGTTGCAAAAAAGAAAAATAAATTATTTTTTAGTGTTATAACTTTAAACTTAATACTCAATTTGAACGATTCTCCAACCTCAGTATACTTATTTCAACAAAACTACAATGTATGGATCCAATAAAATGATCTCAGTTTATATCAAAAGGTAAGCAAAGCATACCTCTCCGCAGCTATAATTCCCCTTGATAAAAATCATAATCCTATAAAAAAATCAGCGTTGCCACATTGGAGAATAGATAAAATCTATTAAACATTTTTTATATCTATGCCCGGGATTACAGCTACAGCCACTGTAATGTCTTGGAGGCCATCTTTTCACTAATCTGGCAGCGTTGTCACATTGGAGAATAAATACAGAAACTACAACTACAGCCAATTTAATGTATTGGAGACCATCTCCTCACTGATCTAGCAGAGATAACGGAAATGAACTTGTTGGATTTCCTTAGCATTGTCTAGAGACTAAATGGCAAA
Organism: Teleopsis dalmanni; assembly: GCF_002237135.1. Lineage (NCBI taxonomy): Eukaryota > Metazoa > Arthropoda > Insecta > Diptera > Diopsidae > Teleopsis > Teleopsis dalmanni. The sequence goes on along the minus strand of NC_051846.1, from coordinate 224,127,234 downwards.
TGTTTAACGAATACTACTGAGAATATCTGCACACAAATACGAATAATTGTTATAGAACGATCATTGCCCAGCTCTAGGTATACTATCACAAATAGAAGACATAATCTTCCTAAAAATAAAATGATTTAACATGAATAATAAAAATAACAGCATTTAATGTAACGCACCTCTCCCAAACAATTTGAAACAAAATTATTCAGTGAACAATAGACTCCTCCGAGTGAAAGTGCTAATAGCCGCTTTACCACGTGCCCCCTCAACCTTCTATATTGTATTGATGTATTTTTTCATGAATTCTTCTAATTAATTTGTCCAAGAAATTACAATAGTTGTCGCGGCTTATGATTTAAGCAGTTGAAAGGTAATCTGCCAACAAAACGTTCCACTGTCTGGATACGAACTCGATTCGAATTCGAAGAGTAAAGTTGATAACAGTTCCTATTATTAGGAATTGTTATTTTGCGTCATGATCGTGGTTCTATAGCCAAAACTCATTTATTGTACATAATGGAATGACGTTCGAGATTTTGTCAACATTTTAGATTTTGTTAAAAAACTTAGATTCAAATATGATAACAAATAATATAATTCCCATTTTATACACAGCATTTTGACAGTTAACACTGCATTAAATAGTGCTAAGTGTACCTAATGAAATGTCAGGGTTTCTACTGAAGCTCTTTCTTATTAGCTCTATGTTATTTTATATTCTAGTTCTTATTCCTTTCTTTTACTGAGTGTGCCAAATTTGAACTTCAGCTCCTAGCTTTAATTATAATAAAGGATGTCCTAAACATATATCACTTTCATTTTACTTTAATTGTTTTCATAATTAATAATTTTCATTTTAAATATAAATTTTGTCATTTGATAAAAATTTGTATTAAAAAAACAACCAAAGCATTCTGAAGTAACTGAGAAAACCCCAAGTTGGATTGAAAGACTTAACAGATTTCAATTCAAATTCATCACACGCCGCAGTACAGTTGTAAAATGTTTTAAGCTCGTTTTGTGGCTTATTTATGTCCTTTTGCTTCGAGTCCTAAAATACGATTTTATGTGTTGCAAAATGCTTTATTTGTTCTGTAGCATTTTGTATTTGAATAAAAATTCTGATACTCGTATAACAACTGACATGACAATCATCTTGTCACAATATGTTGCGAATTATGTTAAATAGTGTTACAAAACGATTTGTTTAAAATTTTGTTGATTGTAAATTCAAGAAAAAAAAAAACTTTTTAATCTGAATACAATAATTATAATAGAAAAAGGTATTGTTGTTAATCTTCAAGCCATATTATTAAGTATTTTAGTATTTAATTAAATTTATCCTTAAATATAATACAAGGATTAAAAAGTTAACTTTAAAGTTATTACATACTTACTTAAGAGCACTGCCACACTAACACTCTAAATAACTCACTACATTTGGCGTCACTTAGAAAAGATGTGCGTCTAGACTATATTTAGTGATATTTGGTTTGACGTTAATTTTTATGTTTAATTGATATGGAAAGAAATACCGCTTTACAAGAAATATTTACTAACGTATACAAAGATATCATTTCTTCGTATCAGAACTACAGAGATCTCTATACAAACGCAGCTAACATCACTGAATTGGAGTGCAAATAAATACTAACTGCCCTCTACACTAAAGTAATATTTTCTTCAAGACCGCAGTAATAAAGTTCTCAACAGATCTGTGCCTAACATCTGTGGGAAGTAAACACACTTTTTTCATGCAGAAATATCGCAGTCCAATTAGGGTCAGAATATAGCCAGGTGCCAAACAACTATTAGTCACTCATAAATACATCAATTCGCAGCGTGTGTTACAATTTTATTCTACACACATTTTAATTCCTATTGATCATTGGCTACAACCCATTATGATGACCAGCGGTTATGGTCTCAATTCAAGCTACGTTCAATTAAGATCCATTCATGCCATCATCACTAGTTTAGTTTACATAAATTTTGTTCTTAAGTTTTCATATATGCTCTCACATCGTAACTTATATATTTGAACTGTAATTCCATTCCTGTTTCCTGTAATGAATATCTTTACAGGCTTTAAAAAAAACAAGCTTATTTTTGAACTCTCTCAAAAAAAAGAATAACCTGTGTTGAATCTGGTTTTAAGATCGTTTTTTTTTTAAATAAATAAAATACGTTACCATTACATGCCTGCTTGTGTACTTTGTTTGGGTGTTGAACGGCGCTTGGTCGTTGACATCGATCGATAAATGACAAGTCTATCAAATAACTGTAAAGTATCCCTTTTTGAAATAATTCTTTTCAATATCAAATTTCAAAAGTTCATAAAAAAAATCTATAAAATTGTTCTTAAATCAAGAAACATAAAAATTCTATTATCATTTGAACGTAAACTATAAAAGAAAATCATGATAAATAAAAAATCAAATAAATTACACTTGTCCATTTGGTATAATTTTTTACGTATTGAGAATGAAACCTTTTCCTATATAAATACAAGACACTAACTTGAGTAAAAACTGTAAAAAAATCATCTTAACGTATAAACAATTCAGATTAAGTACAGATGGTAAGGACAGTAATGTATCTCAACACCGATTTCTATATGCAATTTCTTAAAGGAAGTCCAACTTAGCGGCTGCCTTTCACCTATGCCCATTACACAAAAGTAATTTTTTTAATCAGTGTACACGCTTGTATACCTCTCAGCATTTCATACTGATTGTGTTAACAATAGTGGAAAGTGCAAAATAATATCTTTAACATTTTTGTTAAACATTTCTTTTTTTTATCTCATAACATCGCCCAAAATATTTTTGTATCTTTTGTTATTTTACGCTTGGTTGGTACTTCCACTTCCACATCCAAAGCAATTTAACTGCTGGTTTGCAGTTGATTCCTATATACTCGTATTTATCATTATGTATATCTTCCTTTTGAGAAACTAAGTCACTTTCATATAGCATCCAATCGATGGAAGATAAAAAAAGGACAACAAATAAGTTTTTACTTAGATCAAACTCAATTATTTTCTTAGGAAATTTCCTATTTTCAATGCTGCACACGTAGTATTTGTCCCCTTTTTTATATTCCTTTATGTATTATTTGTATGCATGTTTGTGATTTTATTTGCTCCTTTCTATTTTTATTAGATTTGTGCTCATTTACACGATTTTTGTTGTACCGGAATTTCGTTTTATGATTTTTATTACTTTTTTGTTTTTTTAAGTCTTAACTCATATATCCTTAGGAAATTATTATAATGTTTATGGGCCAGAACATAAAGAATTGTATAACTTTTATTATTATATTCTATCACTTTTTCATGCCAATTTTATTAAATTACCATATTTTATCTGATTTGGTTGGGACCACACAAGTAAGTTTCTAAAATATTTCATTTGCAAATTGGATTAACTTTCACACAGCCCAGAAAATATTTTGATTATTTTTAATTAAAATGAAAAAATGTTATCTGGTTGAATTAGTGTTGCAATATTTGTAACACAAATACATATTACCATTTCAAAACAATTATATCTACTCTATATATCTATACTCTTTTCTCACATTTAAGTACACTTTTGTTTACATTTGAAAGTACAATTTTAAGTACAAAAACTTTTGTTGCAGATCTGATTTAAAAGATTATGAGAGTAATTTTTTGTTACTCTTGTTCCATGTTTGTTATCTAATATAATATGGTATTTAAAGGTGGATTATAACAAAAATCGAGATTAAAATACTAATTTCGTTGTTTAATCTCAAATTTCCCATACAAAAATGAATTTCCTTTTGGTCGAGAGATTATTTCTCTGTGCAACGCTGTAAATGTGTTAATATCGTAGAATTTATATTGTAGAAATGCCATAGTTAAAAATAAGATAAATACTACGTTTACATTGTTAGATTAAGAGAATGAAATTAAGTTAATCTATATTTTACATAATTTACATTATACATTGGAGATTAATTTTGATGTTTCTGTAAAAAAAGCATTTAATTACAACTTAATACTAAAAGTTGTAATAAAAGCTTAATAAATAGTTTTATAACAATATTTATCAAATTTTCGTTATAATTATGTACAAAACTATTATTATACAAATTTAATAAACCTTCACTCACTTCGGCATTTTTAAATTTTCAGTATTTTGAATAGATTTTAATATTTTATTTACAATTTATCTAAGATCGTAAAAAAATCTACGACATTAAAACATTTGTGGAGTTGCACATTTTTAAAGAGAATAAAAATTAATCTCCACCAAAACCAGATTAACTTTTGTATGAGATAACTGTGATTAAACAACTAGATTAGTATTTTTATGTCGATAATTGCTTTATCTACTTTTAATCTTACAATGTAAACGCAGTATAAGACAATACAATTTTTAATATTTTTTAAAATTCAATTTATATCATTTAAAATAACTCCATTTTGGTTCAATGCATTGATTTATACAGTCGGAAAGCATATCGTTTGAGTGTTTTAAGTCGTACAACGAAATATTATGCGGAATCTCTACATACAACTTTAAAATGGCTTCTGCGCTCACAAAATGCTTTTCTTTCATCGACAAATATATTTTTGTGAAAAAATAAAGGTGTCGAATCAGAATATATGAAGTGATTGCTTGAGCTTTCACATTTAATGTTAGTTGCACTATTACGAACATCTAAATAGATCTAAAAAGTTCTGGTAGCTTTAAAACATACCTTCTGATCAAAAAATAACGAGAGGCTTATTTTTGAATTCCCGCGCTTATCCAATCGGTAATTTTTTTTATTTTCACGCTGGCAACACTATTATACACATTCTGTCAAAGTTTAACGCATATCGTACGATTAGTTTTTGTTTGACGTATATACAAACAAGTCGAAAAATGTTCGCCTGGCGATTTTTATCTTATGATACCTTATACATCAACCAACATAAAGCTGTATAATGCTGAAATAGATAAATATAATATTTATTATATATTATTTATTATTTGTTTGACTTCTTCCTCGGAGCTCTTGAAAACGTATAAGGCAGTTATTTATACTGTTTACAATTTTGGTTTTAAATAATAAACAATAAGCAATAAATTAAATACTTTACAATACATGAACAAAATACAAAAAGACAGACTATACACTTTATATTTTTAAGAGCAATAATAATAGAATTGCGGTAGAAGTCAAAGAAATAACAAAAACAAAAACTATTAAAAGAATTAATTAAATAAATAAATTAAGTAATTAATTCTTTTTTTTGTTTTAAGGATCAGTAAATGTACAAATTAATTGGTGATAGAACCGGATTAGCCTGATGAATAAACTCATTGAATAACATTTATGCAACAACTATTTAACAATATTAGTAAGGAGATTACTCTTAACATGCTATTATGTAATGTTACAATGGATCGAACCTAAGTCTTAAGATTTGTAAACAAAAGAATTTTTTGTCTTTCACTAAAAAGAGAGAGTATTAGCTATTGTCTATAGTTAATACTCCTCGTAAGCTAACTTAATTTAAGACTTTCAAACTTTGGTGGGTTGTTTATGGCTATGGTTGGTTGTGTTGCTGCACAGCCGCAGATTGATCGTGTAATTCAGGGCTGTCAAAACCACGGTCCACGGTCCTCATGCGATCTGCGGTTAATATTTGTGTGGCCTATAATATATATTACGGCTATTATCGCCATATTTTTATTAATCTCCAGAAATATTATGAATGTATGTATTTATTTCTAACCTGGCCCTTCTAACCTATTCAGTGATTTGTATTGACTCGCGATCTTTTCTAATCTTGACAGCTCTGGTGTAATTCATAAAAGAGATTAATTCTTTGAAAGTCTATATTTGAGATGCCCGCTACGATCGTTATTTCTTTGTCTTCCATTGTGGAATGCGTTTATACCTATTAAACTACTTTAAACCTCAATGTATTAACTAAAATCTGTATATATAAACGGAAGTTTTTTTTTGTTTGGTGTTTTAGTTCGTGGAACATTTTCTTCGGTAATTTGACCCAAATATATTTCGAGGATGTAATATATAACACACCAAACATAGATTCCAACATCCTGCATAATCAGAGTACACAAATGACCATCTTATTTGTTGTTCACCTTCCGTAAACAACGAATTTGCATGTCAAGGCAGCAATAATTATGGCAACACTAAACTACAATACACTACACTACACTACACAATGGCATAAATGGCGTTTAGCAACTGCTTACATTGCAATGCTATAACGAATACAAAAGCTAATATAATTTATACTTTTATTCGCATTTAAACTTCTTTTAAAGAACATTCCGATGCATTTTCACTCCACGCACTTAACTTCTTCATCGCAATGTTCAATAAACATGCAAATGTATGCCAGTCAACCTTTTCGTATAAAAATAGCGCAAATAAAAATAAAAAAATAAAAACAAAAAAAAATAAAATGCAAATAAGTGAAAGGCAAAAACACAATTTTCTGAATGAAAAGGCAATGCAGCAGCACCCACACCCACAGTAAAATATGCAAATAGAAAAATGGTGTAAAATAGTGAATTCCTGTGTGTGTTTGTGTTGTGCACTCGTAAGTTTTAACACGAATATTGCACGGTCTGTGTGTAAGAAGCCCTTGAGCTTGTCAACGGAAAGCGTATTTAGGTTTAAGTAGCCATTAATAGTGAAATAGCTGTGCCTGTTGTGGAAGTACGCTTAGCATGAAAACTGCTGCAGGTCAAGGACAGAGCGGACAAAACCATGCTTTTCTTCCTTATTTCTACTTTGCCGTGAAAATATGTAAGCGCTATGCAATCATTTTACAATATGCAATAAAATAAATTTATCCTTGCACCGGTAAATCAATTACTTTGTATACTTATGAGAGTTTGTTTATTTTTTCCTTTTACATTTTAAAATGTTTTCCTATGCTCTTTCGCTATGGAGCAATTGCGTGCCACTGGAAAGTGCATGCACAGTGTCAGTGACGCTAATTACTTATAATCAATTTACACACAGGCAGGCTACAAATGGATTTTAAATAAATGACTTTTGATTGCACCGATCAACAAGATACATTTAAATATTGAGCGTTGAAATAAATGTCACCATTGCAATAAAATATTATATTTTTTTCAAATATTTTCAATATTAATTTACATATGCATGTGGCCCAGCCTTGTTCTGTGCTGGAAAAAGGTCACTGGGTCGAGAACTACTCTCCCGTTCTGACATTAGGTGGTCCAACGGCCTTTTGACATTCTGGCTTGCATTCGGAAAGCAGATTGTCTACTGTCTATTGCAGCACAAAAGTTCAACCATGGTCGCAGTGCTCCGCTCTGTTGGGAGCTGGTACCCCGAGAATGTGACTGGAAGTTTCGTCCGCTTCTAAGCAAAGTCGACAATCTATTTCTTCGGATAGACTTATTTAATTAAGGTGATAGCGCAGTCCATGGTGACCCGTTAAATATCCCACCAGCAATCTGAACTCTGTTCTGCTGAAGAAGAATACCTTACCATAACTGAACCAGCTCTTTAGCTTGACGGTTACCTGGAATGTCGCGCCAGTAGCTACTTCTTTCGGTTGAAAACCATTTATCAATCAAAGACCTAGTTGTAGACCAACTTAATCCACAATATAGCTCACATTTAAATGGCAGATCCTGACTTCGCAACACTGTCGCCAGACTCATTACCATTGATTCCTGTGTTTTTGCTTGCCAGCTGCTGCAGCGTATCATAGCAGTCTAATAGAAGCTTTGAGGAAAACTTCCAGGAGAATAATGTTTTGATTGCTGCTTGATTATCTGGACAAATACAGATACGGGCGCCTTTCAACCTATTGTTAATATTGATACGAGCGCAGACCTCGATGGCGTGGACCTCTGCTTGGAAGTTATATCAGACATACTGCGTGTTCAAACATTGGACTTGCAGGTTGTCTTTCTCTCGTTTCAGCAGCAGTTCACTTATCACGAAATCATATTAAAATTAAAATATTCATCACTTACAATTATATTTTCAATAAAACTATTTTTATGTTTTAATTGTGCTCTATTTCACTTTAAACAAATTTCTAAATAAACTTCATTTATATGTATTTATATACATGTGATGTATATATTGGCATTAATTGTGGTGCAAACAACATAAAATATTATAATTAATAAATATTCACAGTGAACAATTAAATATAACTTATTTAATAAGTTTTAATTATAATATCCCAAAAATTAAATTCCGTAAAATTTTAATTACAATCTCGTAAATATTAACTTTCACGTGGCGTATGAGTAACTTTTTTGGAAGTATATAAGCCGAAAATGGAAACAGCATTGCAGTTCCCTTAATTTGTTCTTATGATGTCATGTATCTATTAGCAGTTGTATGTCTTTAACTCATAAATTTTAATGTTTATCAGATACCCTTGAACAGTAAAAGCAGTAGTTTCAGCTAACGTACTTGTAAGACTGCTTAGTTGTCGCCAGTAAAAGTGTCATTACTTCTTATGTGACCCATCAAATATTTAGCAATTGAGCACGTGACATTATACGTAAAATTATTAAAAGTTTTTGTGCATTTGCAGCAGAAAAAGTTTTTTTATTTGAACGTTGCAGCAAAAAATTATGATGTGCTTGCAGTTTGAAGTCAACGCATCTGTGCTAGACTTTGCTTAGGTGCAAATGTCAGGGCACAAAATTTATCTAAGAAATTGACACGTACTGTATTTAATTTTGTAGCAGCATAAAACGAGAAAGCGGTAATGAAATCCAATAAAATTGGAAGTAAAAAAGCCGAAACTGGAAACAGCATTGCAGTTCCTTTAATTTCAATAAACTACAGTAGTACGTAAGAGTTTGAAATTGTGGCTGCAGCAAAAAGCGAAAAGTATAGATAAGCATTAAAGCATCACAATAAAATAAAAAAAACAATAAATGAGATAAACTGGAGTTAAAAAACCGTTGCAAATTGAAAAGGTTTTAACAATTATTTTGGTTGGTGCAAACGCTAAACAAAAAGCATACGGAATATTCTACCCTCGTCCTATCTTGTCGTATCTACAATATGAGTTTGTACTTCATCTGTAAAACAATTATTTGCTATTTATTTTTATTGTTGTTTTTATTGTTTCACTTAGCAATTGTAAAAAAAAGTATTTTAATTGCAACCGTGAAGATTGAAGCAAAAAAAGTTAAGTGGGATGAAATAAAATAAAAGAAAAAGTAGAATAGACTTCAGAACAGCCCTCATATATAGACGTGCTTATGGAAAAGTAAAATGGACTTTTCTTTCGCCGTATTTAATTGCATTTACTCCACTTTCATTATTCGCCGTGCGTACGAAATAAAGACTCTCTGATATTGCAAAATATACAATTGAGAAAATCTTTATGCAGTAAATAAGCTAAAAATAAACTGAAAATCCCGCAATTGCCAAAGTGAAAGAAAAACGGCTGCAGGAAAAACTTTTATAAATTGTAATTAAAGAAATTGTGCAGAAAAATACAAACGTGAAAGACAAAAGGACGCGAAAAATTGCTGTTAGCATTTACTGTTGACAGGATATGGACAATGGCTAATTGCAAAAAATTAAATTTAAAATAAAAATAAAAATGAAATATAAATAAAATAATTGTAATAATGTGAAATGCCAGATAATAATAAATGCTATATAAAATAAATGCTGAAATGAAATAAATAATGAACTCGTATAATAAAAATCGCTTGAAAATGAAATGTTTTCCTTTTTAAATCATTCTCAATTTATTTTTGCTATAAAAGAACAAAATACTTTAAATTCATCCATAAAAATTCTAACACAAATTTTCACTTCAATCTAAAACCATTAAAAAGTTTATTTATTAGCTGATTCCCCAAGCTCTTACTTTTGCTACTTCATACCGGTCATAAAAGCAAACAATATGCTGTTCTTCCTTATTTTTTGTGAGAGTGAAAAATGATTACTGCTATAATTCAAAATTCCCAAATAAGGAAATACCGAAAAAAATTTAAACAAAAAAAGTTTTACACATAAAAATTCCAAGAAATATACGTAAAAATTTTTATATAAAAAATATAGGCAACAAAAATAGAAATATAGAGAAGAATAATTTCTGGATAGGATACTGAAAAGGAAAATATACGAAGTGTAAAGATGCCATCAGCAATTTTTCAATATTAGTGGCGCATGTGAATACTAAATTTTCCCACTCAAAAGAAAAGCTACTGTTGTTTAAAGCGGATGTATAGATTTGTATGTTTGCTTATATTGTATATTTATTTACCCAAATGAACTTTTACACCTACACACAATTTTGGTAAAAAAAAACTTTATACTTTAATCAAATTTACTAATGAAGTGCTAAACTTATGAGGACTTTAGAAAGATTGTGGGAATAATACTTTTTTCAGACTTCGATTCTCAATAGGATTGATAAAATTTGTTCTAAGTATAAGTTTCTATATGAAAGATGACTGCTAAGCTCATAATGAATTGTTTTTTGTTGTTATTATATTAGAGGAAAATAAATATATATTTTTTATATTATATAAATATTTATAAATGAATTTATTGGTTGTATAACATAACTTTTTTACAAAATACATTGTGACCGAAAAGCTTCCGGAAATTTTAAATAAAACGCAAAATTCTTAATCTTCATCAATATGTTAGTTTTTATCTCCTTCAAAATATGCTCCATTAACGATAACACAAATGCCCTCTTCCAATCATCAAAACATTTTTTATAGCTTCGGTATGGCTTTGAGTTCCCTCTGCGAATTCTGTTTTACGTCTTCTATGGATTCAAAACGCGTTCCTCTGAGTGGTAATTTGAGGTTGGGAAACAGGAAAAAGTCACACGGTGCAAGATCAGGTGAATACGGTGGCTGTTCGATGGTATTTATTGAATGTTTGGCCTTAAAATCGTTGATAATGTTGAACAAATTGAGGTGAATCGGAACAAGCCGGGCGTTGACACGTCGCATACACAAATTGTCCACCAAAATCAAACGAGCCATCTCACGACCGATGCCTAGCTCTCGTGCTATCTCTCTAACACTCACATGAGGATTTTTGAACACGATTTCCTTTGCCTTTTCAATGTTTTCGTCGGTGGTAGAGGTCGAAGGTCGTCCAGAACGCGGCATGTCTTCGACGGTCGTACGACAGTCCTGAAAGGCTTTGTACCACTCATAAACTTGAGTTTTCGATAAAACTGATTCCCCATAAGCCTTTTGTAGCATTCGCAACGATTCTGCACACGAAATTTCGTTCGAAAAACAAAATTTGATGCAAACTCTTTGTTCAATATTTTTTTCCATTGTTTTTTTCGCAACGCACTACTGAGGTGAACTGGTTTCAACAGCTGCCGTAAACGAACTGTCCGACAGATCGCGCTCATTTTGGCATAGTATTAAGGACAGTGCTGCCAAACTACATAAACTTAAAATATCGAAAAATATACAGCGCGCGAATTTTAAATGAGAACCTCCGAAAACCTTTCGGTCACAATGTAAAAA
>NC_051846.1:224092427-224115618 GCF_002237135.1 Teleopsis dalmanni | reverse complement strand
TTATATTATATCAATATATCTATCAAATATTTAAATAATCAAATGAACTGTTTAACAGAAATTTCTTTTAAAATCTTTAAATGGATGAACCTAAAATGGATTTTTAAAGTGTAAACCAAATTCATGCAAACTACTGAATACTGTAGTATATCTCTGTATTGGGAATAAATTGATAGCACCATCTGAAAGCCTACAAAAATTCCTGCCATATGCAAAAACTATGGAACAACAAAGTTTGCATGCCTCACTGATTTGCTTCTGTTGCACTTTACATTCTCGATGAGGTTTTTGCAGGCAGCTTGACTGGCTTGAGTTTCACGTCTGAGTATGTTTTTGTTATTTTTAGTAAAAATCACAAATTCATGCAGTTTTTTCTCAAAGATACTATGAAAATGAAAAACAGAAAAGTTCAACTAATTGTCGTGCATAACTGAACTGAACAACTTTCACAAACAAGTTAAGTCTAACTGGCATAAAATTTTGAATATGTAAATATTGGTTGCTTACCTAAAATTATGCATAGCAACATTACTAAACTAACATTTCAACAAATTCAAAACAATAACATTGGCAATACTACACAAACAACAACAACAGCAACAACAAGCAACAAGCAACCATAAACACATTTCAAGCAACAGAATTTTGTGGTTCCCATAAATTGTTTACACAGTGCCATTTCCACGATCATAGTTCGAACTTTATGTGTGGTCATTAAGTCCTTCAAGCTGTTGTGCTTCTGCATCGATGCGTATATTATGTATCTGTGTGAGTATCCGTGTGAGTATCTGTGTGTGCTATGCGACTGTGCATGTGTGTGCGTATAGTTTACAGTGAAAACATTTCCGCAAATTAACATATTTCTGGTCTACAAAATGGTATCACTGCTACTAAGGCTTCCAAATTGCCATAGGCAAATGCAAATTTACGTTTGCGGTTTCGTTCCACAATTAATTGCACGTTAAGTTATTTATAAATTTAATTATGCATTAAACACACAAATACACAAACTTCAAAATGCACAAAGCACAGCACAACACAGCGGAAAACATTCCAACAAAATTGTACACTGCAAAGGATCCGAAGCAGGATGTGCCTTATTTGTGTTTATTTTCCTTACGGTTCGAGCAGCAATTTGCGAATTTAGTTTTGGCACAGCTGAAAAAATTTTATTCCTGTGCATTTTAATGAAGTTCTTAAGTTCATTTAAGTTTTAAGAGAAGCAACAACATTATTCATATTTCATCAAAACAACTTTACACTAAGAAAAATGAGAATATTATAAATTAGAGATTTTAAACTTGTAGTAAAAAAAGCATATAACAACATCATCACAGTTATCGTTGACTAACTACAAGATTATAAATAGTTTTTAAAGATTTTAAGCAAGATACACACAAACAGAGAAAGAACGTCCGGTACCGCCACTCTACCGCATGCACGCTGCGATTATACCATACCATATCAGCCATATTAAGTAGTAGAGTACACTGAATCGTCACTATGTAAACTTAAATATATCTCACCGTTCAAGCGGCAGAGTGACGACAGTTAGGGGTTTTGTTGATAGTGTACAACGAGTCTAAAGCTTCCGAATGTAGGTTGCCAAAAAAGTTTAAGTGCTAACTGTGAAAGAGAGGTTTGGGGTTACCTGATAATGCAACTCTAAACATAGAGTTGCCACTAAAACAATTTAAAGCAATTAACACTCAACTATAACAAAAGATGGGAAGACTCAACGATATGTAGACATCTGTATGCAATCTGGCCACTTTCCGATAAAAGGAAATCGAAAACTAATTGAGATGTCCCGCAAGGACATTGGTCTTCTGGTAAGGTTGACTACAGGACACTGTAAACTAGGGAACCATGCTAGAAGACTAGGTCTTCCTTTCAACCAAATCTTTCGTAGCTGTGGGGAGGACGATGAGAGCGCATCTCATCTTTTGTGTTTTTGTCCAGCTCATGCACGTCGGTGATTTAGTACTCTAGGAGCCCCCTTCCTTGAGGACCTGGACCAGTTACAGGACCGGGCTTTAAATAGCATTTTATGCTTCGCAAAAGGTTCTAGGTGGTTTTAAACCCTGAGGTTTTTATTATTTATATACGGCATTACAATGGGCCAATAGGCCTAAGTGGATCCACTAGGGATCACCGGTATAACCTAACCTAACCTAACACTCAACTAAATTAAGCAGTAGAGTATACTGCATCGCCAATACGTGCACTTAAATATGCATCTCACCGATCAAGCGGCAAAGTGACGGCTGTCAAGGTTTTTATACATTCTGTAAGTTTCTCAAAATGTTTAATTGCCAATTATGTAAAAGAGGTTTGGCGTTACCTAAAAATTCAACCCTGAACATGGGGTCTATCACTAAAGCAACTTTAACCTTTTGTCCATTTTCACGATCACATCTCGAACATTTACTTCTAGTATCTCTTCTGTTTTGACACCTTTCTGCAAAAATCGAATAACTACCAGCTTTGAGGGGTTGAACTTTGTCCATCTTGTTGGAGTTATTTATCTCTCAAAATTTGCTAATGACACACCTATCTTAAATAATATGTACTGCCACTGTCTTTAAACATTTTAAAGTTGCATTGCTTAGTACTAGCCACACCTATGCTCTACCTACCTTCCTATCTGACATTTTAACTGAAGTTTCAAATATTTTCTATACTTAGCAAGAACTACTAGTTCATAATTGCATCATATATATTTTCTCAGTAACAAAAGGTGCATCGTTTCCAATTTAACAACAGGCAATGAAAGCAGAATGAAACTGCTTTGCTTTGATATATCCTTTCTGTCCTTTTATATTTTTAACTCATTTAAGTCAAAGCAATACTTTGTAGTGGAGGCAGTTAGCGAACTGAAGCATTGACATACTGGACGCCATTGAGCACTGTAAGGCACAAATGTTGGATTCAACGAAAAAGTATAACGCAACCGCGGCTTTAATTTGAAGTGAGTAAATCGCTTGTCATTTTCTTGATGTGTTGAAGAATGTCCGCCCCTGGCGAATCAGTATTTTTGTCTCTTTCAGGCGCAACAATTCTCGCAATTATTTATGTTACAATTATTTACTTTTATTTTTCTTTTTTTTTTGTATATTCATTTATAAATGTATTGTGGTACATTTTTAAGTGGTGTTTTAGGTTTCACAAAATTAAAAACTAGAGGTTCAATAGATCATACGAGTAGTATTAAAATACACAAAATTGAAGCACTGCTTATAAATATGGTGGTTGGTTTACGCTAATGTATTTATTTTATAAAAAGAATCACTAAAATATTCGCTAAAATCTTGGAACTTGTGGAACAAGACTGGAACTCGAGCAGTTAGTAGATATTGTAGGCACTATACCTCAACCCCATAGCAGATTGGAATCATTTCAAAAAAAATAAAAACAGGCTACGCAAAGTTACTCTCTGTTTGGGTGTCACATGAGTTAACGCAAAGAAATTTATTTCTCCGAATTACCATCAGTGAATCTCAAAGAAATCGTGCCATTCTTAAAGCTAATCATTACCGATGTTTAGAAATTAACTAAATTCCAGCATATGCAATGCAAAGTCATGTTCAAATTCCGGTGACTCTCCCACAAATGACTTTAAAAGCCTAGATTAACGACAAACAAGGTTATCTTGCGTGTGATACGATCTGCTTCAGTATGGTAAAAAGGTTATATGTGTACTTTACTGCTCACAACTCAACAGCTTAAACAAATAAATTGAGAAAAATCGACCAGAACTGTACAGCCAGAACATAAAAGAACAGACAGAAATGAAAATGTGTTCCAATATGAGAATGCCAGGTCACATACATATTTGATGACTCGTAACAAATTGACAGAATTTGCTTGGGAACTGACTACCATTATTAACTATTACTTAAATTATTGACTCCTAAGTGGAGTTTGATGCTCAACAATTAAATCTAAATCTAAACAATCTTAAATCTAACTTTATTACAAGTATTAACAGTGACCTCGTACCAGATATATATTTGGCCTTTCAGATTTCTTGTTCAATCGTACGCCTTCATGGCCTCTGTTAAGCTCTTTTATTGGTTAAAAATACACCAACCGAACTACAGAACCAATCTGACCACAGAAGTTCAACATCCATCAAATCATGATGCTACCCAAAAAGTTTCAAAAGGTCATATATTATTTATAGTCAGTATAAACTTGATTAGTTTGATTAAAAAACGGTGGATAGTTTTTATACCACTTAATAGTGTATAAAATATTGTAATTACGCAAGCTTATATGTTAATAGATACGTATATTATTCTTAACTACATTTAGTGTTCTATATTCCTCTTAAGTTTCAATCTACTGGCATTGGCTGACCTAAAGTGTAACGGACTATACGGCCTTGTAAATTATGATTGTCGGCCATTTGTAATTAGCACCTATTGCCGGTTATTCCGTTTGTGCAGAAGGCTACGTAGTCAATTAAGGTTGAGTTGCAAGTCTCCCTGTGTCTTGTTTGGGTTAAGTTAAATTTTTTATTACTACCGCTGCTTGAAATTTACGTTACGTCCCCCAGCCCACGGCAATTGCAAACAGCGTCATGAGAGGCACCTAGTTTGGTATGCATTGCGTCTTGATGATGACTGCAATTGCTTGTTAATCAGTTTGACATGAAAGGTGTAAGCTTGTTAGCAATTTGAGTTTCTTGTTCAAAATTCGCACTTCTGCAGCTACAGGATATATTGCGAATACAAACGCAATGTTGACTTTAATACGTCGTGGTCTACTACACATAATTAAATGATTTTGCGTACAGGTGAGTTTGTGAACTATTTTATGGTATATAAAAATATACTATAAAAATATATTAAAGTAATTTTCATATATAAGAATATAATAAAGAAAATGTAGTGCACTTCATTATATAAGTGAATTATATGATGTCATCAACATAACTAAATTAACCCTTAGTTCATTATGAACATCTTGAAAATGATAGCCCTAAAATAGTTGTGAAAAAATATAGGTTCTTTAACAAACCAAAAAAAAAAGAAACTTTTAAAAATGATACTTAAAAAAATAAAATTTCAATTACAACCTCTGCTTTTATATGACCTTCCTTTCCTTCCTTTTAATATATTCAGTCACCAAGGGGTCGATAAAAAATGTCATTAAGTTAAGATGTCATTAAGTTAAGGTCATATACAATAATTTAAATAAAAGTTTAGTTCATATGAGACTATATTTTGAGAAAGGAATATGTTTTAATCTCTAAAATTTTATACAACTATAAATAATTTAAATTATAACTATATTTAATATATTATTGATATTTTTGATTTAATGATATTTAATACAAAAAGTAAAAATACATACAAAAATTTACCTTTTTAATCCAGAATATGTACGTTTCCTATGATCGATTATTCAAAGTAAAAATTAACTTTTACATCACAATAAAATTTGTTCTTTTTATTATTCTTTAGGGCAAATGGATGATAACATACACCCAAAAAAATATATATAAGTGGTTCCAGAAGTATTGTTACAAAATCTAAAAAAGCATAGATTATAAAATATATAAAACAAATATATTTATAATTTATCACTTACAATATTTTTTGTAGTTAAAATATAAATCATGACGTTCTTGATTCTTCACATAAACTGTAATTGTATATTAGATCAACAGACATACATAGAGATCTTAGGATCCAAGGGTCCAGGGTTCAAGTCCCTGCTCGGGCGCCAATTGTAACGAACCTTTCTGGCCGGGGTTTTACTCGCCGGATTCAAGGTTCAGTCCTACAATAAATTTATTTGATAGGAACAGTGGAATACGGTGGATGGTGACGTTGGTACGGTGATATGGTTTGAAGAAATGTGAATTTCTTCTCTATACAATGGATTTGACGTAGAAATGTTAATTTCGACGCCCCTGACAAAAGGTTTGAAGAAATGTGAATTTCTTCTTTATACAATGGATTTGGCGTAGAAATGTTAATTTCAGCGCCCCTGACAAAAGGTTTGAAGAAATGTGACTTTCTTCTCTATACAATGGATTTTGGCGTAGAAATGTTAATTTCGACGCCCCTGACAAAAGGTTTGAAGAAATGTGAATTTCTTCTTCATACAATGGATTTGGCGTAGAAATGTTAATTTCAGCGCCCCTGACAAAAGGTTTGAAGAAATGGGAATTTCTTCTCTATACAATGGATTTTGGCGTAGAAATGTTAATTTCGACGCCCCTGACAAAAGGTTTGAAGAAATGTGAATTTCTTCTTCATACAATGGATTTGGTATGGGTGCTAATACTCATGTGGTATTATCACCTTACCGCGTAATTTACTAACGAAAATTTGATTTCGTTATGAACAATAGAGTAATAGAAATTTATATTTCTATTACTATTAACGAAATGTTAATTTCGTTATTAATTATGATTTTTAATAGAAATGTGTATTTCTATTAAAAATAAAAAAATAAAACAAAATAGAAATCGAGATGTAAATTTCGATTCTTGGTGCTTCAGCACATGTAATATAGAGCGACCTGTTCTTAGCTCGCTGTCTTGCTGAATGCCCGTCTACTGCGTTTGCTTCGCCTTTTATACTTGTGATGTGCGAAGCAAGCAGTACCTTTGTTCTTGTGATTTCAACGGTTCGTTGTTTACAAGTTTCTTTCTATTGTTGTTTGTTTTCTTGTTGTTTATTTTGTTTTTATTATATTTGTGTTGTTTGGTATTATTTGTGTAGTAAAATTTAGTTAGTGTAAATTTTATGTTACACTTCCCCGGTTTTTCCGTCGAATTGAAGGACTCTGATTATCTCGTGGAATGATTCCTTGTTCGTTTTCTTGGATTTTTGAAAATTTTAAAGAACTTGTCTTGAGCTATGATGTTATGATTGTCATCTTTTTGTTCAAGTATACCTATACGTCTTAATTGTTGCTGGTGATTTTGAATACTATTTGGAATCTCAGTCTCGACGAAACATTGTCTTAATAGCGTTGGTGACTTGGTTCCTTTTGCCTTCGTTTGATCTACGTTAAAGTTCTCCTGAGGTGGCAGTTGTTCCTGTTGACCTGGTGTTTCTTGACTTGGAAATTCTGTGTTAGACTCTGTGTTTTGTCGATTTATTTCTTGACTTGGTAATTCTGTGTTACATTCTGTGTTTTGCTGACGTTGTATTTCTTGACTCGGTAATTCTATGTTCGACTCTGTGTTTTGCTGACGGTGTATTTCTTGACTCGGTAATTCTGTGTTAGACTCTGTGTTTTGCTGACGGTGTATTTCTTGACTCGGTAATTCTGTGTAAGACTCTGTGTTTTGCTGGCGCTGCACTTCTTCTGGTATTACTCGGGCTGGATGAAATACTTCTGGATTTTCTTTAATCGACATTAGGCGTTGCAATCCTTGTTGTGGAGGTGTGAGACATTTACATGGCGTTTGTGAAATTTCTTGTAGTGGTTTTGGATGCTGTTCTAGATAATTTCGATCCTGCATGCTAAGTTTTTTTGTACGTAGGTTGGACTGATTCTGTAATGGGATCACTTGTGGATACTCGACTACTGTGAGCCTGATGAGCGCTTCTTTTGCTGCCGTTTGCGAATTGATGAAACTTCGCGAGGATCCTGTATCGATCGTTGCTTTCATGACTTGTTGATTAATAGTTACTTGGGCCGACAGACGTGATTCACTGAGCTTCATGCATCCTACTGGTGGGACGGGGTGTTGACTTGAGGTCCCATCGCCCCGTTCTGTCGATGGACCCTGTTCTCGTTTCCCTGGTTCCTGCAGCACTCAATTGTACGTTTTCCCTTCTTTCCGCATTCCCAGCAAAATAAGATGCTTGAAAAACGACAATTCCACCTCAAGTGTCCTTGTTGTCCGCAACGACGACAAGCTGTCCTGACATCTTTGATCTTGTCTTCAGATGTATCAATCACTCTTGCTTTGATCTCCTTAGCCGGTAGCGTATTTCTTACTTGACGGTCTGTAGCGGTCAGTGCCTCCAGGTCCCCAGCTAATGTTAACAGCTCGGATAATGACTGGAAGTCTTTCCTACGGATGTACCATTGATACTCGGTACGGCTGTTCCGGTAGATCCTCTCTAATTTTATCTCTTCACTGTATGTTGAATATTGCATGATGTTCTGCAGTGCCAATACATAATCTCTGAACAGTTCCCTGGGTTGTTGCAGGCGGGCTCGTATTTTGTCCTCTAATTGTTCAAAGTATCTTGGGGGCAAGAAGAATGCTAAAATATCTGCTTTGAATGATGGCCACTCGGTCCATCGCTTGTTGTTATTCCTGAACCAGATCAGTGCCTTGTCTTTTAGAACTTCAGGCATTAGCTTCGGTAATAAGTCCCGATGTATTCCGTACATATCTGCCAGTTCCTCGATCCGTTCTATAAATGGTAGTATTTCGTGTTCCCCTGAGTAGTGGCATTCCCATTTTCTGACTTGGTTGATGATTACTGGATATTCGGCCATGGTTAAACTTCCTCCCTTAGTTAACGAAGGACGTCTATTTTCAATGACTCCCGGTGATGAGCTTCTGATATGTAGTTTCGCGAGTTCCTGTAGCCTGGCGGTATCTTTCTCAGCTGCCTCTGAGTCCATGAACGTTGAAAGTTTTTTCCGAAGTTCCTCCAGTGAACCACTTGGATCTAATCCGAATTCGTCTGCGTAACTCACCAGTTCCTCCTTTTTAGCGAAGTAAATCCAAGATTTACCTCCTGATGTCAATCGTTTTGCGCTTGTCGAAGCGACTGCTGTTTTACGGCCTGCTTGTCCTGTCACTTCCTTGATTCCTGATGGTACCACCGTTGGTTTGTCTTCCATACTCAACTGAAGATGTTGGTCAGTTCTGTTCCCACTGTCCCTGCTCGGGCGCCAATTGTAACGAACCTTTCTGGCCGGGGTTTTACTCGCCGGATTCAAGGTTCAGTCCTACAATAAATTTATTTGATAGGAACAGTGGAATACGGTGGATGGTGACGTTGGTACGGTGATATGGTTTGAAGAAATGTGAATTTCTTCTCTATACAATGGATTTGACGTAGAAATGTTAATTTCGACGCCCCTGACAAAAGGTTTGAAGAAATGTGAATTTCTTCTTTATACAATGGATTTGGCGTAGAAATGTTAATTTCAGCGCCCCTGACAAAAGGTTTGAAGAAATGTGAATTTCTTCTCTATACAATGGATTTTGGCGTAGAAATGTTAATTTCGACGCCCCTGACAAAAGGTTTGAAGAAATGTGAATTTCTTCTTCATACAATGGATTTGGCGTAGAAATGTTAATTTCAGCGCCCCTGACAAAAGGTTTGAAGAAATGTGAATTTCTTCTCTATACAATGGATTTTGGCGTAGAAATGTTAATTTCGACGCCCCTGACAAAAGGTTTGAAGAAATGTGAATTTCTTCTTCATACAATGGATTTGGTATGGGTGCTAATACTCATGTGGTATTATCACCTTACCGAGTAATTTACTAACGAAAATTTGATTTCGTTATGAACAATAGAGTAATAGAAATTTATATTTCTATTACTATTAACGAAATGTTAATTTCGTTATTAATTATGATTTTTAATAGAAATGTGTATTTCTATTAAAAATAAAAAAAATAAAAAAACAAAATAGAAATCGAGATGTAAATTTCGATTCTTGGTGTTTCAGCACATGTAATATAGAGCGACCTGTTCTTAGCTCGCTGTCTTGCTGAATCCCCGTCTACTGCGTTTGCTTCGCCTTTTATACTTGTGATGTGCGAAGCAAGCAGTATCTTTGTTCTTGTGATTTCAACGGTTCGTTGTTTACAAGTTTCTTTCTATTGTTGTTTGTTTTCTTGTTGTTTATTTTGTTTTTATTATATTTGTGTTGTTTGGTATTATTTGTGTAGTAAAATTTAGTTAGTGTAAAGTATTTACAAAACTTTTTAACTTCGATAGCAGCGGTTGGTAACTGGATGAAATGGAATCACTTACGGAACAACTCAAGCGTAAAACATGGGTGATCGATTTTGTTGCGATCAGCAAGCGATTCGCAAGTGGAAAATACGGTTCATAAGAAATTTTGAACCGTATATCAGCGTTGGTGACGTGATTGATGAAAAGGATTCACTACGACAACGTTTTTAGCACAATTGCAGATGAGAACACGGTCATGAATTTTTTTTTTTTGCATTAACTCATGTGGCACGCATATATGAAGCTTTTTCTTATATCCAGCCTTATTCAAATGGTTTCAAACGGTTTCTTGCGCAAACTTTGGCAATCAGAAAAGTGCTTAAATAACGGTTGGAATCCATAATTTCTATGATTTTATTGATATCTTCAAAAATTGGCCTTCCAGTGGTGTATCTGTGACATCGAAATTACCGGAACGGAATCGACGGTAGCGTATGATTACCTGTTACAGTATTAGGACTATAGGACCATAAACATTATTCACATTTTTAACAGCCTGGTTTTCCTTTTCGCCTTTATGCCTTTATCAAAGAGAATTTTTGACACGCTCTCAAACAAAACTGAGTCAACCAATTAAAAAACTGTCAAAACTACGAAATCTTATCTTTGTAATGCTATTTAGCGTAACACGATCAGACTTATAGAACGCGGGATATAGATAACTGAAGCCATCTAGTGGGAAAATAATGGATTTCTTTTTACTACGCTTAATATGAGACATCATAATTTGAACTAGCTTTGCAGAAGGAGGAGACAGGCGAATCATTATCCGAAAAATATGAATTTAAATTGATAGTTATAGTTAATTATTTTTTTTATTAGGAGCTGTATTTATCTCTGTATAAAAATATAAAATAATTTAAATTAGACCATGTCGTTGGAATATTATTAAATAAGTAAGTTCTTATTTGAAGCATTTTCCAAGAAAATGCTTTTTTATTGCAAAAATAAACCTTAAGTAAAACAATTATTAATATTAATTAATATGATTAAAATAAATGGTTTGGTTTTGATTTCACATCCTATAACAGCTAATAGGAAATAATTTTTACCAAAAAAAAATATTCGAGATATTGTTTTTCTCATTTACAATAAATAAACAGTATTAAATTGACTTATTTCATTTTAAAACATTATGAAAAGTTCATTTCAAATGAAAAATTAAAAACTTTATTTTATTTAAAAATTAAAATTTTACTTATTAATAATATTATTAATGATTCGGCTTCACTGAACTGAATTAAGTTGCAATAATATGGAATTAATTATGTAAAATGCAACATATACCGCAATCTCGACAAAAGTTTATTAAAATAAAAGTTACTGATAATCCGAGTAAGCTTAACTAAAGGATACTTACATCATTTACCATAATAATGTCATTCCGAGATCCTCGTCCATATCCTGTGACACGTGTGAACTCAGTTACCAAATGAGACATGACTACTAAAAGTACAAACCAAACAAAACGGTCCATTGCTGTGATGATAATCTGTGAATAAAAGGAAGAAGCATAAAGATTAAATAATGAAAATTAATTAAATAAATTAAAATTAAATAATAATTTTTCATATAAAATATTGTTATAGTAAGTCAGACAAAAGTTGAATAAAAACTTTAATTTAACTTTATTTAATTTACTTAAACAGTTTTGTGAGAATAAAATTTAAATAAATTTTACTTTCATTGTCAATGCCTTCAAATTAAATAAATATTGATTAATTTTCATTTTGAAATAATTTTCCTTGAAACTTTCAACTTTTCAAGAAGAAAAGAATTTCACTTTTTCGTATCTTTTTGGCTATGCAAAATTTGGTTGTCAAAAATTAATATAAAAAAAAATTTTAGTATGAAAAATAATTAATTATCAGTGAATTCTGCACCTGAGTTTTATTAAATTTTATTTTACTGCATTTTTTTTTTGGGATTTAAAATTTCCACTAAAAGTTTATTAAAAAAATTAATTAAAAAAAATATAAAATTTCTACTTTTCTGCAGATAATAAATAATTCAATATAATAATTATTTTATACATACGGACTATTCTTTAACAAACCAACTGAACTAACCATCATCTTCAATATATGGTAGTTTGAATTTTTTTATAAGCTTCTTTAATAAAATAGAAAGACCCGAGATTATTTCTAGATATTAAAAAAATTTCAGACAAATCGTAGGGGATGTTAAAAGCTGTGCTGTTTATAAAAGAACGGCTATAGGCCGTATAGTATAGTATACCATATTTGGGTTTACATTTTGTGTTCCCAAAAATTATTCACATGACTTAATTTTAAGATTTCGATTGAAATTATAATTAAATATAATGTTCGGAACCTTGTCATTATGTGTGATATATAATGTCAATAAAAAATCCTCCATGGAATATCTTACAGAATTTAGTATCAAGTATTGCAATTTTCAATGACTTCTTGGCACATGACTGGCAGGTCCGTAGTCAGATTATTATTTGGGGAAGGGCTTTAAGATAACTTCTGGAACTTAAAATATAATCTTGAACTTATTAAACAGTCATAATTCATTAATAAAAATGCACTCCTTCCATTAATTTGGAAGACCATTCCTCTGGTTATGTGTTTGATGGCCTTTAACTCTCGGTTTGATTTGACGGTTGATGTTTTTCACCACATCGAAAGTTGGAGAATTAGCCACATAAATCCAGACATTAATGGATTATGCAGTTTTTCTTTTTGTTTGGTTATGTGCCTGACGTTCGACACGAGCTCGGCTAAACTTTACGGTAGACATTTTGCATCACATCGAAAGTTTAAGAATTGTCCACATAAATCCAGCCCTAATAATAACACAGTTCTTCTTTTAATTTGAAAGACCCCTGACTGATAGCTCACAACAGCTTGACTTAACTTTATGATTGTTCTTTTTCACCACATCAAAAGTTCGAGAATTGTGTACATACATCCAGTCTTAATAATAAGACTTTTTTTTCTTTTAATTTTGAAGACCACCTCGTTATGTGTCTGATAGCAGACAACTGCTCGGCTTAACTTTACGGTAGTAATTTTTCATTACATCGAATATTCGAGAACAGTCTACAAAATCCACATAAAAACGTTATCTTTGTGTCGAGTTCAAATCCATTAGACTTAAATTACACGCAATGAAAACTTTTAGTGTCACAAAGACTGAACAGGAAGTTTTGTGTTACTTGTGGAACCTGTGGTGAACCTGTTGAAACCTTATATTTCCTGCATTCATAGTTTCAATTCCATGTCTGAAGACAAATCCATAAAGAACTTGATTTAATGATTTGCATTGACAGTTCACTCCTGGTGTTCACTTAGTACAGCTTTCACTATATTAATTTTCCAAAAGAAAATACTCATATGTATACTCAATAAAACTATAAAACAATACTTATGATGTATTGTAAGAAACCCTCCATTAATTTTATTAAATAGTTAATTAAGTAAAAGTAATTAAAAATTTTGATTATTTTAATTTCAATATGTTTAGTATATGAAAAGATATAAGAAAAAAATTCGGTGTGCTTAAGAAACACGGTGTGATTATTATTTTAGTTAACAAAATTAAAAATAAATTTTACTACTCTTTAATTAATTTTTTTTTCGTTACCGATTTTCGGTTAGACATATACATTTTTTGCTGGATGTACGCCATTTCCAGTCTCATCCATTAAGCGTGATTAGTTCTTTTCGGGTTGATCATTCCACTTAAGACACGGTGTTCCCGTGGAGCATCGTAATCTATTCTTACGACATGATCAAGTCCGCATTTTCTTTATCTCGTATGACATATATGTATGTCTATAAGGTAATTTTATAGATCACATTTTAGATTTTATATTAAATTTTATTAATTTTTTTGTAGTTAGAAATGTTTCCAGATTTGTTAAGTACTGCTAATGCTAGATATCTGCTGAGAGCTTCATGGTTCTTCCCTTTTTGTTCTTCACAGAGGCCATAAACTCGTCGATTAGAGCAACTATAATCTGTATATGTGTGTCCATTAGGCGATATTGGATTACAACCGAAATCACATTATTTATTTTGGTTTTTAGTTAGTTTCGTCTGTTAATGTACTTAATTTTTACACTACATTATTTTTTAAACTATGCTCGGTTACAGACACGATCATATAGTTGATTGAAGCTCTTAATGTAGTTTTGTTTAGTCTTGGTGCAAATGATCTCATTCAACCGTCTAATTATTTGATTTAATTTTTTGAGAAGATTTAATCATAGATTTGAATATATTAATTGGTGTGCGCATAGCTAAGGAATTAATAATGTATTAATAATGTATTACTGCACCATTTGAAGGTAGAGGGTGCTCAGACAAAGTGTGGAAGAGCTCAATATATGTACAAATGAACTAACACAAAATACAAAGATCGATTTACCAAATCAGTTATTTTTAGAAATCTTTAAAGAAGAACTGTAAACGACAAATAATAATAGACTGGAAAGCTACAGTCAATAGATAGTTGCAACGATAATAACATTACTTAAAGCAAGTATTTCATCGATAACGTAAGTGCGATAAATTGATTTCACCCTGAAGTGATGTGTGTTAGGGTCGCATGTATCATCATTTAGATGACAACATTATGATGCATTATTTACTTTTGATCTGCTGATCGTATACAAAAAAACGTACTTAGATAGAGTAACTGGGTGTGGATATCATTATATATGATGTTAAATAATTAGGTTTATTTAGTTACTATTCCAGCTAGTCTCTTAAAATAGATTACATATATGGCAATTTTATTATATTATAATACTTCACATGAAATATGGCTATGAAATATGATTCACGTTTATAATATCAAACAGCTTTTTCTACTACATAAGCAAGTGTCTGGGTCTCTCAAATGTTTCGTCTTTGGTGTGGGCTGTTCTTTACATGATTTGGAAGTCTTTTTATTTTTTTTCGACAGATGAAATTTTAAAATCTCTATACGTGTCTATACTTCTGTACGCTTCTAGCTTATGTTACAAAGGAGCCTTAACCACATCTTTGATGGATGGATTTGGATGATGGATTTTGTCAAGATATTTGCTTACACTTCCACTTTTTCAGAAACACGAATTTTTTTTCGCAGACCAAATTTGAAAATATTAAGTATTCGCAATAGGTCTGCTTGTGAAATATTGATTGGAATTTCTCTTAGAGAGGAGTATGTCTCTTCATACATAATTTCAAAACATAGATCTGAGAGGTAAATGTTATTAAATGATATCGACACTTTTATTATCGACACAATTAGAGTATTCATGAATTCAAACAATTGTATTGAATAATTTAAATATGCGAAAATAATTGATTTAATTGGATCTATTTATGCTAATTTGCTCCTTGTTCTTTTAAAATTTTTTTTATATACACAAACAGATATATAACAGCAAGTATTCATTCCTACATCGATTATTATTTGAATTTCTTGTATTTTATCTATAATTCCATAATTCTATAAAGAATTATAATATTTAACTATTATATATATTTTTATATTTTTTAATTGGCTTGTGTTTAAATCATTGATTGACAGCAATCAAATAAAATTTTCGTGATTATGGATGTATGTTTAATTATGAGTATAGTATATATATATAGTATACCCTGAGCACTAGCATACTAGTATAGTTAGAGTTTAGTGTGAGACAGGGATAAGCCCCCCAGCTATTGCACACTTTTACCCCCAACAAAAGAGTAAAAGTGTGCAGTAGCACTAACTCAAATCATAACAACAACAACAACAACAACTACAATTAATATTTGGAGTTCTAATATTATATCCATAATTAAATACTTCTATACAGTATCTAATATTATAACCATAATTCCATAATTCTATATAATATCTAATATTATATCCATAATTTCATAATTCTATATAGTATTATATACAATTGTATTCTATTATACTCTATAGAATATTCTATATACATTTATATAGAATTATAGTATTATAGAATTATGGATATAATATCACATGTATATCTATAATCACTCACATTTTATTTGATTGCTATCAATCAATGATTTATATACAAGTCATTTAAATATAGTAAATATACTAATGTAGATAATTATATATTATATTTATAGGTTATATGAATCGTATATATCACTAGTTGCTTAAATATTTTAGAGTATTTTATATTATATACATTATATTTGAAATTATATGTGAAGTATAAATTATAACTAGTAAACTATTTTATAATAATAATGATTGTTTTATTAATTTCATAGTTCAGTAGATCATAGTTCATATTGATATATATATTAAATATTATATATTATTTTATTTTTAATATTTTTTTCTGTGTATTTATTACTTAATAACAACATTTCCATTTGATTCTCTAATTTGTAACAAATAATTATAGCCAATAAATATTTGTATCGCCATATAACAAACAGCTATTGAAACTCACGTCATTATTAAAAGTCATTGTAGAGCGATTTTAAAGATACTGTTTTAAATTAAAAATGCAAATGAACGAAACTTTTTATTGCTAGTTTTGAATATGTTTGACCGCTATAAGATAATTCGGTACCGCAGTTGATATTGACCGACAGCAAAGTCACAAATTCAAGCACAACTCAACGATTAATGGAACTGCAAAATACGCACGATTTTCTTGAAATGCAAATAATTTTTATAAATATTTTGTTATTTTTATTAAAAACTTAAAAAATTTTTTTTTCGATTTTTTGCAATCGCATTTGAACTTAACCGATTGATGCTCGAAAACATTCTGAGACTCTTTGATACGGCAAATGTATGCCATGGCGTTAAATTATTTTGCGGTTGTTGTTTCGAGCAACAACAAAATGGAAACAACTCCAGCAGATATAAGAACAGCTAAACAAAAAAAAAAACAAAAAAAAAACAAGTTGAAATCTACAAATAAAGCTAACGCAACAAGTGGCAACTCCATCGATAGTGCAATTAAGTGGGGGATTCTAAAATGTGGATTAGCACAAGGTTAGCTTCGAAATGCTGCATTCATTTTTACATCAAAAGGCCAGCCAAGTAGAACGAGTTTCAAACAATTGCCAATGATAGATATTACGAGCAATTTATTTTTACAACTTTTTTAAAGAGAAGTGCATGCTTGTGATGCTTGTAAACACAATTATCCCACCAATTTTATTAACATTTTCTTAAATTTATTAAAATTTTTAATAGTAAAATATTAATTTTATGCTATTGACTGTTGAACTTAAAAATCGTGCTTAAGTTGCTGCTTAGCTTCTTAGTAATAGCAGTAGAAGCTAACACTTTATCTGCAAAACTTATTGCACTGACATTACTTTTCTTAAGAATTGATCAAGGTTTTTCGATTCATGATGATTTCCAATAATTTTAGATTTTATCTTCTCATAAAAACAATGTGAAAGGAGTATACTGAATTGCTAGTAGCTGCTAACTTTGTGAGTGCGATATTAGATATCACTGAAATCATTGATATTTTTCATAGTATATTTATAGTAACATAAATTGATGCCGGCCTGTCTATCTGACAGTTAAAATTTGAACTTATTTCTCAATTTGTGACATAAGTGAATAAAACTGAGCAAATTTTATAAATAGATAGTGCTCCTTTCGACAAATTACATCTATTTGACTATTTCATGGTTCAACGAAACAAAATATATGAATATTGAATATTATTGTATTGATAGAGTATTGTATTGATACTATTATTAACATTGAGTTCAGGACAAAAAAATTCCTTCATTCTTCCATAACTATCGACTATCGGAACAAGATATATATCGAATATTATAATCACTATTATAATAAAAGCACATATAGGATAGAAAAAAATTCTTACATTCTTCCAAACCTATTTCATAGACCATCGAAACATTATATATGTATATAGATTATTATTGTCTTATTAAAATCATTAATAATGCAGTGAGTATACAATAGAAAAAAAATTTTACCATTTATGTCAATCAAATAGGTATACAAAGACTAATAAATATAAATGATTATCTATAATTTGGACCATCCATACAAATTAAGTGCCGATTATCAATGTCTTATATATATAATAAAGTCAATATTAAAAATAATACTCTAAATATTGTATAGAAAAAAGTTGCTTCTATCTATCATATGTGAATCATATGATAGATATATGAGTTACTGAAATGATTGTTGTCAATCATTACCGTTCTACCTTATGAATTTGGGACTTAATTGTCCACTTAAGACTTGGCATTTCTATTCCAGTGCTATTTAAATTCTATTATTAGTTTTTCATTGTAGGGTTTGTCTTAAACCATTGCCGTTTTATATCTTTTATTTCTAGATAAACTTACTGCTTGTTAATGTTAGGAAATCTACTAATTATTATTAGGTAAGATCTGGCAAAGGTGTAGTAGCTTTTCGCTTCTCGTTGGCATACTTAAGAATTGTGTGAAATAAGCTAAATATTGTACGTCTTGAAATATTGTTTATATAGAAAGTTTATAGAAAGTACGAGTAGCACTTTTTTCATAATGTGGTATAAATCAGTTTCTTATCGATCTTCCTTATTATGAAAACAGGATAGTGTAGTGGATCATCTAAGTGGTCACAGACACAACTAAGTAAAAGTGCTTTAATACTAACTCAATTCCATCAAGCAAAGAAGCAGATCAAGCATGGGTTTATTATTTTTTTTAAAATCTATATTTGGACTGATTCTTTCGACATTGAATATAAGGTAGAACAGCTCACTTTTCATATACTAGTTCCTGTTAGTGAGTTGGCACATATCATTCACATATTCTGGTTTTATTATGACTTTAAATGTACTCCATTGAATACATTTGTTGAATTCGTATTCATTTTTTTATAATTAGTATCAAAGATACCGAAAAATAGAGAAAGCGATTGTACACATCCCTGTCTTGTTGCTATGTTTATTAAAAAGTTCAACGTCATAAATGCATATTACTGAATGTCTGTTGTTAAATCTCCACTGATTTTCTTTATAACCATGTTTGGCATAGCAGGAAATAGCGGAGGGAATAGTATACAGCCTTGTCGGGCAACTTTATTTATTTAAAAAACTTGTCTCTTCTTTTTTTATGAAAAAAATGAAATATATTTTATAGATTTCTTTAAGGATCCAAATATGTGTTTATGGGCTAAATAATGGCTCTCTATTTATAGTGTCCAAACTACATTCAAAATCTATATAGGAAGTATTAATAAATATGATGAACTAAAACCTTGAACTCATAGGAAATCATCAGCTACTAATATTGAAATAGTGACAGAAATATTAAGGTGGGTTGGGTTGGTCAATAAAAATTGGACACATATATATATGGTTATGTGCGATTTACTTATTTTTGGATTAATTTCTTTTCTAAAAAAAAAAATTAAATGCACGTGTGATTTTATACAAAAATAAATATGAAATAAATAAAATTTGGTAATAAAAAAATAAATAATTGGTATACCTATTAATGCTTTGGCAAAGCCAAATTTATACTTTACATAATATATAATTATTCTTTATATATATTACATACATACATATATATGAATATATATTTATTTTTTCTTTATATACTTTTATTTTTCGATGATTTTATACAAATTTTTGAAAAAGTTATCGATTTTAATAAATGTTTCCAGAATTGGATGTTATGTTTGCGTGTATTGTGTCAATAGGGGTGTACTTTGAACACGATGAAATCGATGTAGAAGTATAAGTATAGATTATACACTTTTAGGGTCGATTGCTGTTCATATCTTGGGTCTAAAAGCTGACTTAAGTATGAGTTAATTAAGTAAAGTTGATAAGAAAAACATTTTCAAGTCAGTACTGGGACTTTAGTTCAGAATAAACAGTTGTACCGTGACTTTTTTATTTAAGTGTTACAAAGATTGAAGAGACTTGCATAATTCACATATAAGTTTATTCTTCACATATAAGTTTAAAATTAAAAAATTTTTTTTTTTTTTGTAATTATTGTATTATAATTATTTGGTGATTTTCTTAAATTACATATAATTAAATTATAGTGATAATTAGTGTTATTACAATTAAATAATTTTACTGACACTTGATAACAAATTTCGAAAATAAATTTTCCAATTTGCATACAAATATCGTTAAAAAATTTATACATTTTAATCGGCAATTAAAATGGCATTTAAAATTTTATCTAAAACATGGAAAGAATTTTTTAATAAACGTGCAGTTATTAAAGTATATAGTTTCTCAGTTTCGATATAGGAAACCAGAAGTGCTTTTATTTAATTTTATAATTCAATTAATTCATTAATTTAATGATATAATAATGTCTTTGCGGCATGACATAACACACTAAACACACTAAATTCCAAAAACAACAGATCTAGATGCACTGGGTAGGAGTCTGATAGAGTCTGTGCATGCTAGCACATGGTAGTGCTGCCAGCTCTAAATAAAAATTGTGGCAATATCTTTTACAAGCGTTTTTCATTTTGTAACTTTTAAATACTTTTATATACACAGAATTTTTGTATAACCGATCTGAACCATTATTGTTCACACAAAAGATATTAAAGTATCGATAAAACTAATTCCTCTATGTATACTTAAAATGTTTATTTGAATTCCTTTAAGAAATATATTCACAATATTAATTAATTTTTGTAACATGTTTTGTATATTTTTAAAAAATTTAAATTTAAAAATTGCATAAAAATTTATTGTTAAATTTTACTAATTTTCTGTCTTGTAAAATATTAGCTTCGGTTTCATGGTAAATTAGTTGCATAAACACCATAAGTACACCATTGTTCGCCAGTTCAAGTCATGTTAATTAAATCTGACTTCGAATATAATAACCACGCCACATCCACTGCTTCAAGTAATTATTTTAGAACTCTTTGAAGTGAATTACCTTTAAAAATGCTCACTCCTATAATCAATTTCAACAGACCTAGGTACTATTATTCATGTGCGAAATTGAGCTTTAACAATTGCTTGGTATTTCGCTTATAACACTGAAAAAAAAAATTTGAAATTATTGCTAATTACTGAAGCTAATGGAAGACAGAAGGCGGAAGGGGTATACAATTTCGACACCCCGTGATTCGTGTGACACGGCAATTAAAATAGTGTTTACGCTGTAATCGTTTGAGACAGTCAGGGTTGGTATGAGAAAGAGCTTGAAATTAAAATAATCAGCCGAAGAGAATTGCTAGGTTTTGTATCTGCTGGCTTTGCTTATTAAATTTTAATTTTCTGTTCGCAGTCATAAAAGAATAAATACTTATTCATAATGCTTTGTAAAAGGAGGTCAAAAAAAACTATTTTTTTGCATATAAAAAGCAAAATTGTATTGTAGGTATATATTGAAATTACTATAGTAGACTTGTTTACCTTTAGTAGATCATTTAATTTTTGTGCATTTTGAGAACAACTCGAAATACACATGTATATCAAAATGAATATTACAATAGACGTCATATACATTTGCATGTTAATA
Organism: Teleopsis dalmanni; assembly: GCF_002237135.1. Taxonomy (NCBI): domain Eukaryota; kingdom Metazoa; phylum Arthropoda; class Insecta; order Diptera; family Diopsidae; genus Teleopsis; species Teleopsis dalmanni. The sequence goes on along the minus strand of NC_051846.1, from coordinate 224,094,159 downwards.
TACCAAAAAAAAAAATTAAATTTTTAATTAATTATGATCATAAATTAGAAAAAATTTGAGTGTGAAATGTGTTAAACAACAAAAAAAAATATAAAAAAATTAATAAAATTATTAACTCAGATTTATTTAACAATTATATTAGTTTGTTTGCTTCAAAGCTTTCAAAAAAAAAAATTAATAACATTTTTAATTATTTAATGAATAAAAACTGAAACAAGGTTTAATCGATTAAACATGAGGAAAATTGTAATACAAATCACTTTAACAATTAAAATTTTTTTTAAGAAAATATATAATACTGATTATAAGTGGCTCTGAATGGCCTAAGCCCATTAACAGAGGGAAACTGGAGTAAGAAAAATAAAATTCTGCTTTATAGCGAAATAATTAAACCTAAACACAGCCATAGAGAAATAATAATAATAGAGGCAATACTGCCTCCATCCACCATTATAAAACTTAAAACTAAACAGAAAATTGTATTAGGACTTATGATAAAAGCTTCATGGTACATCAGAAATGTAGACTGATTTCAGTCTTTGAACTTGAGAGTAAAGAGTTTGCAAAAGTATATCGAAGACAGAGTCAGCTGAAATTGTTCGATTCTGTGTATCAAAAATCAGTCGGAAAGATATGTCGGGATTCAAAGTATACTTCTTCAAATCAATTAAATAACTTATTATCAGAATTCAATAGAGCTTTTATGATAGTGAATCATCTAAGTTATTTCAGACACTATTGAGTAAATGTGCTTTTCACAATTATAACAAACAGTAGAAGAAATACAATTTTGATTAATTGGTACATTTAGATTTTTAGATAATAGGTTGATAAATATCGTCAATTATTCATATAGATTGGTTTCATTGGCAAACCCATCGATTTTTTGCTACTTCACACTTCCGCGTTAATATGTGCTACTCATATTCATCAACTCATATTCAATTGCACATGAGACATTATATACTCTGTAAATACTGTATAGAGTGTACAAACTCATATACTAGAAGGACATCCAATGTAAAAACTTATAGCTGAACTATGAAGTCCAAAGACAAACTTAAAAAGTTATCAACCTATCCTATGCAATCTCACCTTGCACTTAGCAATGAGGGTACCAAAACTCAAACTGGGTTTAGTATTGTAGTACTTAGTACTAAGTACGTACTGTAGTCCTTACTATTTCAGACTGACGATTAGGTTATACATGATTAATCAATAATTTTATAAGAATATAGTTGAATTTATGATTAGCAAAACGTGATGAGAATCTTGCAACTTCCGCCTGTTAGACAAACAATTTGTCACGTAGGTATTTTAGATATAATAACCGAGATATATTATACCCGGCTGAGTAGATGCCATTTAGAGCTTCTTATAAATACTTAACAATTATATTATTTTCTTCTTAATTGCTTGTTAATTAATGATTTATTGTTCTTCTTTGGTTATAGTTCAGGTAAATTAATGTGAAATTTTAATATTTGTACTTAAAATGATATCAGTTTATATTTAACAAATTCTATTCTTAAGAACTTGTTAAAATTAAAATTAATTAAACAGAGGTGAAAGGTAAAAAGGGATTGAGGCATTACACTAGGGAATCAAAGAATTTATTAGTCTAGAGAGCATCGTAAACTTACACCTACAAAAAATAATCTTCTTAATCTACCTAGCAGATTGATTTAAAAGATTAAGAACGGCTGTGTGGTATTAACACGCTAGGCACTAC
>NC_051846.1:224085077-224092327 GCF_002237135.1 Teleopsis dalmanni | reverse complement strand
AAATATAAACATATATACGTATATACATATATGAATTTCCCCCTGCGGGATAGGGGTTAGAATATTCCCGCGGTAAGGTATGCCTGTCGTAAGAGGCGACTAAAATCCAGCCAGGCGTCGGAGGGTGTGGCTGAAAAGGTCACAAAATCCCTGAGAAGCCCCTGAGCTGAGCCGAGTAGACGCCGGCTCTAAATAAGCGTCCACCATCCCGGGATGGCAACGAGGGACATCCAAGTGCGCAGAGAGTGACTAAACAGCTGTGCACCATCGAGGGATGCAGGGGAGTGCAACTGTTCCGAGAGCGAGCATCGGCACCCGGTCGGATGGAGGTATCTTAATCGTGGGCACTCCACACGGAAAAACTAACTAGGCACGTAAGCAGAAAATATGCACACAGAAACAGACAAATGGCATATCAAATAGACGGTGATTATGAATTCAGGGTTTTAAACACCCATCAGGATTGAGCCCAGTAAGATCCTGATTATGGCATACTGGAACAAACTACTTAAACGATGATTTTTGGGCTGGCGGATGTGGTATTCTGTTACCTGAGTATATGAGAGTGAAATCTCATAGAAATGGCTTCCAGGTTAATGCCACATCTTCCTTCGTCCTTTTAAAACTTGGCAAGTCTCCAAGTACGTTCGATGTCTCGTCACCATTAAGTTGGTGGTATAGGCTCAGTTGAGAGTACTCCTGACTTGCGCCAGATCCTGGCTCTGAACACAACCTCCCATAAGGAATTGTGTCAACCCTCGCATGGCCTCCCTGCTTTGCATAGATAACCATGGGGATCGTTACGAGCGACTATACAATCGAACATCGATAGCGGCTAGGAGTTTGGACCCTATCGATATGAATAAAGAAAACAAAAACACACCACAGATGTTACCAAAAGTGCCACTGCAGGATGGCCAAAGGAAGTCCGCAATGGACGAGGGCACGCCAAAGGGGCCACCACAAAAGAATGTACTCATTTCAGTGGGAAATGATATTAACACACCACAGATGTTACCGAAAGTGCCACTGCAGGATGACCAAAGGAAGTCCGCAATGGACGAGGGCACGCCAAAGGTGCCACCACAAACAAATGTACTCATTTCACCGGGAAATGATATTACCCAGAGAATGAAGAGTGAAGAGGCGATGACATTTGAAAAATGCATAGTCGCCTTAAACAAAATAAAGCAAGCCGTAAATCGGCAAAGAAATGTCTCGACGGACATTAAAGAGGGGGTACATGAACTGGCGACGCAGTTCGATACGATGGCTTACTACCACCGTCGTTGGCTTAAGGCAGAAGTTAAAAAAAAAGGCACGAAGGGATACCAATGCGGTAGACACACAAACCGTGCAGCGACAAAAACGTACAGCTACAAGCCCAGTGGCGGAAACACCAGAGAAAAAGCAGAAAACGAAAGAATCTGAAGCCCCCACAGAAGGCGCTGAAGGAAAAAACGAAGAAAAATGGGTAAAGGTAACAGGCAAAAAACAAAAAACGTCAAAAAAGCCTGAAGCACCTCCAAAGAAAGCGGCAAAACGAAAAGAGAAGCCCAGGATCCGTGAGAAACCGGAAGCTGTCCTCATCAAACCAAACGAAGGACACACATACGCGGATATTCTTAAGGACCTCCGAACGAAGATAAAGCCAGATGATGAAGAGGTGGCCATCCGGTCCATACGTAAAACTAAGAGTGGGGCTGTACTTTTAGAACTAGGAAAAGGTGGTAAAAAAACGACTTTTATGCCGAATTAAAAGGAACAATGGGAGAGGTGGCAAAGATAACTGAATTGAAACCCCGTGCAAAAATAGAAAAACGCGACTTGGATAGCCTTACAACAGATGATGAGGTAAGAGCGGCAGTAAGAATTGCACTTTCTGGTGCAAATACCAGAGAACAACGGAGAGCCTATGTATGCATATCAAGCCAAGCTGCTAAAACACTACAAAAGACGGAACGTATTCGTGTGGGCTTAGTAAGATGCAGAATTAAACTCTTACAAGATGTAAAACGCTGTTACAGATGCTTCGAAACAGGACATCTTCAATACGATTGCAAAGGACCTGACAGGAAAGGTCAAGGCCTATGCATTCGATGCGGAGAAACCGGACACAAGCTGAAAGAGTGCACAAGGCCGCCAAAATGCTGCATTTGCGCAAGTAAAGGATACATCAAGGTGGACCACATACCGGGTTCCCATAAATGTGAAACTAGCAAAAGGATATGAGAATACTCCAAGCAAATATGCATAGGAGCAAGACGGCTGACGCTCTGCTCTCTCAATTAGTTCTAGAACGAAAAATCGACGTCGTCATCATAAGCGAGCAATACAAGAAAAGTAGTAGCACAGGATGGTATGAGGACCACACTGGAACCGCAGCTATTTGGACGCCATCAAAAGGAACACTTAACGCTGTGAATAATGGAAGCGGGGAAGGTTATGTATGGGTGAGGACAAATGATTACACTGTTATAAGCTGCTATCTAACACCCAATGACACTATTGGTGAATTTGAAAACAAACTCCATAATATAGAAGATAAGGCTAGAGAAATCGGAGGCTCCCTAATTATTGCAGGGGACTTCAACTCTAAAGCAATCGAATGGGGTTCCACGACGACAAACTCACGCGGTCGACGAGTACTTGACATGGTATCTAGATTGGGGCTTACAGTAGCAAACTTAAGTTTCGCTACAACATTCAGAAGACCCGGATGCGAAGCCACAACTCCAGATATAACACTTGTGTCGGATATGTTTTCAGGAGCACTCAGAGACTGGAAAGTGCTGGAGGATTATACCGGCAGCGATCACCAATATATTGAATTCAAGATTACACTGCGGGATAGCGCTGCAACAGACTACCAACCTAGCGGTACGCGGAAATGGAGGGTGGACTGTTTAGATGTACCATCTCTACTTGCTGCTATAAACAGCAGGGTTGCAGATAGAGATCCCTTACTAAACTCGACTACACTAACAGTATACACCATGAATAGCATTCTACAAGCTTGTAATGTTTCCATGCCAAAAGTGGGAAGATCAACCCGAAAGAAAGCCGCATACTGGTGGACCGAGCAAATCGCGGAAATGAGGACCATCTGTTTGAGGTGCAGGCGAAAGCTGACCAGAGCCCGGAGAAGAAGTACTGCTGAAATAGAGGAGGTGGAGTTTAAAATAGCTAAGAAAAATTTGAAAGAAGCCATAAAACAAAGCAAAAAGGCGAAGTGGGAAGAACTAAGAGAAGATATAAACAACAATCCATGGGGCACCGGATACAAGATTGTAACTAAAAAGCTGGGTGCCAGACAACCCACCCCAGCACTAGGAAGCGAAATGCCGCCAATATTTACTCAACAAGAGCTTTTTGCAGCTGCTAGCGCGCTAAAAAATAATAAAGCTCCGGGGCCAGATGGAATACCGGCTGAGATACTAAAAGTGATTGCAAATGAACGACCACATGTACTACTAAAAATGTACAATGCTTGTTTAATGGAAGGCAACTTTCCGGAAATTTGGAAGAAACAGAAACTAACTATAATTAGAACGGTAAAGGCGCCCAGAACGTACTAAGCAAACCGACACTCTGCATCTTCCAAATTTCCGGAAAGTTGCCTTCCATTAAACAAGCATTGTACATTTCTAGTAGTACATGTGGTCGTTCATTTGCGATCACTTTTAGTATCTCAGCCGGTATTCCATCTGGCCCCGGAGCTTTATTATTTTTTAGCGCGCTAGCAGCTGCAAAAAGCTCTTGTAGAGTAAATAGTGGCGGCATTTCTCTCAGGAGATCATCTGATCTACTTGGGAGCACCTCATGTGTCGGGAATAATGTGTCAACTATTTCCTTCATTTTTTCGCTTCCTAGTGATGGGGTGGGTTGTCTGGCACCCAGCTTTTTAGTTACAATCTTGTATCCGGTGCCCCATGGATTGTTGTTTATATCTTCTCTTAGTTCTTCCCACTTCGCCTTTTTGCTTTGTTTTATGGCTTCTTTCAAATTTTTCTTAGCTATTTTAAACTCCACCTCCTCTATTTCAGCAGTACTTCTTCCCCGGGCTCTGGTCAGCTTTCGCCTGCACCTCAAACAGATGGTCCTCATTTCCGCGATTTGCTCGGTCCACCAGTATGCGGCTCTCTTTCGGGTTGATCTTCCCACTTTTGGCATGGAAACATTACAAGCTTATAGAATGCTATTCATGGTGTAAACTGTTAGTGTGGTCGAGTTTAGTAAGGGATCTCTATCTGCAACCCTGCTGTCTATAGCAGCAAGTAGAGATGGTACATCTAAACAGTCCACCTTCCATTTCCGCGTACCGCTAGGTTGGTAGTCTGTTGCAGCGCTATCCCGCAGTGTAATCTTGAATTCAATATATTGGTGATCGCTGCCGGTATAATCCTCCAGCACTTTCCAGTCTCTGAGTGCCCCTGAAAACATATCCGACACAAGTGTTATATCTGGAGTTGTGGCTTCACATCCGGGTCTTCTGAATGTTGTAGCGAAACTTAAGTTTGCTACTATAAGCCCCAATCTAGACACCATGTCAAGTACTCGTCGACCGCGTGAGTTTGTCGTCGTGGAACCCCATTCGATTGCTTTAGAGTTGAAGTCCCCTGCAATAATTAGGGAGCCTCCGATTTCTCTAGCCTTATCTTCTATATTATGGAGTTTGTTTTCAAATTCACCAATAGTGTCATTGGGTGTTAGATAGCAGCTAATAACAGTGTAGTCATTTGTCCTCACCCATACAAAACCTTCCCCGCTTCCATTATTCACAGCGTTAAGTGTTCCTTTTGATGGCGTCCAGATAGCTGCGGTTCCAGTGTGGTCCTCATACCATCCTGTGCTACTACTTTTCTTGTATTGCTCGCTTATGATGACGACGTCGATTTTTCGTTCTAGAACTAATTGGGAGAGCAGAGCGTCAGCCGTCTTGCTCCTATGCATATTTGCTTGGAGTATTCTCATATCCTTTTGCTAGCTTCACATTTATGGGAACCCGGTATGTGGTCCACCTTGATGCATCCTTTACTTGCGCAAATGCAGCATTTTGGCGGCCTTGTGCACTCTTTCAGCTTGTGTCCGCTTTCTCCACATCGAATGCATAGGCCTTGACCTTTTCTGTCAGGTCCTTTGCAATTGTATTGAAGATGTCCTGTTTCAAAGCATCTGTAACAGCGTTTTACATCTTGTAAGAGTTTAATTCTGCATCTTACTAAGCCCACACGAATACGTTCCGTCTTTTGTAGTGTTTTAGCTGCTTGGCTTGATATGCATACATAGGCTCTCCGTTGTTCTCTGGTATTTGCACCAGAAATTTTTACATCCATTTGCTCCGTGGGTTCTTGGAGTGCAATTCTTACTGCCGCTCTTACCTCATCATCCGTTGTAAGGCTATCCAAGTCGCGGATTTCTATTTTTGCACGGGGTTTCAATTCAGTTACTTTTGCTACATCTCCCATTGTTCCTTTTAATTCGGCATAAAAGTCGTTTTTTTTACCACCTTTTCCTAGTTCTAAAAGTACAGCCCCACTCTTAGTTTTACGTATGGACCGGATGGCCACCTCTTCATCATCTGGCTTTATCTTCGTTCGGAGGTCCTTAAGGATATCCGCGTATGTGTGTCCTTCGTTTGGTTTGATGAGGACAGCTTCGGGTTTCTCACGGATCCTGGGCTTCTCTTTTCGTTTTGCCGCTTTCTTTGGAGGTGCTTCAGGCTTTTTTGACGTTTTTTGTTTTTTGGCTGTTACCTTTACCCATTTTTCTTCGTTTTTTCCTTCAGCGCCTTCGGTGGGGGCTTCAGATTCTTTCATTTTCAGCTTTTTCTCTGGTGTTTCCGCCACTGGGCTTGTAGCTGTACGTTTTTGTCGCTGCACGGTTTGTGTGTCTACCGCATTGGTATCCCTTCGTGCCTTTTTTTTGCTTCTGCCTTAAGCCAACGACGGTGGTAGTAAGCCATCGTATCGAACTGCGTCGCCAGTTCGTGTACCCCCTCTTTAATGTCCGTCGAGACATTTCTTTGCCGATTTACGGCTTGCTTTATTTTGTTTAAGGCGACTATGCATTTTTCAAATGTCATCGCCTCTTCACTCTTCATTCTCTGGGTAATATCATTTCCCGGTGAAATGAGTACATTTGTTTGTGGTGGCACCTTTGGCGTGCCCTCGTCCATTGCGGACTTCCTTTGGCCATCCTGCAGTGGCACTTTCGGTAACATCTGTGGTGTGTTAATATCATTTCCCACTGAAATGAGTACATTCTTTTGTGGTGGCACCTTTGGCGTGCCCTCGTCCATTGCGGACTTCCTTTGGCCATCCTGCAGTGGAACTTTCGGTAACATCTGTGGTGTGTTTTTGTTTTCTTTATTCATATCGATAGGGTCCAAACTCCTAGCCGCTATCGATGTTCGATTGTATAGTCGCTCGTAACGATCCCCATGGTTATCTATGCAAAGCAGGGAGGCCATGCGAGGGTTGACACAATTCCTTATGGGAGATTGTGTTCAGAGCCAGGATCTGGCGCAAGTCAGGAGTACTCTCAACTGAGCCTATACCACCAACTTAATGGTGACGAGACATCGAACGTACTTGGAGACTTGCCAAGTTTTAAAAGGACGGAGGAAGATGTGGCATTAACCTGGAAGCCATTTCTATGAAATTTCACTCTCATATACTCAGGTAACAGAATACCACATCCGCCAGCCCAAAAATCATCGTTTAAGTAGTTTGTTCCAGTATGCCATAATCAGGATCTTACTGGGCTCAATCCTGATGGGTGTTTAAAACCCTGAATTCATAATCACGTCTATTTGATATGCATTGTCTGTTTCGGTGTGCATATTTTCTGCTTACGTGCCTAGTATAGTTTTCGTTGGGCACGAAAGAACTCCATCGATGGTACAGATGCTCGCTCTCGGAACAGTGCACTCCCCTGTATCCCTCGATGATGCGCAGCTGTTGAACCACTCTCTGCGCACTTGGATGTCCCTCGTTGCCATCCCGGGATGGTGGACGCTTACTTAGAGCCGGCGTCTACTCGGCTCAGCTCAGGAGCTTCTCAGGGTTTTTGTGACCTTTTACGTCACACCCTCCGACGCCTGGCTGGATTTTAGTCGCCTCGTACGACAGGCATGCCTTACCGCGGGAATATTCTAACCCCTATCCCGCAGGGGGAAATATAATATAATATAATATAATATAATATAATATAATATAATATAATATAATATAATATAATATAATATA
>NC_051846.1:224071948-224084977 GCF_002237135.1 Teleopsis dalmanni | reverse complement strand
TTTAAGTGAATATAAATAATATAATAACAACCGATTTTTCTTTAGGAAACACTTCGCAGATGGCTGCAGCCCATTGCCTCATATCAGAATAAGTCATCTTGACATTATCCCTCACATATTGGTCGACAATGCAATGGGTTAAAACTTTCTGATTTTTGGTGTCTAAATGTCCATTTTTTTCGTGAAAACTTAAAACAAGTTGTCCATTCACAGTTTTTTTCAACACGTTAACAACATTTTCACTGTGAGGGACAAAATATTCTTGTAAGGGTTGGACAATGGGCGTGGATTCTCGAGATGTTCGAACTTCATCGGATCATCGGAGATCTTTTCTAACCATTCTAAGATTCGGCTATTTTCGGACATTGTATCCTTGTCACATGTAAAAGGAATATTCTGAAAAAATGTATGTTATCCATGTGAATCGTATCAATGTTATCTGGTACAAACCGCTTCTTTTCGCCACTCTCTCAATCCGGCCTTAAATTTTAATCCGTTTCCAAAATGAAACGTTCCTAATTTGTTAAACAACGACTCAACGTCTTCTATTTCCATTTTGGATAAGACGAACTTGGAATCAAGTCCATGCTCTAAAAGAATAGAACAAATTTCACTGCCTAGCCCCCATGATATAAAAATGGGCAAAGTTTCAGCGTCATAAAATTTTATATTAAATGAATTATTTTCCATGTTCGATTTAATTTTATGAAAATTAAGAAAAATTGTCTAAAATGAAATTGAATTAAAAAATAAATATTAAAAGTTTCACTATAAGTTAGATTATGTGAATATTCATGGAACTAATATCCAGTTATACGAACAACAAAAAATTATTTAAAAACTTAACACACACTAAAGCGTAATTTGCAAAGTAGAAGCAATTCAAGAATAATAGAACGGCAGACCCAGACTAAAACTGCATTAAAATATAATATAAACTAAATTCAACCAAAAATGCGAATTATGTGGCTATCTTTTAATTTTAAGATGACTTTCTTTTTAATAAAATCAAGCAGATTTCCCATAGAAAAATAAGAAGATTTTCTTCTCATTTTTTTCCTTTTTTTATCTCCTTTTTTCCCCTTTGCCTACAAACAAATATAAGCAGGCAAACTTTTTAATTTTATGTGACATATTTTTCTGTGTGCACCTTCGTACCGTACGTATCGAAATTGTATATAGTCCATACTTACATAAATATATATATAATATATATATGTATAATATTACTTAAATACATTGCGCATCAATAGATATAGAGTGTATCATGAAATGGATATAATCCCCTTCCCACCCCAACCAGCATAAACACATCGTATACACCAGGTGGACTAGAAAGGTTTCTTCATATTTCCACACCACATCATTGATCAAACGGGATCCACCGTTATCCTAGCGCCAAAAACCTAATATTATTCTTTACTAACTTGACCGTCCACATGCTGCCATCTCAGCGACTAAGTCAAGTGTTCTACCCTACCTAACCTTTAAGCTGATCAACAACTCAATAAGGTATTTTTCTTGCACATTACATAAACCATTAAATCATCTCAAAGATGATCAACAATCCATGCGCTGCACGTACAAATTCAAACCTCAAAACATAACAATATATAATGAATTTTGATTTCTGTTCGACCTTTACACCAAATTACTTTGGTATAAATGTTCAACCTTAGGTGTTTTTTTACCTAATGGCAAATACACCCGTTAGTGAATCCTAGTTCACCATTATATCTACCCTATGCCAAAAAAGTTAACTCTTGATGGTATGATACTTATAATAAAAATAACAATAACACCCCTCTATATAACCATAATTCTGAACCTAAATCACTAAGCATTCTCGCATCCATCCTCCAAATCACAAACAACAAAACCATTCTTAGGAATTTTTAATCAATACAATAAAATGCAAAAATTGACCGATTGATAGAAATCAATTCATATAATTAGTCTATAAAAATTAAATTACCAAAAATCTTACTTAGACAAAAATTTTATCACCATTTAAACACCTTCAAAAATCCCTTTCTCTATATTATAAAATTTTATATATAAATCTATAAGTTAAATGTTCATTTTCTTGATTTAAATGTTAAATGTTCATTTTCTTGATTTAAATAAATTTAGGTGTTAAATATTCTTTTTTAAGAATATTTAGATATTTTAAATATTTATTTTATTGATTTAGTTAAATATTCATTTTTTGCTCGGGCGCCAGTTAAATGTTAATTTTTATTAACGCAGCACAATTTCATGTTGCTTGTTCGGTGGCTTAAGCAAGAGAGACCGAGCGCACTTCTGCGAAGTTCGGAGATACCGAAGCCAAACGGGACTTTTCCAGACAAACAAATGGAAATCCCGTTTGGTAGCAACCATGCGTTCGAACAACATCGCATGATTGCTCCGTTAATGAAACTAAACACAGGGCCGGATTTTGGGTACGCGGGAGTTAACTTATATGACCCAAAGAAATCATGTATTTCTAACGTTAACAACGAACCGTCTGGAGCAATATGATCAATGACATGTATTTGTTTTCGGATCTTATCATGGTCCTCCTTATACTTTTTATGCAAATATTGCTTGATGATACACGTTTTTCCATGAAGACGACATAATCTACAGCATAAACTAAAATAAATACATCCGATATTATTATATATATGTGACCCAAAGAAATCATGTATTTCAAAAGTTAATAACAAACCGTCTGGAGCAATATAATCAATGACATGCATTTGTTTTCGGATCTTATCATGCTCCTCCTTATATTTTTTATGGAAGTTAGTCAACTTCCCATGAAGACGACTCGACGTTTTCATTAAAGCACATTAGGTTAGGTATAATTTCTGATAATTACATTCTGCATTTTAATTGTAAACATAATTTACAGCATAAACTAATACAAATACTTCCGATATTGTTATGTATAATTTACGTAAAGCTTGCGGTATATATGACCCAGAGAAATCATGTATTTCTAACGTTAACAACGAACCGTCTGGAGCATTATAATCAATGACATGCATTTGTTTTCGGATCTTATCATGCTCCTCCTTATACTTTTTATGCAAATATTGCTTGATGATACACGTTTTTCCATGAAGACGACATAATCTACAGCATAAACTAAAATAAATATATCCGATATTATTATATATATGTGACCCAGAGAAATCATGTATTTCAAAAGTTAATAACGAACCGTCTGGAGCAATATAATCCACGACATTCATTTGTTCCTGGATTTTATCATGCTCCTCCTTATATTTTTTATGCAAATATTGCTTGATGATACACGTTTTTCCATGAAGACGACATAATCTACAGCATAAACTAAAATAAATATATCCGATATTATTATATATATGTGACCCAGAGAAATCATGTATTTCAAAAGTTAATAACGAACCGTCTGGAGCAATATAATCCACGACATTCATTTGTTCCTGGATTTTATCATGCTCCTCCTTATATTTTTTATGCAAATATTGCTTGATGATACACGTTTTTCCATGAAGACGACATAATCTACAGCATAAACTAAAATAAATATATCCGATATTATTATATATATGTGACCCAGAGAAATCATGTATTTCAAAAGTTAATAACGAACCGTCTGGAGCAATATAATCCACGACATTCATTTGTTCCTGGATTTTATCATGCTCCTCCTTATATTTTTTATGCAAATATTGCTTGATGATACACGTTTTTCCAGTTAGTCAACTTCCCATTGTAACGCGACACAAATTTACAAAGTAAATTTCTGTGCTACATAAAACAAGAAGCAGAGGAAAACACAGTCTGTGTGTTAAATAACCGCCACCACTACACATAATATATCTAACAACTCACATGAAAATCACTGAAGGCGACTTAACTGGAAAATATAAAATTGAATTAAAATATTTATTTGAAATATCATGGACATTACCTGGGATCCTCGATGCCAATGTGCCGCGGGCATCGCTACATGAAATGTGCAAATTCTAAAAATATACGAAAAACAAAATCAACGTTTGGTTAAAACTTTTATGAATGGAACACTTATAAACGCAACAACAATGAACAATTATCGGCGAAACATGTGTAAATTTTAAACAAATATCTATTTTTTACAATTATATATAAATAAAACAAAACACAAAACAATTTAACACTCGTGATTGTTCAATTTTAGTTTATCTGCGTAAACAAAAAAAACACAAAACAGTTTAACATTTTTGGTTGTACAATTTTATTTTTATAAACAAAACACAACAAAACAAAACTAAGCACGCCAACATCAATTTTATTTCTTTTAATATTTCTTTTCTGTTCACATTTAGATAATATTAAATTCACAGAATATATATGTATATTTAATACCTTGTTTTGTAGTATTAAAACACTTTACTTTTAATGTAATAATATTTAATATAATATAAACTAAAAAGGAATAACACACGAAATAAAGAAACACGGCGCGTAGTAAAAGTACTAAAAAAATCACGGCGAAGCAAAAGAAGTGAGAAAACAGTAGAACACAAAGTTCAACTTCACGGCGAAGTCAAGTATAGCAAAGAATACCGGTACGCTACACCAAAAAGCTCCGGTATGCTCGATATAAAAGGAGGTACATTTTATATAATCAGGGACTTGGTTTGCGACAAGTGAAAGAGCAAGTACTCTGGCTCATTGGGCCTTCTGGTAAATTTTACCAAACTTGAAATTTTACTTTTCCTGAAACAAGTACACTGGCCTATTGGTCATCTGGCACATTGTGCCACAAATCTGGTTCTTTGAATCAAACGTAGTGTAAAATTCCTTTCCTGTCTTATATGTATATTTTTTAACCTGGCTTATTCGGTCAAATAGTTTTTACAGCACGGAGGAAACGTTTTGTTTATTTTTTTTACAACAGAAGAGGGGCTTAAGAAGTCACACGGGTTTTGCTAAGATTCTTTTAACAAGGAGTATATGGAGAAGTGGGAAATTTTGGCATCAACATAATTTTTTTTATTTATTATTAGAAATGTTTCCAATGAATTTTAATTAAACTTTGTTAATCATAAGTTTATGAAATAATAAAGTTATATATATAATTTATACATATAAATCACGTTCTGTTTTCTTCTAAAACCAACGTCTCGGCAAAATTATAAATATATTGTCACGACTCTGGACGACGGCTGAGGATACCCCAGCAAAAACTAAAAATTTTTGAACGTCACCCAAAAGTGTCGTTACAATTGGCGCCCGAGCAGGGACCTGGTTTTAGAAAAGAACGAACGTTGAACAGGGACGTTGTTTTAAAAAAAAGAACACGATAGGAACATGGAGAACAGTGGACAAACGGTTAACGAGGAAAGTCATTAGAACACAGGTACAGGGAAATCGGAAGCCACGGCTTAGAATTGCGAATCTTTAAAACAGGAACAGTGAAAGGGTTCGTTCGACAAACAGAGCAGTGCATCATCACAAGAGAAGGTCTTGATCAAAGTCACGAGAGGAATTAATATACAATGCCTTCGTATATTGAAAGCCTTGACCAAATAGCTGACTGGTCAGTACGTTATAACGGCAAAGGAAATCCATTAGACTTCGTGGAAAGAATAGAAGAGCTATCAGAAATCTATGACATTGACTTAAATATAGTCCCAAGGATGATGACCATACTCCTTAAAGATTGGGCAGCGATGTGGTACCGTAACAACAATAAACGTTGGACCCTTTGGTCAAGCTTCAAGGCAGACTTTTTAGAATTTTTCCTTCCATATGATTATTACGAAAGATTAGCAGAACTTCGTACAGAGCGAGTTAAAACAAGTCGAAGTCAGGAAGCGACCAGTCATCGCCTGATAAGTAAACACTCAGAAGCGACGTCATTACCAAATACCACGAAATGTATGCCAACTACAAGAACAGGGCAGCACGTTGATTACAGTGTGAATCTGGAGCCACATGGACCACAAAACAAGAAAAGTTACCAACAACAGAGTAGTTTCAAAGTTAAGCAACCAACAATACGAATAAACACCATTAAAACGGCAACGACACCATTATTATCCAAGTCAACCATGATACCAAGCATGCAACGTCAAAGTAATCTAGCTCAACTCTCAGTAACATCGCAAGTAAATATGCAGGAACCACAACATCTACATTGTTCGAAACTCATCAAAGAAAGTCCGAAAGTCCAACCACAACAGGAGTTACACACCATTATGCCCGTCGAAGTAAATCCCCAGGTGCGAGAAGCACAAACACAACAGTTTAAAGAAAACCCACTGATTTCATCATGGATTGGATTAAAGGCACAGGATGTAACGCGAAAAGAACCACAACCCGTCGAAGAAAGTCCACAGGTGCTAGACGCACAACCACACTTAGTACCATTACAGGAAAAACCACACAAGGAGGCAATTCATAAATACATCGTAACTCCTCCACAGATTTCAACGTCTCATAGGGAAAGTCCAGAAGTATGTTATCAACAAGCATATGCACAACAGTCGCTAGTTAACTACAATCAGAATACACAACCACGAGAGCAAAAGCATCAAATCGAAGAGCATGACTTATCATCACGTCCAGCACTGCCACAACGTTTAATGATAGTACCGGAGTCATCACATGTCAATCATCCAGTACTACCAACTTCTACAAGTTCAGAATCATCATCGCAAACGCCACAGGGGCATTCACAAGGAAATTTTAAATCATCATCGCAAAGGCCACAGGGGCATTCACAAGGTAATTTTAAATCATCATCGCAAAAGCCACAGGGGCATTCACAAGGTAATTTTAAATCATCATCGCAAAAGCCACAGGGGCATTCACAAGGTAATTTTAAATCATCATCGCAAACGCCACAGGGGCATTCACAAAGTAATTTTAAATCATCATCGCAAACGTCACAGAGTCATTCGCAAGATAATTTCAAATCATCGTTACAACCAAAAGAACTTGAGCCACAGCCGCCATCTTCGGTTAATCAACCACAGTCACCACGAGAAGCACCACCAAGAGATAATCACCAATCTGGTCAACCATCATCTTCGTCATCAACTACATCGCTACAGAGGAATTCTACTACAATACAGCCAGTATCGGATAATCGTCATGTACAACTTACGAATTCATTAGGTCCATTAGTTATCAATGTTTCAGATAGTAAACTTAACACGGAACTACCAAGCCAAGGAACTCAAGCAAAGGATAAAGTCAAGCATGACAGTCAACAAGAAACATGGTCACCACAAGAGGAATTGAACGTCAGTCAACCAAGCACAAAAGGAAACAAACCAGAGATTTTCGTACAACGTCTAGGTACATTTAAACGAAAGGATGACCATCATCAGGTCAGCAACCAAGATGAGTATTACAAAATTTTCAAGTGTCCAAAGATTAGAAAGAGAAATCGAGCCTCGTTCTAAAAGGAATATTAGTAACACAAGTATTAGCATGTATCATATGGAAAATAAGGGATAAATGGAAAATCAGAAGTATCAAGTGCAAATTTGCCGACGAGGGGTCATCAACGTGTCATTAAAATAAAGTTTTAGTTTAATTTCTGTTCTGAAGAAGGAGGGAAATGTAACGACACAAATTTACAAAGTAAATTTCTGTGCTACATAAAACAAGAAGCAGAGAAAAACACAGTCTGTGTGTTAAATAACCGCCACCACTACACATAATATATCTAACAACTCACATGAAAATCACTGAAGGCGACTTAACTGGAAAATATAAAATTGAATTAAAATATTTATTTGAAATATCATGGACATTACCTGTGATCCTCGATGCCAATGTGCCGCGGGCATCGCTACATGCAATGTGCAAATTCTAAAAAAATATACGAAAAGAAATTAATTTTTGGTTAAAACTTTTATGAATGGAACACTTATAAACGCAACAACAATGAACAATTATTGGCGAAACATGTTTAAATTTTAAACAAATGTCTATTTTTTACAATTATATATAAATAAAACAAAACACAAAACAATTTAACACTCGTGGTTGTTCAATTTTAGTTTATCTGCGTAAACGAAAAACAAAAAAAACCACAAAACAGTTTAACATTTTTGGTTGTCCAATTTTATTTTTATATGCGTAAACAAAACACAACAAAACAAAACTAAGCACGCCAACATCAATTTTATTTCTTTTAATATTTCTTTTCTGTTCACATTTAGATAATATTAAATTCACAGAATATATATGCATATTTAATACCTTGTTTTGCAGTATTAATACACTTTATTTTTTTAATAATATAATATAAGTTAAAGGAAAACAAAACACACACGAAAGAAACACGGCGCGTAGTAAAAGTACTAAAAATCACGGCGAAGCAGAAGAAGTGAGAAAACAGTAGAACACAAAGTTCAACTTCACGGCGAAGTCAAGTACAGCAAAGAATACCGGTACGCTACACCAAAAAGCTTCGGTATACTCAATATAAAAGGAGGCACATTTCGTATAATGAGGGACTTGGTTTGCGACAAGTGAAAGAGCAAGTACTCTGGCTCATTGGGCCTTCTGGTAAATTTTACCAAACTTGAAATTTTACTTTTCCTGAAACAAGTACACTGGCCTATTGGTCATCTGGCACATTGTGCCACAAATCTGGTTCTTTGAGTCAAACATAGTGTAAAATTCCTTTCCTGTCTTATATGTATATTTTTTTAACCTGGCTTATTCGGTCAAATAGTTTTTTTTACAGCACGGAGGAAACGTTTTGTTTATTTTTTTTAACAACAGAAGAGGGGCTTAAGAAGTCACACGGGTTTTGCTAAGATTCTTTTAACAAGGAATATATGGAGAAGTGGGAAATTTTGGCATCAACATAATTTTTTTTTTATTTATTATTAGAAATGTTTCCAATGAATTTTAATTAAACTTTGTTAATCATAAGTTTATGAAATAAT
This sequence comes from Teleopsis dalmanni, assembly GCF_002237135.1. Classification (NCBI taxonomy): domain Eukaryota; kingdom Metazoa; phylum Arthropoda; class Insecta; order Diptera; family Diopsidae; genus Teleopsis; species Teleopsis dalmanni. The sequence continues at coordinate 224,076,047 of NC_051846.1, read as the reverse complement.
AAAGTTATATACATAATTTATACATATAAATCACGTTCTGTTTTCTTCTAAAACCAACGTCTCGGCAAAATTATAAATATATTGTCACGACTCTGGACGACGGCTGAGGATACCCCAGCAAAAACTAAAAATTTTTGAACGTCACCAAAAGTGTCGTTACAAATTTAAGTAAGTTTTTGAGTTTATTCCAACGTTCATTGGAATGTTTGAGTCTATTGTTTGAGATTATATTGAAATGTCTTAAAGGTATTATTTCTAAATCCGATTTTGAAAATTTTTCAATACTTTTTTCTTTATTAGAGATATTTAAGATTCTTATATGTTTTATTCCATGTTGTGGAATTATTGTATTTGCGATAAATACATCTTTTATTATTTCTTTATTACAAATAATACTATCTTCTGGAATTTCTATTTTAATCGAATGAATTATCTCTGATCTAGGTGGTATTGTGATTCTAAAGATTTTGTTTAATATCGGTAAAATGTATTCGGTTTTATTCGTGTTTATTGAAAAAGTATAAGTTTCGTAATCAATTTTTGAAAAACATTTATTGAAAAACTTACGTCCTAAAATACCATCAGTAGGAATTGGAAATTCGTCATCTACTACTTGAAATTTATGCTTTAAGTAATCGTTCAATATTTTGAAATTTAAATTTGTAGTACCTAATGTTGTGATTGGACTGTCAGTTATTACCGTGAGTTTACATAATTGTTCCCCTGCAATGTCTTCGTCATTTGTACAATATTTTTTACATATTGACACATCTGCGCCAGTATCTAACAAGAATTTTAATTTTTTATTTAAAGTCTGTAGTATAATATAATTGGGTATTGATTCTCCATTATCATTTTTTATCCCCGCGTAGCCTATTCTATAGTTTCTCTGTTGGTACCGGGGTTGTACCCGTTTCCCTGTTCCCTGTTCATGACACGTATCCTATTATTTCTTGTGTCTGTTCCTCTATTATTCTATTGTCTGCCATTATTTGACCATTGGTGGTTATTAAATCGTTGGTAATTATTCGATCGCTGGTAATTATTCGATCGTTGTTGTCCAAATTGTTGGTGATTGTTATTTTGGGGTTGACTAGTTCTAAATGAACTGGTTTGTTGATTATTTCCATTTCTTTGATTCCTGTTCTGGTTGCTTCTATAATTGTTTCTATTCTGGTTAGACCGTTGATTATTTTGCCATCTTGTGTTTTGATTATGTGAACGGTAGTGCATCATACTGTGTTGTTGTGGATTATCGATGCTTGATGCTAATTTAACTGCGTCAATTAATTTTGTTGGTTGAGCTGCAATTACCACGGATCTGAATGGTTCTGATAAGCCATTTTTAAAAGTGTTCAATCCAGTTTCATCATTTATGGATAATATAAGCGCTCTGTTCTGTTCTCCTCGTTCAGTTATCTGTATATCATTTAGAGTTGCTATCAGGGATTCTATTTTAGAAGCATATGAGTTTATGCTCATATTACCTTGGTATAATCTTGAAAGTTCACCTTGAATATGTGCTGTATTTTTCTTTGGTTTATATGCGTCATGTAATATTTGTTTCAACGCTATAAGTGTAGATGGGTTTACAACAGTTAAAATTCTGTTTTTAACTTTCTCAGTTATTCGGGTTGCTAGAACAAATTTAATCAAGGATTCTCTATCGACTCCTTTAAGGGTGTCATGATAAAATTCTATCATGCCAAGAAAAGTAGATAGTGATTGTTGTTCACCACTGAATTGGGGTATTATTTTCGAAGCTGTTGAAATATCAAAACTAGCCATGTCTGCTTTTTGTTTGAGATATTTTTCTATATTATTTTTCAAGTTGTTGAATGCTTGTTTGTACGCTTCTAAGTCAGACTCTTTTATTAGAGGTAAATATTTTAACCAGATATTTTCTAATTCTTCCTTTGTTTTTTCTATAAATTCCCTAGAATATAACCTATTGGGGTTTTTCTTAAGTTTTTCTAATATATGTTTAGCTTCAGTGAATTCCATATATATATTTATTTATAGTTCATAAAGTAAAAATTTTTGAAGTACATTCTCTTATTTGTATGACCTTCTAGTCTTATTATTAAATACAATATAATTAGACTTATAATTATTATGGTTGAAATTCATATATTAGCTTTAGTGTACATTAAATAAAATTACTTATTCTTGAAGATTTTTAATTAATCGATTTACATAATTAATTAATTTAATGTGTTTTCTATCTAAATGTCTGCTTAATTTTCTACTTGTTTGGTAACTTTTACCACAAACAAAACAATTAAAGTTATTCATATTTATAAAAAAAAATTTTTTTTTTAAAAACATATATATATTTTTTTTTTTTTTATTAAGCAAATTTAAACCATGTTATTGCTTAAAATAACATGTCTTTTGACATATTTTTTATAATGATTGTTTACTTTGGATAATACTAAATACAACAATAAAATACATATAAAATACAAAATTGTTTTAGAATCAGCTAACTCGTTGATGCTGTTATTACTGTTGTTATTGTTGTTGTTGTTGGTGTTGTTTATCACCTCTTCCTTGGTGGGTTGACTGCCCATTCCTTGTCTCTCTTATTTTTCTTTTTATTGACAGTTGGTCTTCTGAAGATGTGGCAAGATTCAATTCTCTATAAAGGACTGCTATTTGTTTTCTTTTATTGTACTGCTTTCCGCCCCTTTTTCTTTTTGGTTTTATTGGTGTCTTCGGTACTGGAGTTACTCGTGGCTTCTGCTGCCTCGCTTTATACTGTTTGATTGTCAATGGTTTAGGTCCGGCTGCTTTGTCTACTGGAACATACTTCGGAGCCTCAACAGGTAAACCGTCTATCCTTTGAGGGATGTATTCCTCAATGTCATCGAATATATTTAGGAATGTTTCCCAGATTTGGGAGATATTTCTGGATTCTTTACGTAGAGACATACAAAATTGATTTATTTAAGAAAATTTAAATTGCAAAATTAAATGTTGAGAATTTAACTCCTAATCTTCCCTTTGGTATTTTAGGCTTTGACTTCGATTAGATTCGAGTGGTCAGGATCGCCATGTAATAATTAAAATTTATTTTCATATACAAATTTAATTATTTTTATATATATATATTATATATTTATCAGATTTATTTCAAGTTTATAATTTTTCTTCTTTTTAATTAGCAGGAAGAAATCTGCACATTATTAGGCATCCAAGAATGCCGAGACAAAAATAATTTTAAAAGCGAGATTTAATGTAAGCTGCTAGAGCTCAGTTTAAAATCTGAATTTTATTACAATTTTCCAATCTATTTATACAAAAATGTTTTACAATGCTTTACAATGATTTACAAATATTTTCCTGATAACCTTTTCTATTTCTGTAGCAATGCTCCACTCCTATATGCGGTTTTTTTATTTTAATGTGCGTGCAATCAACAGCACCTATTACCGCTGGAAAGCCTGTCGCATTGAAAAATCTGTGAGACACAATCAATTATTAAAATGCATCAATAAAACAAATTTGTTACCTTTGTTTAACAGTATTTTGTTCATCTGCAGAAGTGGGAAATCTTATGTACTTCTGCATTAATTTATCCTGAATAATAAAAGTCACTTCTTTTATAACCAAGCATAATGTTGACTTGCTCATTGGGCATACAAAGTCCTGTCCTATGTCGCGCAAAAACGACCCTGTTGCATAAAAATGCAGCGCAGCAGTTAGCCTTATATGCTTCGGTATGTAGGTGTTTTTAACCCCAATCCTCATAAATGGACATATTTCTTCTAAAAGGCGTAGAGTCACTTCCTTATTAAAGCGAAATAGCTCGACAAAACGCGCTTCTGGCAAATGAAATGGGTCAGTTGAATCACGTAAATGCCTTCGATGAATGCGAAGCATATTTCTGCGGTCATGTACCACTGCAGTTAAAACAGTAAGATAATCCATTTTTAATTCTGAAAAAGAGGCAACATTTATTTATTCATGATTTTCAAATAATTTTGAATATCTTACCGCAAACACTAAACAACCTTTTAAAATTGATTCATTTTCGTTCCATTTTTTCAAAAAACGTTCGATTTTCATCAGTTTCTCTCATCACACCATAACGATG
>NC_051846.1:224067581-224071848 GCF_002237135.1 Teleopsis dalmanni | reverse complement strand
TTGTAATGAACCTACTTTTTCCTAGCCGGGGTAGTTCTCAGCCTAGTCCAAGGTCTTACAAGAAAATTTCTATTCGCGGGGACCCAGCGTTCAACTAATGTCGTTTCTACCGTTGAAGTAAGATGTCGTAACAAAGTAATTATTTTCGAATTCAAGTTTTTTTCTTTATTAAACAATTGGTAATATATGTATAACAATCAATGTATTTTAAATAAAAACAATTTATCAAATAATCTCTTTACAATTACTCATAAATAATAATAATCAAATAATATTTAACTGATTTCAATTTGTATTAAACAATTTGTATTTTAAATAAAAAAACAATTTTTTTCAAATAATGTCTTTATAATTACTCGTAGTTAATAATAATCAAATAATATTAATTAATCATGTTTTAAGTTTCACGTTTATAAATGCCTTCTTTGTGTTCATTTACATACAACAAAATTTATAAAAAAAAACTCACAAAATGTTTTTAAATAAAAATATAAGGGAAGATTACTTTGATATTTCACTTAGAATTTTTATATAATATTTTTACATTCCTTAATTGTGGATTCAGTAATTAAATTTTTAATGTTACACTTTATAATTATTTGAGATTAAATTTGCATATTACAGAATAAAATTTTTTCCACAAATATCCTGTTTTCGGTTTAATTTCGAGTTTTATACATATTATTTGTTGACTTCTGTATTTTATATATATATATATAAGCCTTACCCTCTCTGGTACATCAGGGCAGCTTACAATGTCCAGCGTTGATTATCAGGAACCGCCAATCACCTTAAACTTTGCCACGTATCGGAGACAAAGAGACACCAAAGCCGCGCCACGTCGTTTGCTTATGGTGTCAACACGTTTATAATCTTCGAACGAGCACCAGTACAAAATCTTTTAGTTAACCACTGTTAAAGCCGTCAACTATTTCTTTTATACTGGGGCTATTATCACTATTATCCCGAGCACCAAAATAAACTTTATTAGTAAAAATCAAAGTTTTATTTTACACTTTTTGCTCTTAAGCAATTTTTAATTTTTTTCAAAAAAAAATAATTAAAGTTGTAAATCAAAATTTAGTTTATAAATAATTTTTGAATTAATTATTTCTTTATATGGACAAAAACTGAGTAATTCACACCACCGGTACGTTGCGTTTCGTTTAACATAACCACGAGCCAAGAGACCGAAAACTTCTCCGCTTGCGCCTTTTATTCTCCTTTTTTCTAACTGCGTCGAGCGGACTTTTTTGTTAGCCGTTGTTCGGTCAATACCCTCAACATTTCCCCTCATCAGGCATTCTGTTGTAGACTTCTGAAAGCTTTAAATTACACTCGCAGCTTTTTTTCCCTATTATCCGCTGCAATTTTTGGCGATCAACCGAAATGCACAAAGCAAATTAATAAATGACATTTCTCATTTTTCTATTTTGTTTTGATTATGCTTTGTTTTTAATAAAATGTGTTTCATGCGGTTCGGGAAAATAATTTAAATCTATTTTAATTAATATAGTTCGAACTATATTAATTAAAATCAATATTCGTCAGGGTATTTCAAGGTATGTATAGCATATGTTAGATATGTTGGAGTACATAACATCAAATTTTATTTAATTATAGTTATCTTTGACGTCAGCATTTTTGTGAAACGTGTGAAAATGTGAACGTGTGAAATGCGTATTGTGTGACTAAAATTTATTCAAAAAAATTTAGTCGTCACACTCCCTCCTTCCTTTACGAGAGGATATCAATACGGATATCTCCATTTCTGGCAATACGAATCAGTCGAGTCTTGCCGTCCCATGTAGCCTTGAATCGATGACGCCTGCCTCTGGACCACTTCTTTAAATCATAGCCCTGCTTCTGTAACGTTGCTTTGGACTCTTATATATTTTATAGAAGTCGTGCTGCTCCTTGATGTGGCGATCGTCTTGCTGAAATACACTTCGATGTTTCACTTGTTGCTGTCGACTTTGAATACTAGGTGGATTTTGCGATGCGTGACATACTTCTACTTGTTTTAGAAGACGGATTGTTTTTTCCTTTAGGTGAATCGGACTATTTTCCTTTTGATGTAGTAGTTGTGTTAATGCTAATGATTTGGTAAGACTAAGTATTTCGTCATGTTTTTGACCTTTTGTCGAATTCGTTTTGATAATTTTATCTTTTTGCTTCCATGGTATTAGCGAAGTCTTTGACGGTGCTTGTTCTTGCGAGATGTTAAACACTTCTTGTACTGCGTGCTCTGGGGTATCTAGTAGCTGTTTTCCATCTGGACGTGGCGTTACATTGATAGGGCTTGAACTTCGGTGTCGTTGTACTTCTTCAATATTACTAGGCCTTGAATCTTGCTGTTGTGCCATGTGCTCATGTTTATCTTGCTGTTGACCAAATTCTGCTGGCATTTCGTTGAATTTAGGATTTGGTTGTCGTGGTATTTCTGGTATTTCCTTTTTTATATGTTTTAGATCTTGGTGCTGTGCTGCTTGCTTCATTTCAACTTGTAATATTTCCTGTTTTTGTATGACTCGTGGTTGACAATACTCTGCTGACATTTCTTTGACTTTAGGACTTTGTTCCGGTTGTACTTCTAGTATTTGCAGCCTGATAGAACTCGGATCTTGCACTTGTTGCATTTGTTTCAATTGGACTGGTAATGATTCTTGCTCTTGTGGAACTTGCTGTTGTTTACTTATTTTTGGATTTTCTGGGATTAGTCTGCGATCTTGCGGTGATACATGATGTTGTTCCGCGTCATTTCGATGTCGCATGCTTTGTGTTGGTATACTTGCTGGAGTAGTTGAAGTTATAATTTTAGATGTTCCTGTAGGTGTTTGCTTGGTGATTGGCTGGTATTGCTGCTGGTTGCGGAAAGGTGACTTGGAGACTGGACTATGAATGACTTTATCACATTTCAATGTATTGGCTATGCGTCTCACGGTCTTCTGTATTATCACCGGTCGTGCACATTCCACTGCTACGCGCCCAAAGATTACCTCGCTATCTCGTGCTCGATTTACTTCATGCTGCTCTTCGCGTAGTTCTTCGAAGTCCTCAGCTAGTGCTATTAATTCCTTTAGACAAGTGAAATTCCGACGTTTGATGTATATTTGGTACTCTGTGCTCATGTTGCGATATACTCGTTCTAATTGTGACTCTTGATTTAAACCTGCGTGTCGCATTAGTTTTTGTAGTTCCAAAAGATACATTTTAAACGTCTCTCCTGGTTTCTGCAATCGATTTCTCAGTTCGTCCTCCAATCGCTCGAAATATTGATGTGGTAGAAAAAATTCCAGAAAATCTCTCTTGAACGCTTCCCAGTGATTCCAGTCTCTCTTATTGTATCTAAACCACACCAAACCTTGTCCATCTAGTAACAGGGGCATTGTTCGAGGCAACATGTTCGTTGATATGGCATACAGATCAGCTAATTCTTCCAATCGCTCGATAAACGTCAATGGATCGCTGTTGTCATCATACCGGATCGCCCATTTTCTGACCTGGTCGGTGACGCTTGCCTGTGTGTTCCTTTGAGGAAGATACGAGTGTACATCATATTGTGGGTGTGTATATAACTGCCTTGCCGTTGTGTCGTTGATCATGCTATGTCGCTCTGATGTTTCGCTGTATTCTCTGTCGCGTGTATATTCCATGTTGCTTTCCCTGTGTTGCACAGTTTGTTAATCACCGCCGCAAATCTTATATTATTCAGTAGTAGCCAGCCCGAATTCTCCGAGATACTTAAGTCATGTTTCCGTAAAATAAAAAAAAAAATATCTACGACCTGCTCATGTTAACTGTGTATTTTACCTCGTTAATGACGATGGAAAAGTTGTTATCCAAAACGTGAAGTGCTGGTCTCAGGGTCCCTGCTCGGGCGCCACTTGTAATGAACCTACTTTTTCCTAGCCGGGGTAGTTCTCAGCCTAGTCCAAGGTCTTACAAGAAAATTTCTATTCGCGGGGACCCAGCGTTCAACTAATGTCGTTTCTACCGTTGAAGTAAGATGTCGTAACAAAGTAATTATTTTCGAATTCAAGTTTTTTCTTTATTAAACAATTGGTAATATATGTATAACAATCAATGTATTTTAAATAAAAACAATTTATCAAATAATCTCTTTACAATTACTCATAAATAATAATAATCAAATAATATTTAACTGATTTCAATTTTATTGAACAATTTGTATTTTAAATAAAAACCCAATTTTTCAAATAATGTCTTTACAATTACTCGTAGTTAATACTAATCAAATAATATT
>NC_051846.1:224058647-224067481 GCF_002237135.1 Teleopsis dalmanni | reverse complement strand
TAAAAAATTTTTGTTGCATTCACCATATTGAGTGGTGCTCGTGTCGGTTATCTTCATTTCTTGAACTTCGAATTTATTACTACATTTTTGGTTTATCATAACCAAACGTAACTGTAAATAAAGAAATTTAACATGAATCGGACTAGAAGAAAAATTGAACGCCCAAAGAATCCCTACTCAACCGGTAATATATTTTCGAGATGGAGTTTCTGGTGGATGAGAAAAATATTTCATAAGGGTTTGCAAGGACCACTTGAAGAGGAAGAGTTATATCAGCACCGTAAAGACTTAGATAGTGAACGAGTAACTACAAAGTTTTCGTAAAAACAAGACTGTGCAATAATCCGTTCGCGTAGTTTAACTGCTGTGTATTTTATTTTAGAAGATTTAGTGTTTTCAGCAGAGATCGTAGGCAAACGTATTCGTGCCAAATTGGATGGCACCCAAAATATAAAGGTGCATTTGGATAAGAATCTACAAACGACCATTGAGCACAAAGTAAGTGTTAAATAACACTTATTTCATTAAATCTTTTTTTTGCACTTGTGGTTTTTGCTGTTTAAAATTAGTGGTCCAATGTTTCGTTTACGCTTCATTGCTCAAACTGAATTGTAGCTCATTCATATATTGGTAACATTCATCAAATTTAATGAGTCTAGCAATTAACTTGCAGCAATTAATTCAATATGTCTAAATAATAATAATTCATTAAACAGAATAATATAACAATTTTGCATGATTTGCATAAGGAATTATTTGAAAATAATTTCTGTTGTACGAATACGAGAACGAGTACGCGTGATTATCGTACATTGTCTATAAAGTTTTGTTGTAACATTGAAAAAGTGTTGTAAATTTTTTGCATTGCTATTTACTGTTATTCACGATTTAAAAAATTTTTGTTGCATTTACCATATTGAGTGGTGCTCGTTTCGGTTATCTTCATTTCTTGAACTTCGAATTTATTACTACATTTTTGGTTTATCATAATCAAACGTAACTGTAAATAAAGAAATTTAACATGAATCGGACTAGAAGAAAAATTGAACGCCCAAAGAATCCCTACTCAACCGCTAATATATTTTCGAGATGGAGTTTATCAAAATTTATCTTTCTTATATTCCAAATTTATATTTTTATGTATATTTGCTTATAATCTTCAAAAATTTATCACCTTTCTTTATACACAAGTAAACATATGTATGCTTATATACATATGTTCACATGTATGTATATATGTTTGTAAATAAAATCTTTGTTGCAAAGAGTTTTACATTTAATCATTGAGTATAAATATTATAGAGTAGCAATCTCGTACAAGCAAATTTTTGTATGAGGTTGCTGCTGCTGGCAACCTTTTTGCACTCAAAAAACACTCCATTCTCTTCATGTCTTGTTTTCTGAATTGCTTTGGAAATTAAAGTAAAGGGCAAAACGATTCTCTCAAATAACTCTTTTCGTCGTTTGTTATATTGATCAGTGCTTCTGCGAATTTATTAGGAAGGTATATTTAGGAAAAAAATATTACTCTAGTCTTTTTGTGTGCTTTCATATTGCATGTGCACTTTACTAGCATACATACAGTAACGAACAAAATTATTGGCACGTAAGCAAATTGAACTATTAAAAATCGCATTATTAACAGGATAAAAATAGTGCAAAAGTTCACTTTGCTTGCTGTGCCAATAATTTTGTTCATCACTGTATATGTTTACATATTTCTTTTCTATTTCTCAGCAAGTAGGTATGTTTGTATTAATTTTGCATCCAATATTAAGAAATTGTAAGCGTAAAAAGAAGATTGGTTTTTTTTGTTTCATATCAGAAACAATGCTACTATTATTTTTATTGTTTTGATTCTGATTTAAAACTGTTTTTAAAAATATGTATGTATATGTAAAGGCTTACTAATTGCTTCAGTATACACATATGTATGTATGTATATATTATGAGCTTCATGTGCTAATAAATAAATAAATAAATAAATAAAAAGAATAAATATAAAAATGTTTAACCAATTCTGATGGTGCAGTTACAACCTCATCTTCTTTCCGTATTTGGGACCAAAAATCTATTTCTCTACGTATATTATATATACGTATATATGTATATATATATATGGGAATGTAAGGAATATATGAGAATAAACCCAAAACTAATAAAATTCATTAAAAAAAACATGAGTAGCCTTTATTTCATATGGCTACTCATATGAAATAAAGCATATGAACATAATAATATGTTCATATGCCTATAACCATAAAATAGAATATATTCCTCTATTTAAATTTGGTGCTGAAAAGTGATATTTAGTTTCAATGAAATAAAAATACACAAGGGTACAAAATAGAGTACAAGGAAACAAAATCATAACAAAAAACTTACATGCACGTACTCACTATGTTATAGAGCGTTATAGAGAAATTCATTGTGCTCTCTATTTCATGTAACATTGTTACCCGCGACCCCACAGGTCTATTTAGCAAATTGAGTTTGTTTTCAGATTTCTACTCTATAATATTTATACTCAATGATTTAATCTACCGGCATATATTTTTCAATGCCTAAGGTCAAAATTATTAATGATATAAGGTGGTTGGTTAGTTGGTTGGTTGGGCGTGAAATTGTGTAGATTCTGTGTAAAGAGCGATGAGAGCGCATTAAATTCTATTGTCGGTAGTGCAAAAAAAAAATTTCATATTTCTCTTCTGCTCCGATACAAGCAGTCGTATATTTCAGTCTGCCTCTAACTTGCTACGATTGTGAACGTGTGCTGGAATTTTTTTTTGTTCGAAAAGTCTGTTAAGTTCGAATTTATCGTACATTCGATACTATATATGTAAGATAATTAAAATATATATATAAAATAATAATTAATAAGTCACGTCTTAAAAAATGAAATCTGTGGAATCTTATTTAAAAAATTATAAAGTTAAAATATTGTTGTATTAAGAAAAAGCAAAAAATATAAAAAATAAAAGCAAGTAAAGGAGAAACAAGTAAACATCTGCTACAAATTTTGCCTGGTTGATTCCATGTCGTCGTCGTCGTCGTCGTCGTCGTCGTCGTCGTCGTCGTCGTCGTCGTCGTCGTCGTCGTCGTCGTCGTCGTCGTCGTCGTCGTCGTCGTCGTCGTCGTTCGTCGCGTCGTCGTCGTCGTCGTCGTCGGTCGTCGTCGCGCGTCGTCGTCGTCGTCGTCGTTTCTCGTTTTTTTTACAAGACGTTCGGTAAATTTTAACTTTCCTAGTTTATTAAAACAGAATTTAAAAAAATTTAATAAATAAGTAAATGCAAAAATTTTTAAAAGAAATAAACTCATAAATAGCTATAATAGCTTACTCCTTCGTTCTACTCTATACTTTTCATATTGTTTTTTATTTTTTTGTTTTTATATTTTTTTGTTTTTTATTTTTTTTGTTTTTTATATTTTTTTGTTTTTTTTTTTGTTGTCTTCTTCGTAACTCGTCAGCTATTACGTCTTCTTCGTCTCAACTTGAGTGAATTTTTGCTGAAGCTGCTGGCTGAAGCCAAATTACTTTCTGCAACTTTTAGATAAGGTACGTAATATAAAACAAAACTTAGTATTGATTATTAAATATTAAAAAAAATGTATTTTTTTTTAACTTTTTGTCGTCGCTTTTAAATTTATTTTTTTTGTAGCTAATATTTTTAAATTTTTTTTTTTTTTTTTTTTTTTTTTTTTTTTTTTTTTTTTTTTTTTTATAAAATTTTAATCGAGTTTTGACATTTTGGCTTCTTGCACTTGTCTTTATAACTTTCTTACTTTTTGTTTCTTATCTCTGATGTTGAATAAACTTTTCTGATGTATTTCTTCGTTATTTTATTACTTTTTTTTTATAATGTACAAAAAAGAAATTTGGAAGGTCAACTTATTAATTTATATCATTTTACAGCTGGTTATATTCCAGACAGAATTTCCCTTTATTCGCTTTCTGCTTGCTTATTTTCTGTCAATTAATGTAAATTTTCTTCTATGTTCTGCGTGCGTAGTTGTAACAAACAAACAAAAAATCAAAAAAACAAAAAAAACAAAAAAAAAAACATTTTCTTTTTTTCATCTATGATTCGGTTTGGTTGCATGTTATTTGATTTGAACTGCTGTAGCAACACGAATCAACCAATATTGTATAGTACAAATAAAATTTATCTTTCTTATATTCCAAATTTATATTTTTATGTATATTTGCTTATAATCTTCAAAAATTTATCACCTTTCTTTATACACAAGTAAACATATGTATGCTTATATACATATGTTCACATGTATGTATATATGTTTGTAAATAAAATCTTTGTTGCAAAGAGTTTTACATTTAATCTACCGGCATATATTTTTCAATGCCTAAGGTCAAAATTATTAATCATATAAGGTGGTTGGTTAGTTGGTTGGTTGGGCGTGAAATTGTGTAGATTCTGTGTAAAGAGCGATGAGAGCGCATTAAATTCTATTGTCGGTAGTGCAAAAAAAAAATTTCATATTTCTCTTCTGCTCCGATACAAGCAGTCGTATATTTCAGTCTGCCTCTAACTTGCTACGATTGTGAACGTGTGCTGGAATTTTTTTTGTTCGAAAAGTCTGTTAAGTTCGAATTTATCGTACATTCGATACTATATATGTAAGATAATTAAAATATATATATAAAATAATAATTAATAAGTCACGTCTTAAAAAATGAAATCTGTGGAATCTTATTTAAAAAATTATAAAGTTAAAATATTGTTGTATTAAGAAAAAGCAAAAAATATAAAAAATAAAAGCAAGTAAAGGAGAAACAAGTAAACATCTGCTACAAATTTTGCCTGGTTGATTCCATGTCGTCGTCGTCGTCGTCGTTAAAGTGTTTAACAAGACGTTTCGGTAAATTTTTAACTTTCCTAAGTTTATTAAAAACAGAATTTAAAAAAAATTTAATAAATAAGTAAATGCAAAAAATATTTAAAAGAAATAAACTCAAGTAAAATAGCTAAAGAAAGCTTGACGTCTTGTCTTTCGTTCGTACGTTCGATTATATATTGTCGGTTTTTCATATTGTTTTTTTATGAGGTTTTAACTGTTCCTCGCTTTTGTTGTCTTCTTCGTAAATCGTCAGCGCTATTACGTCTTCTTCCTCTCAACTTGAGTGAATTTTTGCTGAAGCTGCTGGCTGGAGCCAAATTACTTTCTGCAACTTTTAGATAAGGTACGCGTAATATAAAACAAAACTTAGTTTTGATTATTAAATATAATTTAATTTTTTGTCGTCGCTTTTAAATTTATTTTTTTTGTAGCTAATATTTTTAAATGTTTTTTTTTTGTTTTTTTTTGTCTTCTATAAATTTACTTTCCGAAACTTTACTTTTCCGTGATTTTTCTCTGTATGCATATGTATCATATATATGTGTGTTTCTACGTATGTATTTATCTTATACTGTAGAAAATATATTTTCTTGCTTAATTTTTATTCATTCTACTATTTGTTCTCTCATAAACATACACAAACATAATTTGATGGATTTCATCATAAATGCAATGTTGTCACATTTCTCAAAATACTTATATATGTGCAGAATGTTTAAAGAGCATATTACAGTTAAAAAAAGTTTTTAGTTTTATTAAACCCAATCATTAACATCTATTAAAAGTTTCTTTTGTTTACATTTGCACACGTGCGTAAAAGCTTTAGTAATTATTTTTTTTATTATCTATTTTTGTATAACATTAGTTTTGTTTAGTGTTTTTTATTCTGATCACAATAAAAATTTTTCATTACTATGAAAAAAAATACGAAACATACAAATTAAATAAAAACATTCTCTTAATTTAATATGTCTAAATAATAATAATTCATTAAACAGAATATATAACAATTTTGCATGATTTGCATAAGGAATTATTTGAAAATAATTTCTGTTGTACGAATACGAGAACGAGTACGCGTAATTATCGTACATTGTCTATAAAGTTTTGTTGTAACATTGAAAAAATATTGTAAATTTTTTGCATTGCTATTTACTGTTATTCACGATTTAAAAAATTTTTGTTGCATTTACCATATTGAGTGGTGCTCGTGTCGGTTATCTTCATTTCTTGAACTTCGAATTTATTACTACATTTTTGGTTTATCATAACCAAACGTAACTGTAAATAAAGAAATTTAACATGAATCGGACTAGAAGAAAAATTGAACGCCCAAAGAATCCCTACTCAACCGCTAATATATTTTCGAGATGGAGTTTCTGGTGGATGAGAAAAATATTTCATAAGGGTTTGCAAGGACCACTTGAAGAGGAAGACTTATATCAGCACCGTAAAGACTTAGATAGTGAACGAGTAACTACAAAGTTTTCGTAAAAACAAGACTGTGCAATAATCCGTTCGCGTAGTTTAACTGCTGTGTATTTTATTTTAGAAGATTTAGTGTTTCCAGCAGAGATCGTAGGCAAACGTATTCGTGCCAAATTGGATGGCACCCAAATTATATATAAAGGTGCATTTGGATAAGAATCTACAAACGACCATTGAGCACAAAGTAAGTGTTAAATAACACTTATTTCATTAAATCTTTTTTTGCGCTTGTGTTTTTTGCTGTTTAAAATTAGTGGTCCAATGTTTCGTTTACGCTTCATTGCTCAAACTGAATTGTAGCTTATTCATATATTGGTAACATTCATCAAATTTAATGAGTGTAGCAATTAACTTGCAGCAATTAATTCAATATGTCTTAATAATAATAATTCATTAAACAGAATAATATAACAATTTTGCATGATTTGCATAAGGATAAGGAATTATTTGAAAATAATTTCTGTTGTACGAATACGAGAACGAGTACGCATAATTACCGTACATTGTCTATAAAGTTTTGTTGTAACATTGAAAAAATATTGTAAATTTTTTGCATTGCTATTTACTGTTATTCACGATTTAAAAAATTTTTGTTGCATTTACCATATTGAGTGGTGCTCGTGTCGGTTATCTTCATTTCTTGAACTTCGAATTTATTACTACATTTTTGGTTTATCATAACCAAACGTAACTGTAAATAAAGAAATTTAACATGAATCGGACTAGAAGAAAAATTGAACGCCCAAAGAATCCCTACTCAACCGCTAATATATTTTCGAGATGGAGTTTCTGGTGGATGAGAAAAATATTTCATAAGGGTTTGCAAGGACCACTTGAAGAGGAAGAGTTATATCAGCACCGTAAAGACTTAGATAGTGAACGAGTAACTACAAAGTTTTCGTAAAAACAAGACGGTGCAATAATCCGTTCGCGTAGTTTAACTGCTGTGTATTTTATTTTAGAAGATTTAGTGTTTCCAGCAGAGATCGTAGGCAAACGTATTCGTGCCAAATTGGATGGCACCCAAATTATATATAAAGGTGCATTTGGATAAGAATCTACAAACGACCATTGAGCACAAAGTAAGTGTTAAATAACACTTATTTCATTAAATCTTTTTTTGCACTTGTGTTTTTTGCTGTTTAAAATTAGTGGTCCAATGTTTCGTTTACGCTTCATTGCTCAAACTGAATTGTAGCTTATTCATATATTGGTAACATTCATCAAATTTAATGAGTGTAGCAATTAACTTGCAGCAATTAATTCAATATGTCTTAATAATAATAATTCATTAAACAGAATAATATAACAATTTTGCATGATTTGCATAAGGATAAGGAATTATTTGAAAATAATTTCTGTTGTACGAATACGAGAACGAGTACGCATAATTACCGTACATTGTCTATAAAGTTTTGTTGTAACATTGAAAAAATATTGTAAATTTTTTGCATTGTTATTTACTGTTATTCACGATTTAAGAAATTTTTGTTGCATTTACCATATTTGAGTGGTGCTCGTGTCGGTTATCTTCATTTCTTGAACTTCGAATTTATTACTACATTTTTGGTTTATCATAATCAAACGTAACTGTAAATAAAGAAATTTAACATCAATCGGACTAGAAGAAAAATTGAACGCCCAAAGAATCCCTACTCAACCGCTAATATATTTTCGAGATGGAGTTTCTGGTGGATGAGAAATATATTTCATAAGGGTTTGCAAGGACCACTTGAAGAGGAAGAGTTATATCAGCACCGTAAAGACTTAGATAGTGAACGAGTAACTACAAAGTTTTCGTAAAAACAAGACGGTGCAATAATCCGTTCGCGTAGTTTAACTGCTGTGTATTTTATTTTAGAAGATTTAGTGTTTTCAGCAGAGATCGTAGGCAAACGTATTCGTGCCAAATTGGATGGCACCCAAATTATATATAAAGGTGCATTTGGATAAGATCTACAAACGAACATTGAGCACAAAGTAAGTGTTAAATAACACTTATTTCATTAAATCTTTTTTTGCACTTGTGTTTTTTGCTGTTTAAAATTAGTGGTCAAATGTTTCGTTTTACGCTTCATTGCTCAAACTGAATTGTAGCTCATTCATATATTGGTAACATTCATCAAATTTAATGAGTGTAGCAATTAATTTGCAGCAATTAATTCAATATGTCTAAATAATAATAATTCATTAAACAGAATAATATAACAATGCATGATTTGCATAAGGATAAGGAATTATTTGAAAATAATTTCTGTTGTACGAATACGAGAACGAGTACGCGTAATTTTACCGTACATTGTCTATAAAGTTTTGTTGTAACATTGAAACAATATTGTAAATTTTTTGCATTGCTATTTACTGTTATTCACGATTTAAAAAATTTTTGTTGCATTTACCATATTGAGTGGTGCTCGTGTCGGTTATCTTCATTTCTTGAACTTCGAATTTATTACTACATTTTTTGTTTATCATAATCAAACGTAACT
>NC_051846.1:224047763-224058547 GCF_002237135.1 Teleopsis dalmanni | reverse complement strand
ATATTATGAATATTAATGTTTTTTAATAATTGTATCACATTTATTTAATAATAAATACAAATATTTGGCACAAAATTATTAGTTTCTTGATTTCAAAAAGGTAATTATGAAACTTTATGCTATTGACCTGGCAACGTTATTTGTTTTGTACATTTTTATTAGTAACAAATATAATATTAATATTATTGTAACTTAGATTATACTACCTGCGAAGATTTATGTATCTATTTACTGATACGCGAATCTATGATAAATATTAAAAAATTCTTAATAATATAAAGGGTTAGGCGATTGAAGTGTTACAAATTACACAGAGATATGTTTGTCAAACTGATATTGCCAACTACGTCAAATTCATATGAATGACAGCTATTTATATTGTTTACAAATTACCACAAGCATTTGCGTCTAAGTTTTATAGAACTAATATTATTCGAAATGGAATTAATAAATAAGTGTGATTGCATTATATTTGGTTGGAAAATTACAACTAGCTATTGTGCTTGAGCTCAAATATCTCAATGTGAATAAAATGTTTGTGTATCGTACCTTAAATCGTTATAATAGCTCAGGCAGAGTCACCAAATGCTATAGTGGTGGACGAAAAAAAACCAGCAACATTGCCTAAAATGGTTCGGAAAGTGAAGGCTCGACTTAAACGAAATCCACGTCGTAGTACTAATCAAATGGCCAAAGAACCGATAATATCTGAACGAAGCATCTGACGCATTTTCCAAAATAAGCTCAAGGTAAAGCTTTAAAAGTTCCAAGGCACAAGATCTTGCACCAAAGCAACAAAAAGTTAAACTCGAATGAGCAAAGGAGTTGTTACGCTGGGCCAATTTGGAGAGCAAGTTGAGAACTAAAAAATAAGCCAGTTTCGATACGCTGAAGAAAGCTTTTATTCAGGAATAGGCCAAAATACTGGAAGATCACAGCCATAGTCAAGACAAAAGGTGGCCACATCAAGCTAGAGTGAATGGATTGTGAAATTTTAATTATTTTCACAAATTTTTGTAATTTGAATCAATAAAAAAACCTGATTTCTAGGAAGTCAATTGGAACGCATACACACTCGTATGTATAAAAACTGGTTAATACCTGCTGCCCAAAAACAAAAAAAAAATTATTACTATGTAGCAAAACGCAGTCTTAAGTTATACACTAACAATGCTATGTATTTTATCTGTTATGTAGGCTGATTTACAATTTTCGAAGATTTCGAATTCATGAAGGTCTTCCAGGAATGTAACGGAACAGAAGGGCGAGGCAAGAAATGATTGATTGTTAAGTGTTTTAAAGTATGGCTTGTGTAAGTTAGTAGGGTAGGTATGATAGTATGTACAATATTTATATCAATTGATTTAATGAAATACATTTTCTTTAATAAAATAAATTTTGTCGTCCTGAAAAGGACGGATTAATTGATAGTTAATTCTCCACGTATATGTATTCGTATTTTAATAAATAAAATAAAATAATTTAAGCCTTCTTTTCTGTTTTCTTTGGCAAAAGTACAGCCTGAATGTTTGGTAGTACACCACCTTGTGCAATTGTAACACCAGACAATAATTTGTTCAATTCTTCATCATTACGTATGGCCAACTGTAAATGACGAGGAATGATTCTTGTCTTCTTATTATCGCGTGCTGCATTGCCAGCCAATTCAAGAACTTCAGCAGCCAAATATTCCATAACGGCAGCTAAGTAGACTGGAGCACCTGCACCAACGCGTTCAGCATAATTGCCTTTACGCAATAATCGATGAATACGACCAACTGGAAATTGTAATCCAGCACGATTTGATCGTGACTTTGCCTTGCCTTTAACTTTACCACCTTTACCACGACCAGACATAGTTGAGTTGAGTTTCTAGTAGTTGAGATTTATAAAAATTGGATCTATTTTTTTTTAATGATGCCGACAAATTATCTCATATACTTTTTCTAAACGCAATTTAAAATAAAAAATTGCTTTAAACTTTCGTTTGAAAAATGTTTATATAGAAACGGAAATTGCCCCAAATCGACGATTGGACGATTGAAAGAAAAAAGGATTGAAAAAAAATAGATCCAATTTTTATAAATCTCAACTACTAGAAACTCAACTCAACTATTTCAAGTTACATTAGCGCAACTTTTCAAGAATTCAAATACCCAAGTACTCAAGTCTCAAGTGCTCAAGCACTCAAGCTCTCAAGTACTTTAGACTCAAGTATTCAAGCACTCAAGTTCCAAATACTTGGTATAAAATACCACCAATACTACAGTTTGACTATCATTGGTCAAGTAACAGTTTGAGAGTCACTTGTGACTTTCAAACTGTTGGTGCAAAATCGATTTTCCAGTGACTGTCAAACTGTTCAGTGAGTTTCAAACTGTTCAGTGTTTTTTAAACTGTGCATTGACAGTTTGAAAGGCACATCTGTAATTAGCAATTTGATGGAAATGGCAAATAATGAAGTTATTCCAGTGCCCCCAAGCATTTCCCAAGATCATTGCACTCCAAATCCAGTCCGCACTGAGGAATTCATTGAACTAAAAAAGTTCAATGAGCTTCTACAGGAGAATTACTCAAAACTGCTTCAACAATTTCAAACACTTCAAGAGCGGTGTTCCAAATTGGAGAACCAGCTAAGCGCCCAAAGCGCTACATTAGTGGCCAAGCTCGCCCGTTCTAATAAAAGGAAAAAGGTGTCTCCGCCATCCCTTCCTAGTTCCCCTCGCGTTTCAGCAGGCCCAAGTGAGGATGAAATGGAAATTGCCTCCCCAGCTAACGACGAGGAGATAGTTCTCCCCCCGGAGGGCTCCAGCTCTCCAGACTCGGAGTGCGACCAAGATTTTAATGATGGTTATATTGACGTAAAATCCAAACGCCAAATTAAACAACTAAAACAACAACAACAAGTCGCAATTCAACAGCAGCAACCCAAACAGTCACAACAACAATATCATCAGCAGCATCAACAGACTATTCAGCAGTCGAACGATCAAGTCATACATCAACAACAGCATCCGAAATCTCAGCAAGATGAACAGCTTCAAAATGATGCAGGTAAGACGGTTGACAAGAAAATCCCAAAAGTAGTACCAATCACCTTACGTGAATCCAACAAATGGAACACAATCCGTAAGGAACTTGAAGTTCGTAAAATTAAATACTCAGAAGCCAAATCAGTCTATCTGGGCATTCAAATCACTCCCGAGACCATTGAGGACCATAGAAACATGACACGATTTTTCAACAATAACCATACACAATACCACACGCATTTCCTCTCTGAAGAAAAAAATTTAAATATAATTATAAAGGGCCTAGAAGGATTAAGTCCGTCAGAGATCCAAGAAGATTTGGAACTCCAAGGATACAATATCCTGGAATGCCACTATCTACGAACCAGGCAAAATAATAATAAACTCATAAAAATACGTTTGCCAAAGGATCAATCAAACATTTTTAACCTCAGTGCCATCTGCCACTTGAGAGTTACTATTGAAGCTCAGCGCCCGCTGAAGGGCCCTCCTCAATGCCACAATTGTCAGCAATTCGGTCATGTGGCGACCAATTGCAAAGCTATCCCCAAGTGCGTCAAATGCGATAGCTCGCACCATCATTCACAATGCAAAAAACCTAAAGAGGCCACGCCAAAATGCGTTAACTGTAAAGGAGACCATCCAGCCAGCTATGGGGGTTGTCCTCAAAATCCTCGCAACTTCTCCAAGAAGATCACAATCAAGGAACAAGTCCACCTGCCCAACAATATAAACACAAAGGTGACACCTGCGGCTTCATACGCAAGCATTGCCAAGCCCAAAGTTTCTTCACAACAAAAAACTTCAAACCCTATTCTCCCAGCTGCTCAATTCGAGAAATTTTTTGCTAATATGCAAGAACAATTCAATTATATGATGCAAAACATGATCCAGTATATGGTTCACCATATAATGCCAAATTCCAACTAATGACAAGTACAACACTCAATCTTAAAATAGTTTCTTGGAACGCCAATTCCATCTTTAACCAAAAAGATGAAGTAATTCACTTCCTTCACGAACACAAGATCGACGTTCTCCTGGTCCAAGAAACGTTTTTAAAACCAGGGATCAGATTTAAAATCCCTAATTATATAACATACAGGGAGGACAGAACAAATAGGCAAGGTGGAGGCACCGCTATAATCATTAAAAACTCGATCAATCATCATCTCATCACCAATAATCTAAACTCTCTTGAAGCTACCACTATCAAGATAATCTCAGATAACTTTCAATTAAAATTATCTTCTGTTTATAAAGCACCAACCAACAGCACGTACCTAAATGATCTATCCTCATTACTAGATGTGGACGAACCCACGTTTGTTGCGGGCGACCTCAACGCTTACAATAGAGATTGGGGAGAAAGAAGCACAAACAGAGCAGGAAGAGAGATAGATAATTTAATCACAGAACAGGCACTAACATTACATTGCCCAACAGAGCCTACACACTTTTGCCACGGGGCCTCCCGAATACTTGACATCGGTATTTCAAGATCTTTGGATGCTAATTGTCATATCGAAGTACTGGAGGAGTTAAACTCAGATCATAAGCCGGTTCTGTTCTTTATTGAAAACATGTTTTTCGAATCTCCACCCCCAGTGATAACGATGACAAACTGGACTCAATTCCGTCATGAAATGGAAAACTATTCCCTCAATAGCCCCATAAACTCAATAGAAGACCTTAATAACACCATAGAAATAGTCACTTCAAAAATCCAAGACTCAATCTCCAATAACTCATCCATAAAATCCATCAGCGCCAAGAACTATTTTATACTCCCAAGGTTCATTAGAAACCTAATTAAAAACAAAAATAGACTACGAAAAAGGGCCCTTCGAACAAACGACCCCGCACTGAAGAGAGCAGCAAACCTTCAAACCAATGTCATAAGAAAATTGGTTCGCGAATTCAAAAACCACAAATGGAACGAATTTCTAATGAGCTTCGAAACTGGTGATAAAGCCTTCTGGAATATCAGCAAATATTTCAGACTGAAAAACAAGATTCAAATTCCACCAATACACGGTCCCAATGGGCTCAAATTCGCTGATGAGGATAAAGCCGAAGAATTTGCAAACTCCCTCGAGTCACAATTCTTAGATAACCATGACATTTCTGATGATGTAGACGAAGAAGAATTAATTGGAGAAAGAGCGGAAGCCATTTTGAGCAGAATCCCTGATTCACCTATCTCGCCGTGCAGCGTCGAAGAACTGCAAGCCATTATCTACTCTATCAAAACAAAATCGGCTCCAGGTGCTGATAAAATTAGTAACCGCTGTATCAAAAATCTGCCTGTAGCATCAATCATCATAATTAATAATATAATCAATGCCATGCTACAGTTAGGTAAATTTCCAGATAAATGGAAAGAAGCATTAGTAATTGTGCTCCCGAAACCCAACAAGAACCACACATTCCCGCAAAACTGGCGACCTATCAGCCTACTTCCAGTTATGGGGAAACTAGCTGAAAGAGTCATTCTAAATAGACTGCAGACCGAAACAAATCGCCTAAAACTTATACCGGACGAACAATTCGGCTTCAAAGCCAACCATTCGACCGATCTACAACTGGCAAGAGTGACACAATACATCCAATCTGCACTTAGAGAAAATAAATCGACGGGCATGATAATATTTGATGTTGAGAAAGCGTTTGATAAAGTTTGGCACGATGGCCTCATCTCTAAAATGTACGACCTAAATCTACCTCTCAACATCATCAAAATCATTGGTAGCTTCATGCATAAAAGACAATTCAGAGTCAAAATCAATAATCATCTATCAACCCCCAGATTTATTGAAGCAGGGGTGCCTCAAGGCTCTCCATTGTCTCCAGCCCTATACAATCTCTTCACTTCCGACATTCCAAAGCTAGAACCATCTAAACTAGCCCTATATGCAGATGATACCTGTATATTCTATGCTGATAAAAATACTTTAAACGTCAGTAACACATTACAGGAACATGTTGACTGTGTCACTTCTTACTTCCAAAAATGGAAAATTAAAATTAATAACGATAAAACGAAGGCAATTTTCATAACCAGAAAACGGTGGCAATATCCACCAAAATTAAAAGTAAATGACACCGATATAGACTGGGAAGACCACATCAAATACCTGGGGATTACATTTGACAAGAAATTCCAATGGAGCACGCACATATACAATCTAAGAAATAAAATCAACACAATGCTAAACCATTTACGACCGCTCTACAAAAACAAGGCTCTAAGTATCATAAATAAAAAGTTGCTTTATACCCAGATAATGCGTCCGGCGCTATCATATGGCTTCATTGCTTTCTCCAAAACTTCAAAAACTAACTTCAACAAACTTCAAACATGTCAAAATATAGCCATTAAAAAAATATTTAACATTCCCTGGTACATAAGAAATGTCGATATTCAAAGGGATCTAAAAATCACACCTATCAAACTATACATTAAAGACAGGGCTCTCAAATTATTCAAATCAATAGATGCACATGACAACACTTTATTGCAAAATCTACACCAACAACCTATTCACACTACAGGAAGATACGCGGACATCCGTACCATTATTAACTAAACTAAACAATAAAATTAATTGAGCACTCGTCATTTACCCAGTGGACATAATCTAGAAATGTCTACCACTATAATTGAGTCAAGGTATTAACTTTTACCGACTCGAACTCAATTTTCAACAACAAATCGACGATTAAAATTTAAAATCAGAAATCATGCCACCAAAAACTAGCGGAAAAGCAGCCAAAAAAGATGGAAAGGCTCAGAAAAATATAACCAAAAACGATAAGAAGAAGAAGCGCAGGAGGAAGGAGAGCTATGCTATCTACATTTATAAAGTGTTAAAGCAAGTCCACCCCGATACTGGTATATCATCGAAAGCCATGAGCATCATGAACAGCTTCGTGAATGACATATTCGAACGTATTGCTGCTGAGGCTTCGCGCTTAGCACACTACAATAAGCGCTCCACCATTACTAGTCGGGAGATTCAAACTGCTGTTCGTCTTTTACTTCCCGGTGAACTGGCTAAGCACGCAGTTAGTGAAGGAACAAAAGCTGTCACTAAGTATACTAGTTCCAAGTAAATTGCGTTATATCAAACAAACACCACTTATTCAAAAGGCCCTTTTCAGGGCCACAAAAATATTCAATTGAGTTGATAATTTATCTATATTATAAATATGTATAGAGCCCTGAAATTATTTACGAAAACTGACAGGCTTATCAACACCGCGTTATTGAATCTCAGAATGGTTACAAGCTCCTCGGGGAGGTATGCAGATCTGATAAAGTTATAAACAATAATCCAGACAAGGCGTAAAGAGGGGTTAAGAAGAAACCTCGTAGTTAATAGAAAGTAAAAGTGCTCAAGTGCACTGACTCAACTAGCCTCAACATAATAATAATATAAATATGATATATATTTTGTTTTTGATATTTCTTTTAAAAGGCTACTGATAGAAGAAAAAAATAAAAAAAAACTTTGACAGTCTCTTCATGAATTATCAGCTATCGTTTGGTTGTTAGTGAATAAATGATTCAATCAACAAATTAATTTCTGTCGGTTTTGAGGATCTTACAGTTTTTTAATCATGGATAATATAACCTGCTAAATAGAGTTAACTCTTGAATTAACGAGTCTTAATCCTTATCATCAGTCTTAGTACTATCATCGCTTTTAAATTGATATATTCTATATTTACATTCGTGCTTTAAATTTGAAAACATAAATATAGTATTTGTTCCTTGTCATTCATTCTATGATACCATACAATTTCATGGGATAGATAAGCTCTTTTACAACTCATTCCTTAAGCGTTCTTTTAGTAAGTTCAAGTCTTACATTATGGCTTCTGATGCTTTCTGCTTACAGCAAAAGAAAAATAAAATATATTGATTCAATTAAATGTTATGACGTGAAACATTCTATGTCTAATGATACACTATATGATACTAATAATAGTATACATATGATGCTAATATTATACATATTAATATATGTTATGCTACTTCTAATAGCAATGTCTATACTACATCTATATGATATAATTTATCATTATCTCTTTTCTTTGAATAAACTTACTATGCAACAATTGCATTTACATTTTGCTTATTTTATTTTCGTAGTCAAAAATAAGCAATTGAAAATAGTTAAGCAATTTCAAACCCTGGATAAGTCATGTCATTTATTTATCTCTTTTCTTTATATAATTTTGGTCCTGAAAAGGACCGATTTTTGTATATTTATAAAATTATATTGCTTCCAATCTTAAGCACGTTCTCCACGAATACGTCTAGCCAATTGAATATCTTTTGGCATAATTGTAACGCGTTTGGCATGAATTGCGCATAAGTTAGTATCTTCAAAAAGACCCACTAAGTATGCTTCGCTAGCTTCTTGAAGAGCCATTACAGCAGAACTCTGGAAACGTAAATCAGTTTTGAAATCTTGTGCAATTTCACGGACCAAACGCTGGAATGGCAATTTGCGAATCAAGAGCTCAGTACTCTTTTGGTAGCGACGAATTTCACGTAAAGCTACAGTTCCTGGACGATAACGATGTGGTTTTTTCACACCTCCAGTAGCTGGTGCACTTTTACGTGCGGCTTTGGTAGCCAATTGTTTTCGTGGTGCCTTACCACCAGTCGATTTACGAGCAGTTTGCTTTGTACGAGCCATAATTTATGAGATATGTTACAATATGGTATTTTAAAAAATAGCGCAATTGAATAGCTCAATTTTCTCATCATACCTGGATGTTCTGTTTCAACTATTCACATGTTTTAACATTCATTGTTTCTCATATTGCTTATTCTTTTTATTTTGTTTTCTTTTGTTTTGTTTTGTTTTACTCAATCTTTTTCATATCTTTCATAGTGCTTATGTTTTCTATAAATAGTCGTCAATCATCCGTCGTCACTTCATTTATTGTTTGAATTTGAATTCGAACGGTTCTACCATATCTATAAAAATTTAAATACAAAATGACAGGTCGTGGTAAAGGTGGCAAAGGATTAGGAAAAGGTGGTGCTAAGCGTCACCGCAAAGTTCTTCGTGATAACATCCAAGGTATTACGAAACCAGCTATCAGACGTTTAGCTCGCCGAGGCGGAGTTAAGCGTATTTCTGGTTTGATTTATGAAGAAACTCGTGGAGTATTGAAAGTATTTTTGGAAAATGTGATCCGTGATGCTGTTACATACACAGAACATGCCAAAAGGAAGACTGTTACAGCCATGGATGTCGTATATGCTTTAAAGAGACAAGGCCGTACCTTATACGGTTTTGGAGGTTAAGCAAATAATCAATTATTGATTTAATAATGCAATAATATATTGCCCAATGGTCCTTTTCAGGACCCAAATAATCTTACACTTAAAGAGATAAATTTACATATATATGTGTTGGTATTTTTCTAATATTATAAAAAAAATAAAATTTATTAGCTTGATCGATTGATGTCTGTCGAGTATAATTGATAATTAAAATGATCAGTTTAACAGAGTCCAAAATATTTATTATTATAATTCTCAATTTCTTTGTTACATTAGCAGTATATATGTGGACTAGCTTCTTACGGGCTTAATTATAATTCTCATTCAATTTTTTTATAGAATAAGATAAATAGAACTGACGTATATAAGTAATTTGCGGACTGTTAGATATTGCAGTTTGAAGTTTCCACACAATGGTGTGAAAATTTTCTCCATTCATTCCTAAGAGGTGGTTTTAGTGAATTCAAATCTCACACTGAATCTGACTCTTAATCTTAATCCAAATCCAAGTGTTCAACAAGCAAAATGATTGCGGGGAAAATGAAAGTGAAAAAAATTCGTATATGAATTAAGTGAATTATGACAATATTATATAAAGAAAAGAAATAAAAGAACTTGTTATTGAAATAAATTAGAATATTTTAAAATTATCTTTAAGTAATTTGCAGCGTCTTGCAAGTGAGTACCGAGTGTGGTGTGTTAGTTATAAATTAACAAGTGTAATTAGAAGCATTATATAATAATAAATAAAATTAGCATAAACCACTATTTTTATTTATTTAAAATAGAATTTAAAAATGAAATTAAGTGAATAAAATATATACAAGTGAGTATTTCATCAAATAAATGACATATTTTGATATATAATATTTTATGGTCATTACTATAATAAATAAATAATTGGATATTAAATATAATAGAATAAGATAAATATTTATTAACTTAAGAATGATGTGAAGTATTGCACATAATGTCTAAATAAGAGAATATAATTTTTTTAAATGCATAAAGAATTTTTGTTTGCTTATTAGAGATTAAATTTATAGCGCATTACAGAATAAAAGAATCTCTTCATATTATTCATGAGGTATTATTAAAAGAAATGATCGTGCACTATGACAAGGTATATTGTGCCCATTACTCGGGTTAGAATGTTTCTCCAAGTCCGTTTTCTTTAATGAAAGACAATATAAAGTCCTAGTCTTGAATATTTATGATCCATGAAATACCCTCCTAGGTGTTTATTCCGTTTGTGCATCAGTGGACACTACCCAAGCACATGGTATACAGTTTCTCTCTTCTCTACAGTATCTGCAGTCTGAGTTGGATTGAATTCCTAACTTCGATAGGTGATTATTCAATCTTTAGTGACCGGTCATTAATAAACGCAATAGGTATACCATATACTAAAACATTTTATAAAATAAATAAATAAATAAATAAAT
>NC_051846.1:224038159-224047663 GCF_002237135.1 Teleopsis dalmanni | reverse complement strand
TTATTTACTTGTTTACATTTCTATTATTTACTTGTTTATAAAGTAACATTTCGCTAGCAGTCCCATAGAGTAGAAATATACATTTCTATTACTTATTGATAACGAAATCAACATTTCGTTAATAGCAACAGAAATAGAGGAACCTAGATTCGAGTAATAAAACCTCTACCTACGTCGTACGTCCTACCATAGCCAACTTTCCACTGCTCTTATCAAATAAATTTATTGTAGGACTGGGCCTGAAATCCGGCGAGCAACACCTCAGCCAGAAAGGTTCGTTACAATTGGCGCCCGAGCAGGGACAGTGGAAACAGATACCAGTTAACATCGTCATTTTCTTTTACCATGGGACAGTATTCTTATCTCCAGACAGTTGAACAAGTCGAGAAATGGTGTGTTAAATTTAATGGTAGTAAGAACCCGTTGGGCTTTAACGAAAACATTGAAGAACTTGCAGACATCTATGGCATCGTCATAAATCTAATTTCCAAGATAATGCCTATACTGCTCGAAGATAAAGCACTAATGTGGTATCGCTACAAGAATAAGCATTGGCAGCTATGGACAAGTTTTAAGGCCGATTTCCTAAATTTCTTTTTGCCACCTAGATATTATGAAAAATTAGCAGATGAAATAGGATCTCGACGTCAAAGGCCACCAGAAAGCTTTAAGGGTTATTTAATTACCATTAAAGATCTGATGCGACATGCTGGCATGGATCAAAATTCGCAACTAGAACGAATATATCACAACATAGTCACTAACTGCCAAAAGTATATCAAACGTCAAGATTTCGAGACTTTAGAAGAACTAATTTTACTAACCGATGTATTCGAAGCACTTGGCACAGAGCAGGTTAAAACATGTCGAAGCGATGGTCAAGAAGAAGCGCTCATCAGGCTCACAGTAGTCGAGTATTCACAAGTGATCCCGTTACAGAAACCCATTAAATGATCCCCGCAGTCTAAATATCGAGTCACATTCCAAATCAAGCACATCAATGCAAAGCACACAAGGTCAGATTTATCCAGAGCAACATCCTCAATATTCTCAATCAAAAGAAAGGATTCATGCCCAAGCACATGAAGTACAATATCAGCAAGATCTGCAACGCAAAGAAAGTCTGCAAGTTGTTAATCGGATTTACAATACGCAAGATCAAGTAAAATTACAATTGCAAGTACAAGACATAGAACCACAACGAGATCCACAGTTGCGCGTAGAACAACCGATTATACTCTCGACTAAATTAGTGGCAACCTCATCACTTCCCGTACCTCAAGGACAAACACTAGCAGAGACTTCGCTAATACTACGTTCGCAGAAACAAGATACTCCAGCGCAACAAGGACAAGAATATGATATGAGTATGGAAACCATTACCAGACAAGTTAAGGTGATTGACGAAACACCAAGTACTAGCCAATCATCGCATCAACTATCAGAAACTCGTACAGAAAAGGTTTTGGAAAAACGCATCAGCCCACCAGAACAGCTATCACAGCCACATCCAAGAAAACTTGATTGTATGCACCAGAATGACAAAGTAAACAGCGCTCCGAATCAAATTAGAAAATGGTGTCTTGGAATTCAGAATTCTGGTAGTATAGCCATGAATGTAGTCCAAGACAAGTTCTTTAAAATCTTCAAAAATCCAAGGAAACGAACAAGGAATCATTCGACGAGGTAATCAGAGTTCGTCAACTCTATGGAAAAATCGGAGAAGTGTAACATAAAATTTATAGCTCTTAAATTTTACAACACAAAATATAATAAAACACTAACAAAATTGATATTGGAGATGGTATTAAAACCCACCTCCAAATTTAATACAAAATAAAAACATCAGAACAATAATAAAAACTTGTAAACAACACACCGTTGTAGTTACAAGAACAAAACTACAGTATGCTTCGCACCTCGCGGATATAAAAGGCGAAGCAAAAGCACAAGAAAGACATTCAGCGAGGTATCGAGCTAAAGAAAAGTCGCTTCAAAACATATGTGCTGAAACATCAAGAATCGAAATTTACATCTCGATTCCCATTTTTTTTTATATAATAGAAATACACATTTCTATTACAATAACTTTTAATAACGAAATTAACATTTCGTTAGTAGTAAGAGAAATATACATTTCTGTTACTTATTTGTTCATAACGAAATCAAATTTTCGTTAATAGAATAATCGGTAAGGTGGTATTTACACATGAATATTATCACCCATACCAATTCCGCGGCTAAAGAAATCAACATTTCACTAGTAGCCCCGTAGAATAGAAATATACATTTATATTATTTACTTGTTTATAAGACAACGTTTCGCTAGTATAGAAATATACATTTCTATTATTTACTTGTTTATAAGACAACATTTCGCAGTAGCCCCGTAGAATAGAAATATACATTTCTATTATTTACTTGTTTATAAGACAACGTTTAGCTAGTTTAGAAATACACATTTCTATTATTTATTTGTTTATAAGACAACATTTCGCAGTAGCCCCGTAGAATAGAAATATACATTTCTATTATTTACTTGTTTACATTTCTATTATTTACTTGTTTATAAAGTAACATTTCGCTAGCAGTCCCGTAGAATAGAAATATACATTTCTATTACTTATTGATAACGAAATCAACATTTCGTTAATAGCAACAGAAATAGAGGAACCTAGATTCGAGTAATAAAACCTCTACCTACGTCGTACGTCCTACCATAGCCAACTTTTCACTGCTCTTATCAAATAAATTTATTGTAGAACTGGGCCTGGAATCCGGCGAGCAACACCTCGGCCAGGAAGGTTCGTTACAATTGGCGCCCGAGCAGGGACAGTGGAAACAGATACCAGTTAACATCGTCATTTTCTTTTACCATGGGACAGTATTCTTATCTCCAGACAGTTGAACAAGTCGAGAAATGGTGTGTTAAATTTAATGGTAGTAAGAACCCGTTGGGCTTTAACGAAAACATTGAAGAACTTGCAGACATCTATGGCATCGTCATAAATCTAATTTCCAAGATAATGCCTATACTGCTCGAAGATAAAGCGCTAATGTGGTATCGCTACAAGAATAAGCATTGGCAGCTATGGACAAGTTTTAAGGCCGATTTCCTAAATTTCTTTTTGCCACCTAGATATTATGAAAAATTAGCAGATGAAATAGGATCTCGACGTCAAAGGCCACCAGAAAGCTTTAAGGGTTATTTAATTACCATTAAAGATCTGATGCGACATGCTGGCATGGATCAAAATTCGCAACTAGAACGAATATATCACAACATATTCACTAACTGCCAAAAGTATATCAAACGTCAAGATTTCGAGACTTTAGAAGAACTAATTTTACTAACCGATGTATTCGAAGCACTTGGCACAGAGCAGGTTAAAACATGTCGAAGCGATGGTCAAGAAGAAGCGCTCATCAGGCTCACAGTAGTCGAGTATTCACAAGTGATCCCGTTACAGAAACCCATTAAATGATCCCCGCAGTCTAAATATCGAGTCACATTCCAAATCAAGCACATCAATGCAAAGCACACAAGGTCAGATTTATCCAGAGCAACATCCTCAATATTCTCAATCAAAAGAAAGGATTCATGCCCAAGCACATGAAGTACAATATCAGCAAGATCTGCAACGCAAAGAAAGTCTGCAAGTTGTTAATCGGATTTACAATACGCAAGATCAAGTAAAATTACAATTGCAAGTACAAGACATAGAACCACAACGAGATCCACAGTTGCGCGTAGAACAACCGATTATACTCTCGACTAAATTAGTGGCAACCTCATCACTTCCCGTACCTCAAGGACAAACACTAGCAGAGACTTCGCTAATACTACGTTCGCAGAAACAAGATACTCCAGCGCAACAAGGACAAGAATATGATATGAGTATGGAAACCATTACCAGACAAGTTAAGGTGGTTGACGAAACACCAACTATCAGAAACTCGTACAGAAAAGGTTTTGGAAAAACGCATCAGCCCACCAGAACAGCTATCACAGCCACATCCAAGAAAACTTGATTGTATGCACCAGAATGACAAAGTAAACAGCGCTCCGAATCAAATTAGAGAATGGTGTCTTGAAATTCAGAATTCTGGTAGCATAGCCATGAATGTAGTCCAAGACAAGTTCTTTAAAATCTTCAAAAATCCAAGGAAACGAACAAGGAATCATTCGACGAGGTAATCAGAGTTCGTCAACTCTATGAAAAAATCGGAGAAGTGTAACATAAAATTTATAGCTCTTAAATTTTACAACACAAAATATAATAAAACACTAACAAAATTGATATTGGAGATGGTATTAAAACCCACCTCCAAATTTAATACAAAATAAAAACATCAGAACAATAATAAAAACTTGTAAACAACACACCGTTGTAGTTACAAGAACAAAACTACAGTATGCTTCGCACCTCGCGGATATAAAAGGCGAAGCAAAAGCACAGGAAAGACATTCAGCGAGGTATCGAGCTAAAGAGAAGTCGCTTCAAAACATATGTGCTGAAACATCAAGAATCGAAATTTACATCTCGATTCCCATTTTTTTTTTATATAATAGAAATACACATTTCTATTACAATAACTTTTAATAACGAAATTAACATTTCGTTAGTAGTAAGAGAAATATACATTTCTGTTACTTATTTGTTCATAACGAAATCAAATTTTCGTTAATAGAATAATCGGTAAGGTGGTATTTACACATGAATATTATCACCCATACCAAATCCGCGGCTAAAGAAATCAACATTTCACTAGTAGCCCCGTAGAATAGAAATATACATTTATATTATTTACTTGTTTATAAGACAACATTTCGCAGTAGCCCCGTAGAATAGAAATATACATTTCTATTATTTACTTGTTTATAAGACAACGTTTAGCTAGTATAGAAATATACATTTCTATTATTTACTTGTTTATAAGACAACATTTCGCAGTAGCCCCGTAGAATAGAAATATACATTTCTGTTATTTACTTGTTTATAAGACAACGTTTCGCTAGTATAGAAATATACATTTCTATTATTTACTTGTTTATAAGACAACATTTCGCAGTAGCCCCGTAGAATAGAAATATACATTTCTATTATTTACTTGTTTATAAGACAACGTTTAGCTAGTATAGAAATATACATTTCTATTATTTAAACATTTCACTAGTAGCCCCGTAGAATAGAAATATACATTTATATTATTTACTTGTTTATAAGACAACATTTCGCAGTAGCCCCGTAGAATAGAAATATACATTTCTATTATTTACTTGTTTATAAGACAACGTTTAGCTAGTATAGAAATATACATTTCTATTATTTACTTGTTTATAAGACAACATTTCGCAGTAGCCCCGTAGAATAGAAATACACATTTCTATTATTTACTTGTTTATAAGACAACGTTTCGCTAGTATAGAAATATACATTTCTATTATTTACTTATTTATAAGACAACATTTCGCAGTAGCTCCGTAGAATAGAAATATACATTTCTATTATTTACTTGTTTATAAGACAACGTTTCGCTAGTATAGAAATATACATTTCTATAATTTACTTGTTTATAAGACAACAATTCGCAGTAGCCCCGTAGAATAGAAATATACATTTCTATTATTTACTTGTTTATAAGACAACATTTCGCTAGTATAGAAATATACATTTCTATTATTTACTTGTTTATAAGACAACATTTCGCAGTAGCCCCGTAGAATAGAAATATACATTTCTATTATTTACTTGTTTATAAGACAACGTTTAGCTAGTATAGAAATATACATTTCTATTATTTACTTGTTTATAAGACAACATTTCGCAGTAGCCCCGTAGAATAGAAATATACTTTTCTATTATTTACTTGTTTACATTTCTATTATTTACTTGTTTATAAAGTAACATTTCGCTAGCAGTCCCATAGAATAGAAATATACATTTCTATTACTTATTTGTTTATAAAAACAACGTTTTCGCTAGTATAAAATATACATTCTATATTTACTTTGTTTATACAGATCAAATTCGCAGTGCCCCGTAGAATAGAAATATACATTCTGTTATTTACTTGTTTATAAGACAACGTTTCGCTAGTATAGAAATATACATTTCTATTATTTACTTGTTTATAAGACAACATTTCGCAGTAGCCCCGTAGAATAGAAATATACATTTCTGTTATTTACTTGTTTATAAGACAACGTTTGGCTAGTATAGAAATATACACTTTCATTATTTACTTGTTTATAAGACAACAATTCGCAGTAGCCCCGTAGAATAGAAATATACATTTCTATTATTTACTTGTTTATAAGACAACGTTTAGCTAGTATAGAAATATACATTTCTATTATTTACTTGTTTATAAGACAACGTTTCGCTAGTATAGAAATATACATTTCTATTATTTACTTGTTTATAAGACAACATTTCGCAGTAGCCCCGTAGAATAGAAATATACATTTCTGTTATTTACTTGTTTATAAGACAACGTTTCGCAGTAGCCCCGTAGA
This sequence comes from Teleopsis dalmanni, assembly GCF_002237135.1. Taxonomy (NCBI): domain Eukaryota; kingdom Metazoa; phylum Arthropoda; class Insecta; order Diptera; family Diopsidae; genus Teleopsis; species Teleopsis dalmanni. Next base: position 224,041,143 of record NC_051846.1, on the reverse strand, counting down.
ATAGAAATATACATTTCTATTATTTACTTGTTTATAAGACAACATTTCGCAGTAGCCCCGTAGAATAGAAATATACATTTCTGTTATTTACTTGTTTATAAGACAACGTTTCGCTAGTATAGAAATATACACTTCCATTATTTACTTGTTTATAAGACAACAATTCGCAGTAGCCCCGTAGAATAGAAATATACATTTCTATTATTTACTTGTTTATAAGACAACGTTTAGCTAGTATAGAAATATACATTTCTATTATTTACTTGTTTATAAGACAACGTTTCGCTAGTATAGAAATATACATTTCTATTATTTACTTGTTTATAAGACAACATTTCGCAGTAGCCCCGTAGAATAGAAATATACATTTCTGTTATTTACTTGTTTATAAGACAACGTTTCGCTAGTATAGAAATATACACTTCCATTATTTACTTGTTTATAAGACAACAATTCGCAGTAGCCCCGTAGAATAGAAATATACATTTCTATTATTTACTTGTTTATAAGACAACGTTTCGCTAGTATAGAAATATACATTTCCATTATTTACTTGTTTATAAGACAACATTTCGCAGTAGCCCCGTAGAATTGAAATATACATTTCTATTATTTACTTGTTTATAAGACAACGTTTAGCTAGTATAGAAATATACATTTCTATTATTTACTTGTTTATAAGACAACATTTCGCAGTAGCCCCGTAGAATAGAAATACACATTTCTATTATTTACTTGTTTATAAGACAACGTTTCGCTAGTATAGAAATATACATTTCTATTATTTACTTATTCATAAGACAACATTTCGCAGTAGCTCCGTAGAATAGAAATATACATTTCTATTATTTACTTGTTTATAAGACAACGTTTCGCTAGTATAGAAATGTACATTTCTATTATTTACTTGTTTATAAGACAACATTTCGCAGTAGCCCCGTAGAATAGAAATACACATTTCCTATATTTACTTGTTTAATAAGACAACCGTTTAGCTAGAATAGAAATATACATTTATATTATTTACTTGTTTATAAGACAACATTTCGCAGTAGCCCCGTAGAATAGAAATATACATTTCTATTATTTACTTGTTTATAAGACAACGTTTAGCTAGTATAGAAATATACATTTCTATTATTTACTTGTTTATAAGACAACATTTCGCAGTAGCCCCGTAGAATAGAAATACACATTTCTATTATTTACTTGTTTATAAGACAACGTTTCGCTAGTATAGAAATATACATTTCTATTATTTACTTATTTATAAGACAACATTTCGCAGTAGCTCCGTAGAATAGAAATATACATTTCTATTATTTACTTGTTTATAAGACAACGTTTCGCTAGTATAGAAATATACATTTCTATAATTTACTTGTTTATAAGACAACAATTCGCAGTAGCCCCGTAGAATAGAAATATACATTTCTATTATTTACTTGTTTATAAGACAACATTTCGCTAGTATAGAAATATACATTTCTATTATTTACTTGTTTATAAGACAACATTTCGCAGTAGCCCCGTAGAATAGAAATATACATTTCTATTATTTACTTGTTTATAAGACAACGTTTAGCTAGTATAGAAATATACATTTCTATTATTTACTTGTTTATAAGACAACATTTCGCAGTAGCCCCGTAGAATAGAAATATACTTTTCTATTATTTACTTGTTTACATTTCTATTATTTACTTGTTTATAAAGTAACATTTCGCTAGCAGTCCCATAGAATAGAAATATACATTTCTATTACTTATTGATAACGAAATCAACATTTCGTTAATAGCAACAGAAATAGAGGAACCTAGATTCGAGTAATAAAACCTCTACCTACGTCGTACGTCCTACCATAGCCAACTTTTCACTGCTCTTATCAAATAAATTTATTGTAGGACTGGGCCTGGAATCCGGCGAGCAACACCTCGGCCAGGAAGGTTCGTTACAATTGGCGCCCGAGCAGGGACAGTGGAAACAGATACCAGTTAACATCGTCATTTTCTTTTACCATGGGACAGTATTCTTATCTCCAGACAGTTGAACAAGTCGAGAAATGGTGTGTTAAATTTAATGGTAGTAAGAACCCGTTGGGCTTTAACGAAAACATTGAAGAACTTGCAGACATCTATGGCATCGTCATAAATCTAATTTCCAAGATAATGCCTATACTGCTCGAAGATAAAGCACTAATGTGGTATCGCTACAAGAATAAGCATTGGCAGCTATGGACAAGTTTTAAGGCCGATTTCCTAAATTTCTTTTTGCCACCTAGATATTATGAAAAATTAGCAGATGAAATAGGATCTCGACGTCAAAGGCCACCAGAAAGCTTTAAGGGTTATTTAATTACCATTAAAGATCTGATGCGACATGCTGGCATGGATCAAAATTCGCAACTAGAACGAATATATCACAACATATTCACTAACTGCCAAAAGTATATCAAACGTCAAGATTTCGAGACTTTAGAAGAACTAATTTTACTAACCGATGTATTCGAAGCACTTGGCACAGAGCAGGTTAAAACATGTCGAAGCGATGGTCAAGAAGAAGCGCTCATCAGGCTCACAGTAGTCGAGTATTCACAAGTGATCCCGTTACAGAAACCCATTAAATGATCCCCGCAGTCTAAATATCGAGTCACATTCCAAATCAAGCACATCAATGCAAAGCACACAAGGTCAGATTTATCCAGAGCAACATCCTCAATATTCTCAATCAAAAGAAAGGATTCATGCCCAAGCACATGAAGTACAATATCAGCAAGATCTGCAACGCAAAGAAAGTCTGCAAGTTGTTAATCGGATTTACAATACGCAAGATCAAGTAAAATTACAATTGCAAGTACAAGACATAGAACCACAACGAGATCCACAGTTGCGCGTAGAACAACCGATTATACTCTCGACTAAATTAGTGGCAACCTCATCACTTCCCGTACCTCAAGGACAAACACTAGCAGAGACTTCGCTAAT
>NC_051846.1:224027109-224038059 GCF_002237135.1 Teleopsis dalmanni | reverse complement strand
GTAAGGAGATATTATTGAGACTTGAAAGTAGTTTGGCTATCTTGTCACTGAATTCTGTAATGGATTGATTGTGACCTTTTCTCGTATCGTTGATTCTTTGCAGTAACTGTTATACTATATTCTTCGCAACGTAAGCTGTGGTAAGTTTTCTATTAACTGTTGTAATGTGTCTTGATAACCCAGTGGTGAGACTCTAGCACGTACATTATGGTAAAGTTTGCACTCTACGATATATTTCAAGAGCTCTTGTTTGTTTTCTTGTATTATCTTCTTATCGTACAATTGTAATCTATGGAGGAATGAACTTAATTCCTCTTGTCTTTCTTGAAGTGTTGGTAGAATTTTTTTTACATTTTCTAGAATTGAGTCATATGAAGCCATTCTTGTATTTGTAGTTGGTGTTGTACTTGGTGGGTGTTGCCGAAAATTGCGAATAATTTAAAAACCTTTGTCTGGCAATCATGACAAACAGCTGACTTGGAGACTTCGAAATTATTTAGTAAATTTCCGTTTTTCTTGTTGTGATTGCTAGACAAAGGTGAGTAAATTTTTAGTTTAATTTTTCAATCGTAATTTTTTAATGTAATCATTAATCATGTTACAGATTTTTTAAGCGCAAAATAAAGAGTGCTATTTAAAATTGTCAAAAGTGCATTTATTTTCTTATTTTTTACAACAAGAAAATCTTAAAAAATCTTTATAATATGGAAAATGATAATGACGTGGAGCTGCCTCTTCAAAAAGGTTTAACATCAGCAGCCATACTTGAAGTTGGAGATGCAGATGGTGATGATAAAATCTCACACAAACACAATGAGGATGATGGTCAACATAGTAGACAACAGCAGCAGCCCAGCGCCAACATTACTCGAATAAAACAACTTAAGTTGCAACTAGAGGAGTCGTTGCAGATCAGGGAGAGCTATTTGCGGGAAAAATTTAAAATCCTCACTGCAGATAGTGACGACGAGGGTATCGTGGAATCACATTTGCCTGAAGTTGGGCAATTACCTCAGCTGAATGCACATCAAGCCGTAGCTGATGAACACTTTTCGCCACATGGCCAACCTCATCTACAGAGTACACCAAGGTTAGTAAATAATCCATCTCTTTATACCTTACAGATCGCTCCCACGCTTACGCCGTCTCAGCTAGCAGCGCGTCAATGCATACCGAGAGATTTGCCTACGTTCCGCGGCGATCCAGAAGAATGGCACATTTTTATAAGTGCGTACGAGCAAACTAAGCAAATCGCAGGTTTCTCCGATTATGAATGTCTAATGCGCTTACAGAGGTGCCTCATTGGTAAAGCGCGCGATGTAGTACGCAATATGTTGGTGTTGCCTAATGTGGTTGGAGAAATAATAAACACTCTTCGTATGTATTTTGGACGACCAGAAATTATTCTAAATAAATTAGTTGAGAAAATGCGTCAGTTACCGCCTCCAAGGGGTAGGCTGGGCGATTTAATTGACTTTTCAGTCAACATTAATAATGTAGTTGCAACAATTGAGGCATGTAAGCTGAATAGTTATTTTAATAATCCACTCTTATTACATGAGCTAATAAGTAAATTAGCTGAAGATATGAAGCTCAAATGGGCACTACATTCAGCATCAATAGCCGAACCTACACTTCGCGATTTTTCAGCGTGGCTCTCATCTTTAGCAAATGCGGCAAGTAGAGTAGCTACACCTTCTTTTTTAGATAAACCACTAAAAAAGGAAGGACGAGTGCACATACATCAGACAGCTGAAATGACAACCACGGCAGTTAGGTGTTACATTTGTGGCGGCGGACATAAAATAATGGAATGTGAAATATTCACGAACGAGCCTACAAATCAACGCTGGCGCATTGTTAAGGAAAAGAAGCTGTGCCGACAATGCTTAGGCGAGCATAGGCGTCGCTGTTTCAGTAATAAAGTATGTGGCATTGATGGCTGCAATGCACGACACCACCCCATGCTGCATTCTCGGATAGACCAATCTACGCCAGCAATATCTTCTACAGCTAACAATGTTTCATCGGATATAGTAGAACAAATAAGTTTAAGTCCATACTCAAACAAAGCGTTACTCAATAACCATAATTCATCAGTGAATAAAAACTGGTCATATTGCCGAATTCTTCCAGTTACTTTATATGGCACCAAAAGGACTATTAACACATATGCATTGATGGACGATGGGTCAACACTAACGCTTATTGAAGCAAGTCTAGCCGATGAATTGGGAAACGATGGTATCCAGGATGCGCTATGCATTAATTGGACAGGTAATATCAGTCGACAGGAAAATAACTCAAAAAGGCTCAACTTACAAATTTCTGCCAATGCTCCTCAAGCTAAAAAATTCCCATTGAAAAATGTCCGCACAGTAAGCAACTTACGCATGTCAGCAGAATCTGACATGACATGGGTGGCTGGCAAGAACCCGTGGCGGTGAAAACACGTCTTGCTTGGACAGTTTTTGGTGGTGGTGAATTAAACCACCGTAACAACTTAAACCTACACAAATGTAGCTGTGGACAAGAAGCTGATAGGGAGCTTCATGAGTTAGTAAAGACATTTATAGTAAACGAGAATGTCGCGGTGGCTACCCCAAAAGCAGAATTACTTTCAGTTGAGGATCAGCGAGCAGAGGAAATAATGCGCAAGTGCCAGTTACGCGGAAACCGCTACGTTGTCAATTTGCCATGGAACACCGATACAGTCGAATTGCCAAATAGCTTGCCGATGGCATTACGTCGAGCGGAGTGCTTACGTCGAAAAATGCATGGGGACCCTGAATTGTGTCAAAAGCTAAAGGAACAAATCACTACTTTAGTCAGCAAGGGCTACGCAACTGAGTTGCCACCAGAAGCAATTAACGAGCGAGGTGGAAAGATTTGGTATTTACCAATTTTTATTGTGCGCAATCTACTTAAACCGAAAAAGCATAGATTAGTTTGGGATGCTGCAGCCAAAGCTGAAGGAGTGTCACTAAACGATTTTTTGCTGAAGGGGCCGGATATGCTGCGACCACTTATAAACATATTATTAAATTTTCGTATAGGAAGAATAGCTGTCTGTGGTGACATTGCTGAAATGTTTCATCGAATTCTAGTACAAGAAGCAGATACTGATGCTCAGAGATTTCTATGGTTCAGCGAGACATTTAAAAATATTTGCGTTTATAAATTAAATGTAGTTAGCTTTGGTGCGCGATGTTCACCATATATAGCGCATTTTATTCGAAACCTGAACGCAGAAAGATTTATAGCTGAAAATCCTAGAGCAGTGTACGCTATTAAAAACAATCATTACGTGGATGACTTTATAGATTCAACAAATTCCATTGAACAAGCAATAGCATTAGCCGAGGCAGTTCGCAACATACATGAACAAGGTGGTTTCCATATGAGAAGCTGGACAAGTTGTAAAGAACCTTTTTTTCTCAAGCCGGGGTTTTTCTCGCCGGATCCCAGAGTCGTTACAAGAATATTTTTTCTCTGTAACCCTGAATCTTCTCGTAATTAAAAAACGGGCTATTTTCGTTAGTTTCGTGGTTTTTATTATTTTTCTCAAAATAAATTTATTACAATATTTATAGTTATACTTATGTACTAATGATATTTTATTGTAATTATAAATACGGACAATTAATATAACTCCTGTAAATAAGAGAACACAAAAGAATGACTAAAGGTAGGCTAGGAGACAACACTACCGACAGGGCTGTGTTGCTAGGTTCAGTGTTACCGACTGGGCTACACTGTGGGATTAGGAACAACACTACCGACAGGGCTTGTTGCTAGGTTCAGTGTTACCGACTGGGCTACACTGTGGGATTAGCAGAAGGCTGTGTTGCTAGGTTCAGTGTTACCGACTGGGCTACACTGTGGGATTAGGTAACAACACTACCGATAGGGCTGTGTTGCTAGGTTCAGTGTTACCGACTGGGCTACACTGTGGGATTAGGAAACAACACTACCGATAGGGCTGTGTTGCTAGGTTCAGTGTTACCGACTGGGCTACACTGTGGGATTAGGAAACAACACTACCGATAGGGCTGTGTTGCTAAGAATCAGTTCTATGACTTAATAATTACCTCTGTGATTATCTTGTGAAGTGTTCTGCTTCACGACCTGTGATTGAACCTCTGGTGATGTGCACTGTTCGAAGTGCTGTGGCCAAGTTCCTGTGTTTTACTTTGCTTCTCCTTTTATACGGATTTTATATAACGGGATAACTGACTTCTGAGTGCATACTGTGTAGCTTTCTTTTAAGTTGTTATTGCCTGCTACTGATCTCGCTATGTTCTGCTGTTGTTGTTTGCTGCATATTTATTATTAAAGTTTGGCAAAATAATTACCCTCAAAGAAATCGGAAGTATTATTACTTAATTTGTATTTTCAAGAGATTTATTGTTTCTTTTAATTTTGATAACTAAATTCTATGATAATTTATAATTACTTATTACTATCTTACTTTCTAAAATAATTCCTTTTACTTTATTAATACTTTATATATTTTTTTCATAGCTTAGACTAATATTTTTTTCCGTGGGTTTGGTTTTACTAATAATAGTTTAATTCTATTGTTTTGTTTGTTTACAATAATAATAATAACTTCATGCTATATATATAATTTTTTTCGACTGAAAATAGTTTAATTCTGTTGTTGGGTTTTTTTATTTGTTTACTACAATAACTTCATGCTATATATATTTTTCGACTAAAAATAGTTTAATTCTGTTGTTGGGTTTTTTTTTTTTATTTGTTTACTATAATAACTTCATGCTATTTTCAACTATTATAATTTATTTGTGACGCGTTGGAAAAAATCGTCACACTCCCTCCCTTCATTGGAAAGGGGGAACGACCCGAATGGCACCAGAATTTGCTATGAGCACCTTATGCTTCGTTGCTCCGCTTTGTACAAAAAATGTATGGCGACGACCTCGTTTTAGCTTTTGAGCGTCCTTTTTTATTTTCTCCCACAGTTCTGCATGCGTTGGTTCTGGAGCTAGCGGTGATATTGGTCGCTGCTGGCATATTTCCTGTAACTCTTTCATCAGGTCTTCCGCGGCTGTAATATCCAAGAAATCGGTGTCTTTTCTAGGTTTGGTTGGCGGGTTAACCACTGGCTGCTTGGTTTCTGCTTGCTTTTTATATCTTGGTTTTACTGGAATTGGCTCCTTTAAAAACTTGGTCCTGGGCTTGGCTTGTTCAATTGTTTCGAGCCGCTTTCGATATTTTTGAATGCTGGTGGTGAGCTTCTTATTCTGTTCGGAATGACTTACTACTACTGCACTTGGTTTGAGAGTAGTGTATTCTATTGGGCAATTGCTGATCCATTGTTTGACTTTCATCTTGCTCTGTGGCTTTATACTATTCAACTAAATCCTCCTATAATTGTCTTCGTATTTTATAGGAATTTTTATTAAGTAGATCCCGTTACTCCTGCTGCAGTACATTCGGTATTTTGATTTATTCATGGTAATATGTTTTTAGTTCGCTAATATGAGCTCTACTCTCTTTATGTGTTTGCATATGCTTGAGTTTGATAATGACTGGCGATATAAAATTGACCACCTGATAGGGTCCTGAGAACTTAGGTGCCAGTTTTGCAGCAAAATGAGCCTGAGCGTTGGATAGAGGATGCGTTTTAACTAAAACCATATCGCCAATCTGTGGTTTCCATGCCCTATGTCGTCAATTATAGTGCTTGGCTTGGTCTTGGGAAGCTGACTGTAGGTTAAGTTTCACAATTTGTTGTATTTCTTGCATTTCGTGTTGCTTGGTTTCAAGGGGTATCGATGCGCAGTTTGTTCCAAGTGTGGTTTCATCGAAGAGTGCACTTGGGAGTCTGGGGGTTCTTCCGTGTATAATATAAGCTGGACTGTAACCAGTAGATGTGGATACACTGGAGTTGAGTGCTAACATTATTTCAGGTAGATGCTCGTCCCATTTACGCTGTTCCTGTTCTGATACTTGTGCAATTATTGTTTTTAACGTTCGATTGGTGCGTTCTACCGGATTCTCTTGCGGAGTGTATGGTGCTGTGAATTGATGACGAATTCCAAGATCTTCAAGAAATTTTCTCAATGCTCTGCTATTGAATTGCGATCCATTGTCTGTGAGTAGTACCTTTGGGACTCCAACTCTAGCTATTATGTTCTCTCGTAACGCTCTTTTCACTCCATTTGTTGTAGCAGATTTCAGTGGGATAACTTCGGTCCATTTGCTGAATTTATCCAAGAGAACCAATGCTACTGTGTTTCCTTTGTATGATCGAGGTAGCGGCCCAATGAAATCAGCACAGAGTACTGCCCACGGTTCATTTGGTATTTCTGTTAACATTTTCCCGGCAGGTTTTTGTTGACTTATTTTATACCGCTGACATGAGCTACAGTTTTGCACGTACTTCCTTATATCCCGAAAAATTCCAGGCCAATAATACTTTGATATCACGCGAAGAATAGTTTTCTTAATCCCAAGATGTCCGGCAGTTGGTTTATCGTGGCATTCCTCCATCACTCGTTGTCGTATTTCGGTTGGAACACAGAGTTTCCAAGCAGGGGAATCATTGTCTAGGTTGCTGCATAATATCCGCCGGTATAAGTTGCCATTCTCGATGGTGTAGTCTGGGTGTTTTTCTGGATCTTCTTGTACTTCGTTTATCCGTCTTTGCAACCAAATGCATGAGATAGGTTTTGTCTCTTGTACAACTGCTTGTGCGAATAATGGTAGTGGTTGTCGTGACAAGGCATCCGCAATTATGTTTTGTTTGCCTTTCCGGTATTCTATGTCGAAGGTATATTGTTGTAGCTCCAAGGCCCATCGAGCGATGCGTCCAGAGGGGTTATTAATTGAATTTAGCCATTTCAGAGCGAGATGGTCTGTTATCACTGTAAACCGGTAACCTTCTAGATATTGTCGCATCTTTCTTACTCCCCAAATGATTGCGAGGCATTCCTTCTCAGTAGTGGTATAATTTTTCTCTGCCTTATTCAATGACCTACTGGCGTAAGCAATGACTTTCTCTTTCCCTTGGATGATTTGTGTAAGCACTGCTCCCAATCCATTATCACTCGCATCTGTTTGAAGTGTAAACCGTTCAGTAAAATCTGGGCATGTAAGAACCGGAGCAGTAGTTAATTTTTTCTTCAGCGAGTCAAAAGCCTCCTGTTGCTCTATCGACCAGTTCCATTTTTTTCCCTTTTTTAGCAGTGCCGTCATTGGTTGGATTGTATTTGAAAATTCTGGCACGAATCTTCGGTACCAAGATGCTATTCCTAGACATCGTCGAAGTTCTTTCAGGTTTGTGGGAGGTGCTAACTCTTTTATGGCCGCTATTTTATCTGGGTCCGTGTGGATTCCTTGGTTGCTTACAATGTGCCCAAGATACTTGATCTCGTCCATAAAGAATTTACATTTAGGGATGTTGATTTTAAGCCGTGCTTCTCGCAACCGTCTCAATACTTCCTGTAGATGCGTTTTGTGTTCCTCTAGTGTGCGTCCAATTACTATAATATCATCAAGATATGCGAAAGCGTATGGCTCCATCTCAGGTCCTATTACCTTATCCAATGCCCGTTGGAATGTCGCAGGTGCTGAATGTAAACCAAACGGCATAACACGCCATTGGAAAAGCCCTCTTCCAGGTACTGTAAATGCTGTAAGCTTTTTGCTGGCTTCGTCCATTGGTATTTGCCAATACCCATTTTTTAGATCCAGACTACTTATGTACTTTGCTTCACGTAGTTGATCAAGTATATGTTGTATTCGCGGTAGCGGGTATGCATCTGGGACGGACTGAGCGTTGAGTAGCCTATAATCAACACAGAACCTCCAACTTCCATCTTTCTTTTTGACGAGTACTACTGGAGCGCTGTATGGACTGTATGATCGTTCTATACATCCCTTTTCTAGTAGTTCGTCCACTTCTTGATTTAGAATTTGTTGCATTGCTGGATTTCTTGGGTGATATCTTTGCTTAATTGGTACATCATTTTTCATAGTTATCTTATGTGTTGTAATGTGTGACGTCCCTTCTAATTTAGCAAAATGGGCCAATTCTTTGTTTAAGAAGCTTTTAATTTCAGGCGTTTCGTCGATGTTACTTTGTCGTATACTGCAGTAATGGTTGTCGATGTGTTTGCCTATTTGTATCGGGATGGTAGTTTTTCCAATCTGTAGGTTACTCTGTGTGCTAGATAGGAAATCTAAGCCCAATACTAGATTGTTAGCCATGCCTCTTAATACCAAGAACTCAATCTCAGTTTTTATTTTTCCTAGGTCAATTGTGGCTATTACTGCTTCAGTTATTCTGCGTTTTGTTCCATCTGCTAAGATGATATCTTTGCTGCAATGTTTTTTCTCTGCTTGTATTTTTGTTAGGAGTTCAGGTTCAATGAAACTCCTGGTTGCACCTGTGTCTATGGTAGCCGATACTGGAAAGTCTTGAACCCGTACGTTGACTGTGAGGTGTTGGTCAATGGGTTTTCCTAGGTTTACTTGGTATGTGTCGTGGTCACGTTCGCTTGGTTGGGGCGACGTGACCTTATTCCGTTTCCCTGAGTATTTGGTCTTCGACAGCACTCTATGGTGCGTATCTCCTTTTTCCCACATTGCCAGCAAAACAGAACCTGTGGATTACGGCACCCCTTTGCTATGTGTCCTGTTCTACCACAATGATAGCATATCTTTGCTGGGCTAGTGTGTCCGATTTGACCAAATGGTATTTGTCTCCCTCTGTCGATTGGGCGAGGTTCTGTTGGTTTCTTCTTGTTCTCTTCTGACCGGATGATTTCGTAGTCTTCAGCAAGATTTATGAGCTCAGTTAGGGACTGAAACTCTTTACGCTTGATGTATAATTGATATTCTGTTCTGCTGTTATGAAAGATCCTGTCCAGCTGTTGCGCCTTTGTATAGTTTAGATATTTCATCAGCCGTTGCATTACTAGAACATAAGTTTTGAAATCCTCCTTACTTTGCTGATGTCTCTGCCGGACTTCATCATCGAGCTGTTCCAGGTAACGGCGAGGTAAGAAAAATTTTAATAAATCTTCTTTGAAATCATTCCAGCTAGTCCAACTTCGTCGGTTATGTCGGAACCATGCCAGAGCCTTGTCTTTTAACAACTCAGGCATAGTTCTTGGCAGCATATTCAGTTGGATGTCATAGACATCTGCGAGTTCCTCCAATCGTTCAATGAAAGCGATGGGATCTGCTCCTCCGTCGTATTTTATGGACCACTTCCGTACTTGGTCAATTACTATGGCATATGCTGATTTGGGGAGTGACGCACTTTCTCTTAGTTCTTCTGTCGGCGTCTTTGCTTGTATCAATTGTTCTTGGGAGGTTTCTTTGCCCACTACTTCTTCGAAGATGACTTTCCCATGCTTCTGTGACAAGCTTGCTAGCCGAGACGTCACTTGAGTGGAATGCTCCATTCCAACGAATACTGATAGTCGTTTGCGGAGCTCCTCTACCGTTCCTGTTGAATCTTCATCGAATTCCTCGAGGTATTCAATCAGCTCATCTTTCTTCAGGTTTCTAATCCACGTCTTACTCATTATTATATTACGAAGTTTCCTACGTTGTATTCAGGGTCCCTGCTCGGGCGCCACTTGTAAAGAACCTTTTTTTCTTAAGCCGGGGTTTTTCTCGCCGGATCCCAGAGTCGTTACAAGAATATTTTTTTCTCTGTAACCCTGAATCTTCTCGTAATTAAAAAACGGGCTATTTTCGTTAGTTTCGTGGTTTTTATTATTTTTCTCAAAATAAATTTATTACAATATTTATAGTTATACTTATGTACTAATGATATTTTATTGTAATTATAAATACGGACAATTAATATAACTCCTGAAAATAAGAGAACACAAAAGAATGACTAAAGGTAGGCTAGGAGACAACACTACCGACAGGGCTGTGTTGCTAGGTTCAGTGTTACCGACTGGGCTACACTGTGGGATTAGGAAACAACACTACCGACAGGGCTGTGTTGCTAGGTTCAGTGTTACCGACTGGGCTACACTGTGGGATTAGGTAACAACACTACCGATAGGGCTGTGTTGCTAGGTTCAGTGTTACCGACTGGGCTACACTGTGGGATTAGGAAACAACACTACCGATAGGGCTGTGTTGCTAGGTTCAGTGTTACCGACTGGGCTACACTGTGGGATTAGGAAACAACACTACCGATAGGGCTGTGTTGCTAGGAATCAGTTCTATGACTTAATAATTACCTCTGTGATTACCTTGTGAAGTGTTCTGCTTCACGACCTGTGATTGAACCTCTGGTGATGTGCACTGTTCGAAGTGCTGTGGCCAAGTCCCTCTGGTGATGTGCACTGCTCGAAGTGCTGTGGCCAAGTCCCTGTGTTTTTCTTTGCTTCTCCTTTTATACGGATTTTATATAACGGGATAACTGACTTCTGAGTGCATACTGTGTAGCTTTCTTTTAAGTTGTTATTGCCTGCTACTGATCTCGCTATGTTCTGCTGTTGTTGTTTGCTGCATATTTATTATTAAAGTTTGGCAAAATAATTACCCTCAAAGAAATCGGAAGTATTATTACTTAATTTGTATTTTCAAGAGATTTATTGTTTCTTTTAATTTTGATAACTAAATTCTATGATAATTTATAATTACTTATTACTATCTTACTTTCTAAAATAATTCCTTTTACTTTATTAATACTTTATATATTTTTTTCATAGCTTAGACTAATATTTTTTTCCGTGGGTTTGGTTTTACTAATAATAGTTTAATTCTATTGTTTTGTTTGTTTACAATAATAATAATAACTTCATGCTATATATATAATTTTTTTCGACTGAAAATAGTTTAATTCTGTTGTTGGGTTTTTTTATTTGTTTACTACAATAACTTCATGCTATATATATTTTTCGACTAAAAATAGTTTAATTCTGTTGTTGGGTTTTTTTTTTTTTTTTT
>NC_051846.1:224020443-224027009 GCF_002237135.1 Teleopsis dalmanni | reverse complement strand
TATTTCATACCTCAAGTCACAAAAAAAAAAAAAGAAAAATTTTTTTTTGTTGTATTTTTGTACATTGAGTTAGTTACATCCTGTATGGACAGGCCGGTAACTAGAAGCATATCCAGAGCAATTGTGGGTAGACACAAACCGAATAATATAGAGCCAATTGCTGAAAATAGTAATTCAGACAGATCACTTAGCTTTAATTCACAAATTGATCTAATACATCTGGACAGTCCGTTCACTATGGAAGGGAGAAACAATAGCACACAAGGAGCACAAGCCATAGAGCCCACAATAGATACGGATCAGCTCAGTCGCATGATGGGTATGATGATACAACAGAATGAATACTTAACAAACTGCATGAATGAGATGCGGACAGAAATGTCTACTTTACGCGATCGTGTACGGGTACCAGAAGCAGCACCAGCAGAGGCTCATTTACCACGCAGAAGTGTGTCAAGGACACCTAAGGTAATGATGCAGAAACCAAATTTTCCAAGTGAGGAGGCACGATTGAATAGAACTATGCGCGGAGCATACGTAAAGAACCAAGGGTTGGGAAACCGACGAGAATCGATGCTATTCGAGGAGGATGAACGAATGTCTAGGAGAGAAATTGACCTTGGCAGGTGGCATATTAAGTTTGACGGCTCCACTAAAGACATGACGGTGGAAAGCTTCATCTTCAGGATTGAGCGTATGCGGGAACAGTATGAAGTCCCTTTCCATCAACTTCTTACGGATTTTCATTGTCTAGTAACTGGACCTGCATTAAAGTGGTTTTGGCAGGTGTTGGAAGATCATGCAGGTGATAATGATTTCGATTATTTTCAGTTAAAGAAGGAGTTGCTGGAACAATTTAGGTCATCAGAAAGTGACTATGAAATTATCCGGGAGATTGTGGATCGGAAACAACAGGTTGGGGAGAGTTTCGAACAATTCTATGCAGACATTCACAACTTAACATTTAAGTTAAGGCGGAAATTGCCAGAAAGAGAATTGGTCTCCATCATTAAGAATAATGTAAAACCTAGTCTAGCGACCCTAATCTTTTCAGCTTCATTCCAAAATTTGGCCGAATTAAAGCGCGAATGTAGTCGCGCTGAGAAAATGCAGAAGGAAAACAAGTCGAAGTATAGGTCAGTAAGCGAGATTGAACCAATAGAGAAGTTGCAAGAGGAACCACCTTATGGAAACTCATGGGAGATAGAAGCATTTGGTACACAACCGCCAAAGAACACGGGACATAATTCAAACCAGCTTTGGACTAGAGGAGCAAGTAACGATAGAAATCTAGATCAGAAACACAAAGTGAATACTCCACCACTGTGTCCTTCTCCATTTCATTTGAATTTATGTTTTTCATGTGGTATGCCTGGTGATTTTTATGATTTAGCACAAGATCTCAGAGAAGATCAAATTTGTAGGTCACTGTTCCACCAAATGACCTGTTTTCTGTGCAAAACCAATAACTCATATTGCAGATTTACGGTAAATCAGGGAAACTCGACAGGGGCAGGACAGACCGGGAGTCCCTGTCATCACAAGAAAAGCCCGGACAACCAACCAAAATATTAAAAAGAACTCACGTACCACTCACAACCTTTAGGTCAGATGCAAGGATGCAAGGTATGAAGACTTTACATCAGCGGAAAGCAGAATATGAAGTAGTACGCCGCAGGATATTTAACGAAGAGATACAAAAAAAATTGGTAATGAAAACAAACAGGAAATTTCGTAAGATCATGAAGATGAGGAATAAAAGACGGTTATTGGGAACATGCTTAAAGAAAATGGTAGACACCCTAGTTTCAGTAGAAGGTGACAATAGGATGTATGTGAAGACTAAAGTAAGTGGAACTGAAGTACTAGCGTTATTGGATTCTGGCGCAAGTGCGAATTGTATTGGAAAGAACGCATTAGAGTTTTTAAGGGGTCGATCCGAGCGAATGATTACTGTTCAAGACAAACATGTTAAAACCGCCAATGGAGGAGAGACTCCTATAGTCGGTGTGATATCTTTAAAAGTGCAGTGGGAAGGGGAAGAAAGACAGATGGATTTTTTAATTGTCCCTTCTCTGCAACAGGAATTTTACTTTGGCATTGACTTTTGGAAAACGTTCAATATACCAATATTAAGTAAGAAGCGTGAAATAGCAGAACTAGTACCAAGCCCTTCAGATCTGCAGTTCACTTCAAGTCCACATATATTGGGTAAAGAACAGACAGCTCAATTAGAACAGGTGATCAGTAGATTTCCGTTAAGTAGTAGGTCAGGTCTAGGAAGCACCAGCCTAGAAGAACACATAATAGAAGTTACTGACGAACATCTACCAGTGAAGCAAAGGCATTATCCAATTTCTCCTGCTGTACAACGGCTGATGTACGAAGAACTGGACCGTTTGCTGGATCTAGGAGTGATTGAAGAATCCAATAGCTGCTGGAATTCACCTGTAACATTAGTGATTAAAGGTAAAAAGAATCGGCTTTGTCTAGATGCAAGAAAGGTGAATGCAAGAACCATTAAGGATGCATACCCCTTACCCCATATAGAAGGTATATTGAGTAGGTTACAGGAGACTAGATATATATCAGCTATAGATTTGAAAGATGCGTTTTGGCAAATCCCACTAGAAGAGAAGTCTAGGTGGAAGACCGCTTTTACCGTGCCAGGAAGACCGCTCTATCAATTTACTGTCATGCCCTTTGGACTGTGTAACGCAGCTCAGAGGATGTGCAGGTTAATGGATAAAGTGGTACCTGCAGCGTTACGTGAGAGTGTGTTTGTTTACCTAGATGACCTTCTTGTCTGTTCAACTGATTTTGAAAGCCATTTAACATTATTGCGAAGAGTGGCCGAATGCCTGCACAGAGCCAACCTGACTATAAATGTAGAAAAAAGTAAGTTTTGTTATCGACAAGTTAAGTATTTGGGTTATGTAGTAGGAAATGGGATGATAAAAACCGATCCTGATAAGGTATCTGCAGTGGAAATGTTCCCAGAACCAAAGACGCCTAAGCAGTTGCGACGCTTCTTAGGAATGACAGGGTGGTATCGCCGCTTTATACAAGATTATGCTACAATTGCTGCTCCGATGCACGAGTGCCTGACAAAGGAAAATATGAAAAAATTTACACTGTCTGAGGCTGGAAGAACTGCTTTCATGGCTTTAAAAAATAGTCTAGTAACTGCTCCGGTGTTGACTAACCCAGATTTTACCAAACCGTTTTATATACAGTGTGATGCGTCGTCGGAAGGTGTTGGTGGAGTTCTTTTTCAAATCAATGATGCAGGAGATGAACAACCGCTAGCCTATATGTCCACCAAATTAAATAAAACTCAACGTAACTACAGTATAACTGAGCTGGAATGCTATGCTGCTGTTTTAAGTGTTCGAAAATTTAGGGCGTATGTAGAAGGTCTGCCTTTCACAATTATTACAGACCACGCTAGCTTAAAATGGTTAATGAATCAAAAGGATTTGTCCGGTCGTCTGGCTAGGTGGAGTTTAAAATTACAGGCGTTTGATTTTCAGATAGAACACAGGAAAGGATCGCAAAACGTCGTGCCTGATGCATTATCCCGTATGCATATGGAAGAAATTGCTTTCGGCGGCCGAGATTTAGATATAGATTTACAGTCCAAATACTTCGTTACAGGCGAGTATAAAGAGTTAATTCGAACCATCACAGCTGAACAAGATAAATTCCCGGATCTCTGTGTATCTGAAAGTTACGTATATAAAAGAATGGATTTCAGAAGTGGAGATGTGATTCAAGAAGATGATGCATGGAAGTTGTGGGTACCCACGGAGCTACGCCAAGGATTAATAGAACGGATACATGAGTCCCCTTCATCTGGACACATAGGTATGCAAAAGACTCTGTGCAAAATACGAGTAAAATACTTCTGGCCAGGTATGGTAAGCGATGTTCAAAACTGGATAAAGAGATGTGAGGTATGTAACTTGTCCAAAGCCTCTAATAAAATGATAAAACCTCCAATGGGAGCTCAGGTCATCACAGAGAAGCCGTTTCAACGTTTGTATATAGATTTCATGGGACCGTATCCACGAACTAAAGAAGGCAACACGGTAATTTTTGTATGTATGGATCATTTTTCCAAATTTGTTTTCCTAAAGCCAATGAGAGCTGCAACAGCGATGAATGTAACAAAATACCTCGAAAGAGATATCTTCCAAGTGTTTGGGGTACCAGAACATATACATTCGGATAATGGTAAACAATTTATATCTGAAATTTTTAAAAATCTTCTAAACAAGTATGGCGTGAACCATGTCAGAACCGCTTTTTACTCGCCTCAAGCAAATGCTGCGGAACGGGTAAACCGATCAGTGCTGCAGATGATAAGAGCATATATTGGGGAAAATCAAAAAGACTGGGATCAGCATGTGAGTGATGTAGCCTTTGCATTAAGGAGTGTAATCCACAACGCGGTTCAATTAGAACCATATTTCGCGGTATTCGGTTCTCACATGTCACAACACGGGAAATCTTTTTCCATCAGTAGAAAACTGGATTCAATTAGAACAGGGGAGTTTAGGGTTTTGCACCAGACAGACAAACAACAATTATTACGGAGTAGGATAATAGAACACTTAAAAGTCGCACATTCACAAGCAGAAAAGGTATACAATACAAGGAAAAAACCAGTCGAGTTTAAAGTGGGGCAGATAGTATATCGGCGAAATTTCCGACAAAGTAAGAAAACAGCTGATTTTAACGCCAAGCTTGGACAGAAAAATGTTAAATGCATGGTATTAAAAAAAATAGGTAATGCACTATACGAATTAGGTAACATGCAAGGGACAAGACTTGGTGTATTTCACGCCAAAGATATGTTTAGTCGGTAGAGCATGAGACTCAAGTGTAGGGAGTGGGTCGAAGCCACACGTGGGGGCAAAGAAACACAAGCAGAATAGACTAAGGAAATTAACAGCCTACATTTAATTTTTTTACAACGATGCTCCATATTGCAGGCAACATCGACATCGTCGAGCCTGTTATGTAGGCCTGGGAGAGAATAAAATATTAATATCACAAGTAAAAAACAATCAAATAAGCTGACATTACCTCGAACTTCTCGCATTGTTCATGAGAACGGCCAATGTCTCTGTCTGGGTGTTTCTGCCGAGCACGTCACCATTCGTAACATTTTTTTATCTGCATTATAATTGCGTCTTTGACCACCACGACCACCATTGATATATTTACCGGTAGATAATTTCACTCGTGCACGACGACCGCACAGTGTTCTAGTATCCAAACCACTCACATAAACCTTGTGGTCACTGGGATAACTAGACATTTTTTTTTGAACATTCTTCCTTTATGTTGCTAACCACAATTTTAATTCAATATATGCGGTCTATTTATTAAGAATTACACAAATATTATAAACACAATTTTTAACCACTAAACAAATTATTTCAAATCACTGAAACAACTCCATGTGCATTGCTCGCACAGACAAAAATAAAGAAACGTGTAAAAGCTTTTATTTTTGTTTTGTTTTGATCCATATAATTGAGGCGAATTATGTCGAAAGCTCCAATAAAGTTTGACTTAGATATTAAAATATGGTGTTGCCAAGTACAAATAGTACATTTAAGACAAATTTGAACTTTATTGGAAGGAAACAATAAAGTAAGCTTTTTTAAAGGTTATCACCCTCAAATAAATAATTACACACAAAACAAAACCAGCAAAGCCAACTAGAAGAGTGGTGGAAATCTTTCAAGGGCAGTCGACGGTAAACGAAGATCTAACAGAATCCCTAACGTGGCTACAGGATGGTTCTGTTAGTCAAATTGACTATATAAGAGCCAGTGGAGGTTTGATTCGCTCTCTTATGATAGTGATGTTTTCTGAGGAAGTCGAACAGAACAGTTCAGTTTAAAAACCGGCAAAACAAAAATTACTTTTATTAAATTAAAGTTACTAAAAATACATAAAATTGCAAATGTTAAAAGAAAATTACTTTTATTAAATTAAGGTTACTAAAAGTGCATAAAATTATGAATGTTAAAAGAAAATTACTTTTATTAAATTAAAGTTACTAAAAGTGCATAAAATTGTAAATATTAAAAGAAAATTACTTTTATTAAATTAAAGTTACTAAAAATACATAAAAGTACGTACGGCTTTGGATCAGTTGGTTAAGGTGCGCTGATTCTGAGCTTCACATTTGGCAGGACCCGAGTTCGATTCCTGGTACTTGCAGTCTCAAAAATAATTATTTACGAATAATTAAATACAAGAATTATTTCCAAGACCACTGATGAAGGGTATTTGGCAATACTCGAAACAGCTGTATGGTCAGCCAAAAATTCAATTAATTAAAATAATTTAAAAAAATAAATTTTTGTTGTTGTTTCACTTCTGTTCGAAAACCTCTTTATGTAAATATAACAAGTTTCTATTAAAACTATAATAGTCACTTTCGTCTGGAAAATTTGACGTTAAATTACAACTTATTCACAAAAATATGGTTCTCGCCAATAAATATTGGTTCTCGCCCGTGCGACTAGTGGAGTAACATTAGCATG
>NC_051846.1:224013547-224020343 GCF_002237135.1 Teleopsis dalmanni | reverse complement strand
TCCGATTTTAGCACGAACCTGGTTGGTCACATCACAGAACTCTTAACTCGAATAAAACGAATTTAAGAACTCTGGAAGGAAAAAATATATCAACGTATATCACACGTGGAATACAAAGGGGCAGATATGAGTCCTACAATGCGCTCATCCATTCAAACGATAGAACATGTGGAAAAATGGTCCTTCAGATATGACGGTGGTGAGGATCCATTGAGTTTCATCGAACACATAGAAGAACTGGCAGACAAGTATAGCATCGATGTAAACTTAATTCCACGCACAATGCCCTTACTTCTCGAAAATAATGCACTGATATGGTATCGCAACAACAATTGTCGTTGGCAGTACTGGACACATTTCAAGGTTGATTTTCTAAAGTTTTTTATCCCGTCTAGATTCTTTAAGCAAAAACAAGAACTACTGCAATCCATAGCCATCGAAGAACAACAGCAGCAAGTTAAACAACAACGACAGCAACAACAGCAGACTAATCAACAACAAGAGCAGCAAGTTAAGCAACAACGACAGCAACAGCAGCAGACTAATCAACAACAAGAGCAGCAAGTTAATCGACAACGGCAGCAGCAGCAACTACAAGATACGCTAGAACACGGCGTACAACAACAAGATCCAAGACCTACCAAAGTGAAAATACAGCGAGATCCAAGGCCTATCAGAGAGAAAATACAGCAAAATCCGAGACCTATCAAAGTGAAAATACAACAAGATCCGAAATCTACTAAAGCACCAAAGTTACAACAATACCGAGATCCAAGTCCTATCAATACAACACCTAGCCGAGATTCACAGCAACCACAAGACACGCTAGAACACATCGTACAACAACAAGATCCGAGACCTATCGAAGTGAAAATACAGCAAGACCCGAGACCTAACAAAGGGAAAACACAGCAAGATCCGAGACCTATCAAAGTACAAAAGTTACAACAACTACAAGGTACACAAGAGCAAATAGTACAACAGCAAATAAAATTTATTGAAACACAACAAGGCCAACAGGAACAATTACCATACCAAATTAAGGAACGTTGTCTCGAAACAGATGACAAAGTCAGCACAGAAAACCAGCAACGGCAAACGAAAATTTGTTGTACAACCCAACCGGAGAACGATCAGATTGTCACCACGGCCCAAGACGAATTTTATAAAATATTCAAAAGCCCGAAGAAACGTTATAGAAGCCAAGCACTATAATTTACGACCCAGAGCATGGAAACCACAGATTGGCGATATGGTTTTAGTCAAAACACATCCGCTATCCAACGCTCAGGCTCATTTTGCTGTAAAACTAGCCCCAGAACCACCGCACGCAGAACTTTGGGAACGGATACAGAGGGACGCTCAAAAGTTAAAACGGGGCCGTCGCCATGTTTTTTATGTGCAAAATCAGGAAAAAAACATAAGGTGCTCATAGCAAATTCTGGTGCCATCCGGGTCGTTCCCCTTTCCAATGAAGGGAGGGAGTGTGACGATTTTTTCCAACACGTCACAAATAAATTATGATAGTTGAAAATAACATGAAGTTATTATAGTAAACAAATAAAAAAACCCAACAACAGAATTAAAACTATTTTTAGTCGAAAAATATATATAGCATGAAGTTATTATTATTATTGTAAACAAATAAAACAATAGAATTAAGCTAATATTAGTAAAACCAAACCCACGAAAAAAAATATTAATCTAAGCTATGAAAAAATATATAAAGTATTAATAAAGTAAAAGGAATTATTTTAGAAAGTAAGATAATAATAAGTAATTATAAATTATCATAGAATTCAGTTATCGAAATTAAGAGAAACAATTAATCTCTTGAAAATACAAATTAAGTAATAATACTTCCGATTTCTTTGAGGGTAATTATTTTTACAAAATTTTAATAATAAATATGCAGCGAACAACAACAGCAGAACATAGCGAAATCAGTAGCAGGGAATAACAACTTTGAAGAAAGCTACACAGTATGCACTCAGAAGTCAGTTATCCCGTTATATAAAATCCGTATAAAAGGAGAAGCAAAGTAAAACACAGCGACTTGGCCACAGCACTTCGAACAGTGCACATCACCAGAGACTCTATGGCAGGCCACGAAGCAGAACACTTGACAGAGCCAGAGCAAGTGTATAAACAGGTAATTAAAAATATTTAAATAACATTTTCCTAGTCCATCAGTGTAGCCCTATCGGTAACACTGTTCCTTAGCAACGCAGCCTTGTCGGTAGCGTTGGTTTCAAGTTCATCAGTGTAGCCCAATCGGTAGCACTGTTCCTTAGCAACGCAGCCTTGTCGGTAGCGTTGGTTCCAAGTTCATCAGTGTAGCCCTATCGGTAACACTGTTCCTAAGCAACGCAGTCTTGTCGGTAGCGTTGGTTCCAAGTTCACCAGTGTAGCCCTATCGGTAACACTGTTCCTTAGCAACGCAGCCTTGTCGGTAGCGTTGGTTCCAAGTTCAGCAGTGTAGCCCTATCGGTAACACTGTTCCTAAGCAACGCAGCCTTGTCGGTAGCGTTGGTTCCAAGTTCACCAGTGTAGCCCTATCGGTAACACTGTTCCTTAGCAACGCCGCCTTGTCGGTAGCGTTGGTTCCGAGTTCATCAGTGTAGCCCAGTCGGTAACACTGACTCTTTAACAACGCAGCCTTGTCGGTAGTGTTGGTTCCAAATCCACCATTAGTTAGAAATTTCTTATAATAATTCTTAATATTTATAATATATATTGTTAGCAAATAAGCTATAAATATTGTAAAATAAATTTCGGAAAAAGATAAATAAAGAAATTAAAAACAATTAACTGGCTTAAAAATTATTATTCGAACGATTCAGGGTTATAAGAAATATTCTTGTAACGACTCTGGGATCCGGCGAGCAAAACCTCGGCTTGGAAAAAAGGTTCTTTACAAGTGGCGCCCGAGCAGGGACCCTGAATACAACGTAGAAAACTTCGTAATATAATAATGAGTAAGGAGGATTCGATTTTAGCACGAACCTGGTTGGTCGCATCACAGAAGTCTTAACTCGAATGAAACGAATTTAAGAACTCTGGAAGGAAAAAAATATATATCAACGTATATCACACGTGGAATACAAAGGGGCAGATATGAGTCCTGCAATGCGCTCATCCATTCAAACAATAGAACATGTGGAAAAATGGTCCTTCAGATATGACGGTGGTGAGGATCCATTGAGTTTCATCGAACACATAGAAGAACTGGCAGACAAGTATAGCATCGATGTAAACTTAATTCCACGCACAATGCCCTTACTTCTCGAAAATAATGCACTAATATGGTATCGCAACAACAATTGTCGTTGGCAGTACTGGACACATTTCAAGGTTGATTTTCTAAAGTTTTTTATCCCGTCTAGATTCTTTAAGCAAAAACAAGAACTACTGCAATCCATAGCCATCGAAGAACAACAGCAGCAAGTTAAACAACAACGACAGCAACAGCAGCAGACTAATCAACAACAAGAGCAGCAAGTTAATCGACAACGGCAGCAGCAGCAACCACAAGACACGCTAGAACACATCGTACAACAACAAGATCCGAGAACTATCGAAGTGAAAATACAGCAAGACCCGAGACCTAACAAAGGGAAAACACAGCAAGATCCGAGACCTATCAAAGAGAAAATACAGCAAGATCCGAGACCTATCAAAGTGAAAATACCACAAGATCCGAAATCTACTAAAGCACCAAAGTTACAACAATACCGAGATCCAAGTCCTATCAATACAACACCTAGCCGAGATTCACAGCAACCACAAGACACGCTAGAACACATCGTACAAGAACAAGATCCGAGACCTATCGAAGTGAAAATACAGCAAGACCTGAGACCTATCGAAGGAAAAACACAGCAAGATCCGAGACCTATCAAAGTACAAAAGTTACAACAACTACAAGGTACACAAGAGCAAATAGTACAACAGCAAATAAAATTTATTGAAACACAACAAGGCCAACAGGAACAATTACCATACCAAATTAAGGAACGTTGTCTCGAAACAGATGACAAAGTCAGCACAGAAAACCAGCAACGGCAAACGAAAATTTATTGTACAACCCAACCGGAGAACGATCAGATTGTCACCACGGCCCAAGACGAATTTTATAAAATATTCAAAAGTCCGAAGAAACGTTACAGAAGCCAAGCACTATAATTTACGACCCAGAGCATGGAAACCACAGATTGGCGATATGGTTTTAAGTCAAAACATATCCGCTATCCAACGCTCAGGCTCATTTTGCTGCAAAACTAGCCCCAGAACAACCGCACGCAGAACTTTGGGAACGGATACAGAGAGACGCTCAAAAGTTAAAACGGGGCCATCGCCATGTTTTTATGTGCAAAATCAGGAAAAAAACATAAGGTGCTCATAGCAAATTCTGGTGCCATCCGGGTCGTTTCCCCTTTCCAATGAAGGGAGGGAGTGTGACGATTTTTTCCAACACGTCACAAACAAACAACAAGAAAATAAAATAAACAAAAAAACAACAATAGAATTAAGGTATTTCTAGTTAAATATAATTTGTTTATTATTAATTAAGTTACACATAAAATAAAATATTAGTATAAGGTAGTAATAAAAATTAAGGTATGAATAAGTTTAAAATTAAGGTATTATTAAGTTAGTATATAAAATCAGTATCATTAAGTTAATATTAATTTAATAAAAATTAAAAGCAATTCCTTTTAAGATATAAATTAAGTAATAACACACCTTTTTGTTTGAGGGTAACTATTTTGTAAAATTTAATAATAAATATGCAGCGAACAACAACAGCAGAACATAGCGAAATCAGTAGCAGGCAATAACAACTTAGAAGAAAGCTACACAGTATGCACTCAGAAGTCAGTTATCCCGTTATATAAAATCCGTATAAAAGGAGAAGCAAAGTAAAACACAGGGACTTGGCCACAGCACTTCGAACAGTGCACATCACCAGAGACTCTATGGCAGGCCACGAAGCAGAACACTTGACAGAGCCAGATCAAGTGTATAAACAGGTAATTAAAAATATTTAAATAACATTTTCCTAGTCCATCAGTGTAGCCCTATCGGTAACACTGTTCCTTAGCAACGCAGCCTTGTCGGTAGCGTTGGTTCCAAGCTCATCAGTGTAGCCCTATCGGTAACACTGTTCCTAAGCAACGCAGCCTTATCGGTAGCGTTGGTTCCAAGTTCATCAGTGTAGCCCTATCGGTAACACTGTTCCTAAGCAACGCAGCCTTGTCGGTAGCGTTGGTTCCAACTCATCAGTGTAGCCCTATCGGTAACACTGCTCCTAAGCAACGCAGCCTTGTCGGTAGCGTTGGTTTCAAGTTCATCAGTGTAGCCCTATCGGTAACACTGTTCCTAAGCAACGCAGCCTTGTCGGTAGCGTTGGTTCCAAGCTCATCAGTGTAGCCCAATCGGTAACACTGTTCCTTAGCAACGCAGCCTTGTCGGTAGCATTGGTTCCAAGTCCACCAGTGTAGCCCAATCGGTAACACTGCTCCTAAACAACACAGCCTTGTCGGTAGTGTTGGTTCCAAATCCACCATTAATTAAAATTTCTTATTATAATTCTTAATACTAGGGTCGCCAGTGGTCGAAATTCGACCAATAGAAAATACAATTTATTTATTTTAATAGTATTTAAATTTTATTGATGAATTTGATTAAAATATGAACAAAATCTAAAGAAAGTTGTAGAAAACAATTTAAAAAATAAATTAAAATTTATAATTTCATCTCGTGCAAAATTATTTGTTGTGTTTCTGGTTTTTGGCTTAATTCTTCCTTGTATTATCAATCCAATCAAATCGTTTAATTTAAATTTGTCGTCATATGTGACCACATATGCACCTGCGAAAAAAGAAAATAATTAGTATAAAATATGAAATATGATGAATTGTTTGAATGAAATACCGATAAAATTTCGAACTGATGCTCCATTTTGAAATCTTTTCAACAAATAAATTATCTTAACATCTGTTCCGTACATTTGTTCTTCAGGTGATATCGGAAAGTTATCAGTATAGGAATCAGCAATTTTGTAGAACAGCACCTTCTTCTAAAGAAATTCGAAATTCTGACGCAATTTATTGCGTCAATTTATTGCATAATTTCGACAATGCGACTTTGCACAACATCTCGCTCCCGTGTTAATTATCAAACAAATTCCTATACTCTGCCATCACGAAATCAAATCGCGGTATGCAGTGAAGGCAAGAAACAAAGAAATGAAATTGGCAAATGAACGAATGAAAAAAATTTAATATTGAAAAACATTCAAACTGAATGAAATCTAAAATGATAATAATGCATAATAATAATTCTATATTTTATATCACGAAGTTCTCAAAACTTCAGTGTAAACAATATTTTTTGTAAAAACCCTTTCATCATTAGCCAAATGACCTTGTCCACCTTCATTACTGACTTAAAATTTAAGTCCGTCAAATGATCTAACTCAACTGGCTGCAACGTAAAGTTGACCATGCGAAAAAACAGGTCTCCTCAACAATATTCCAACTCTATCAAATGTCTGTCCTTGGGATTTGTTAATTGTCATAGCAAATGCGCTGATGACTGTGGAAACTGTGTTCTTTGAAAATTAAATGGCAGTGCAGTCCCTGAATACGTCAAGTGTATGCGTGGAATCAAAACACGTTTTCCGCGAGCAACTCCAGTGAGTACTTCACAATCTATTGTGTTATTATGCATTGCTTTGACTCGCATTCTCGTCCCATTCACTAAAGCTTGCTTCGTATTTAAATTTCGAATT
>NC_051846.1:224004692-224013447 GCF_002237135.1 Teleopsis dalmanni | reverse complement strand
CCGGTAATTCCTTTAATATTTTTGAAGTAATTAGGTCATAGCCGGGTGCTTTATTTATTTTTAGTTTTTTGATTTCAAATTTTATGTCGAAAATGGAGAATTTTTGTATTGGAAGGTCCAGTTGGTGCGTTTGCAGTAATACCTCTCTAATCTCTTCAGATATACTATTTGGGGCTTCATTAATGTTTGGAACAAAAACTGAGGACAGATGGTCCGTAAATACTTTACATTTTTCTGTATCTGTTCGGGCCCATTGCCCAAGTTCGTTTTTTACTGGTGCATTGTGCGTTGTTGTCTGTTTCTTGATTGCTCGCCAGAGAGAGTAGTTGGTGGAAGTAGTTGCGTCTAGTCTTTGGAGATTTCTTTGTATTTCCAAATTTCTGGTTGTTTTCAGATGTTCTTTTAGATTTTTGATCAGCACATTAAAAAGTTTTTTATCTTTCGGAGATTTGGTTTGTTGCCAGCGCCTTCTGGCTGCTCTTTTGGCTCTTATAAGTTCTTGAGTCGTACTACATAATGGTGTGGCGAATTGTTGCATGTTTGAAGGCGTGGATCTCCAGGCTGATTGTTGAATACTCCTTATAAGATGTTCGGTTGCAAGCGCAATTTCTTCGTCTGTTTTAAGTGCCATTTTTTCATCAATTAATGCCTTAAGTGTATGCCTAAAGGCATCCCAGTTGGTTAATTTGTTGTGCAGATAACATTTTTGAACTTTAAGTTGTATATTCGATTTTATCCGTAATAATACTGGCGAGTGATCTGATGAAAGATCAAAGCTAGATTTACAGAAAGTGTCGTTTTGTCGCACTCCTTTAGTAACACAAAAGTCTAACAAGTCTGGCATTTTTTTTGGGATCCGTGGGCCAATAAGTTGGTTCTCCAGACGAGATAGTTGAAAGGTTTTCGCTTCTTATAGCCGCAAGCATCTGTCGTCCTTTGGGTGTTGAAAGCCGAGAGCCCCATTCAACGTGTTTAGCATTAAAATCTCCCCCCGCAATAAATCTGTTACCTAAGGTTCTAAAGAATTTTTTATATGTTGCCGTCTTAGTTGCGTGTTTTGGTGGACAGTATACTGATGTTATTGTGATTGAGCCACACCAATCTTTTACTGATATGCTGGTTGCTTGAATCTCTTCAGTGCGGTATTGTTGCATTTCAAAGTGTAATATATTTGTTTTAACTAAAATGCCACTTCCCCATGAGCTGTTCCATCGGGATGCATAGTGTGGTAAAAGTCATAGCCTGGTACTTTAAAATAATGTTTTGAAGTAAAACGTGTTTCAGATATTAGCATGATGTCTACTTTTTGATCTTTTAAAAATTCTTGTAACTCTAAACAGTGTTTTGACAGCCCATTCGCATTCCAGAGCACTATATTTAATTCACTGTCGGACATAATTTAGTCGTCAGCGTGACAAGAACATTCATTAACGTAGTGATTTTTTCTAACATTTGCTTAACTACTATTAGAACTTCGCTCATGGTATCTGGAGATTTAGGAATAGTATGAGATTTAGGTGATTGTTCCACTAGCACACTAGCATAACTTCTTTTGGGATCCCTTGGGATAGAAACTTTGTCTTTTTCTTCGTCAGTTTCTTTGTTTGTAGTTGTTGTTGGTTTAGGTTTTAGTGTTGGAAATTTCGCGGTTTGTAGCTGCTTATATATCGAACAGCCTTTATAATTTGCAGGATGATTTCCTTCGCATAATACGCATTTGACTTCAGTACTTCTTCCTTGGATTGGACATTGAGACGAAGAATGGTTTTTTGCACATTTGATGCACCTCGGATGTCTTCGACAATAACTTTTCGTGTGGCCATAGTCTTGGCAGTTACTACACTGAGGAATGTCTCGTTTAGGACGAGGAGGCTCAAACGTGACTCGACTATGCATCAAATTCTTTATGCTGTAGATCTCCTTGTTATTTTGTTGAGGCTCAAGTTCTACAATGAAGAGAGGAAGTGGTTTTTTCGATTCTCTGTGTTTCATATTGAACACGTTTAGAGCTTTATGGCCTATTTCCGCCAGAGCTGTTTTAATGTCCTCGGTATTGACAGACGAATGCATGTGCCACTTCTTCAACTTCTTCTTCTTCTGTTTCGAGTACTGAAAATTTATTTACGGAACGGCTTGGATTGTCTAGCCACTAACTATCTAATTTAGCTTGTTTTTTAGTTTGTTCAGCATTTTTTGAACGACGAATTTCAGGACTTGAAAGAGTTCTTTTCTGACTTTCTTTTGGAAGTTTAATTTTTTGTATTGAAGAGTTGCTTATTGAGTTTTCTTTTGAGTTTCCCTTCGATTGAGTATGTACTTTGAAAGTTTTTTTGGCTGTTCTGCTCTCTGCCGATAATAATAAAATACCAAACCTAATAGACTCCGCCGTGACTAAAGCCATAAGCAGAAATTGCATCTCCACATACACAAGCTGCGATTTGTCTTTTGACCATTCTGCAATTACATTTTGCTTACTTGATAGTCCTCAGTTTTATGACTGTTCTTGTAGCCCTACAATTCCTATGTTAGAACAAACTGGCTCAAATATAAAAAGTACATTACTTCACACGTACACATAAATTACAAAATAAAGTGTATGTCTTTCCCACTCAGCATCTACATACACTATCTATTGACATGGTTATCACGACCAAAAATCTTGTTCAAGTAATTACCAACAAATTAGACTGTAAGAAGGCAACGTGATATTATAATATCTCACTTATTATGGCCATAAATTTTATTACAAGACTTTTTAATGCCATTATTAAATTTGACTTTTACCTTACCGAATGGAAAACATCCATGATTATAATGATTCATAAATCAGACAAAGTGTAATGGTATATCTATAGTTGATCTTACTCAATGTTAAGGTCACCTTTGATGACTATTGCATTTATATTCTTCAAAACACTCGCAACTAGCTAATAAGCGCAAACTTGTAAGGAGCTTATTCAATAGAGCAAAACGCTCTGGTAGGTGGGAAGAATATAGAATTGCACTTACTGACTGTAACATATCAATCTGACAGTCCAAACGGCAACCAGACTACACAAGGCATTAAATAAGGTCAAAACTAACGAAGTAGGCCTTTTGAAAAACCCGATGGCTCCTTCACCACTGGTCGTGAAGACACCCTTGACTTTCTTTTGCAAACACACTTCCCTGACTCCATAATCGGAGCATCAACATCACAATCAAACAGAGAAGTTACTGCTCCTACACGTCAGGAATACGCACTTTCTGGTGTTATCTTCGACAAGGACAAGGTGAAATGGGCGATCAGCTCATTCCTACCATTCAAGGCGCCTGGTAGCGATGGTATCTTTCCTGCTTTATTGTAGAATTGTACGGATATCATTCTAGACCCATTAATTAAACTCTTTAGGGCATCTTTTATTACTGGTTATATCCCTCACTCCTGGAGAGGTGTGAATGTGATCTTTATTCCCAAATTGGGCAGTAAACCTATGGACCAGCCAAAGTCCTACACACCCATTAGTCTTACTTCTTTCTTACTAAAAACTGTTGAAAGGCTAATTGATCTATACATACGGAATAAAATGGAACAAACGGTTCCTCTCCACTCCATACAATATGTCTACTTAAAAAGCAAATCTACAGAGGTCGCGCTGTATCACTTGGTCAGCAACATTCAAAGTACCTTTCAATCTAAAGAAATTGCTTTATGTGCTTTTCTGGACGTAGAAGGTGCTTTTGATAACACATCATATGAGTCCATATCCGGTGTATTGGCCCGCAAAGATATAGACTCATATATAATAACGTGGATAGATAGAATGTTACGTGACAGGAGCATATCTACCAAGTTAGAGAGTACTACCGTCAGTATTAGTGCCTTAATCTATTAATGATACGACTATCGAATGCTCCGACGAAGTTAAATATCTAGGGGTCACCCTAGATAAGCGTCTTTACTGGAACACTCATCTGGACAATATAATTGGTAAAGACACAAGGGTTATATGGACATGTAGGAACTCATATGGTATAACCTGGGGCATAAGTCCTAGAATTATATCATGGTTATACCGCACAATGGTCAGACCCATTGTATCCTACGCAGCTCTTGTTTGGTGGAATAAAGCGCAACAAAATGCTGCAATAGTCAAATGCAATAAACTGCAAAGACTCGCATGTATCGCTATGACGGGAATTATTCGAACATGTCCCACATCAACACTGGAGTCCATAGTGGGTTTCACCCCTCTGTGTCTCTTTATTAAAAATCCAGCAGATATGAGTGCAGCTAGGCTACACCCTGTTATCAACATGCACGGAAGTCTCGACAGTCAAAATTTTATCTGCACACTAGTTACTGGCGTAGAGATTTGCGATAGGACAGATCGCATGAACATGAAATTTCGCTTTGGTAGGAAGTTCGAAGTCTTCTTACCCGATCGATTGGACTGGCAAAATGGCACTCCTGGAGCAGAACCAGAAGTGATTTTATAGTTCACCGATGGTGGAAAAACCAAAGAAGGAGTTGCTGCTGGAATATTTACAGTGTACAGTGGCTTTCAGCTTTTTTCATTCAAATACCAATTTTAAAATTGTTTACGCTATGTCATCGGTTGAAAATATTTAATTGCCATTTTTAAGGAAAAATATTTATTATTTAATTTAGAAACTTCAAAAATATTGTTTTAATAAATAATGAACGTAAACTATAAAAATACTTCTATTTTAATGCCTCAACTTATTTCATCCACAAAAAGAAATTTCATTTGAGTCCAAAGTCAATACTTGGTATGATACCTTTTCGCTTTTATCACTTCGTCAAGTCTCTTCGGCATTGGACCTACAAGTTGTTGAGTTGTTTCTGGAGCAATTTTCATCCACTCTTGTTATAACCTTTTTTAAGTTTTCTTTATTAGAAATGGCATATTGCCGAATATTTTGTTCCAATATTGCCCACAAATTTCAATAACTGTCATGTCTGGACTCTGCGCCGGCGGTGTCATAAGATATGGGCAGTTCCAAATCAACCAAGACTATACGATACCGGCCTTATGTTTTGGGTCGTTATGTTGGTAGAAGTGAAATGTTTCATTGTTTTGTTCATGTTACCATCAATAAACTCCAGATTCCAACGCCGGCGGCTGACATACAGAAACCATAACACTTCTACCAACATGCTTTACTGTAGCTTTTAAATTTTCGTTTGTGAGCCCAATATTTGATTTTCACCACACGTAACTCAGGCCTAGCTAGAAATATTATATTTAGATTCGACTAAGAATATGACGCTATTCCAGAAGTTTAATTTTTTGTGGGCATGCTCCTTAGCATAAGTAAGCCGACTGCTCTGATTTTTTTTTGCTTATGAAGGGTGGTAAAGGATACACTCTATTTAGTATTGATAAATATATTTTTTATTATTTTTGCAATTAAAAGTCTTACAATTTATGTTTGAACAAAACATATTAAAATTCACATGCACATACCGAATTAAAAACCAAAAATAACAACGTAGCTAAAGTGTCTGTACAAAGGGTAGTATTACAATGCATTTTGCTTTTTTGAACAAATGTTCAAGAAAGGTGCAATCCCAATGTAGTGAGTATTTGGTTCACGAACAAAGGGTTTTTTTTAGCTACTCGACAATTAAAGTAGGATTATTGAAGCGCGCGGCGGACAGTTTCCACGCTGCACTTCTTGCCTAGTTCTATCCGTACCTTAGTGACTAACTAGTAGCATTTAATTTTGGATTCCACTTGATTTTTCTAACAATATCTCGCTCGTCATCTGAGTTGTAAATTTTATTTGGTGTACTTCCGCTCATATTTTAAGTGCTATTCTCACGAAGCCTTTGCTGACTGTTTTGAGCTTCAATTCCAGCCAAACGAAGACTATGATTATGACTCTGAAGAGGAAGAACATAGTACCGATGAGGCTTACAATATCTTGGTTAAAGAGCCTGAGGGAGACATCGCGCCTTGCTCTAGTGATGAAATTGCTCTAATTATCTCAAGATTGAAGATAAGATCTGCACCAGGGTACGACAAAATTAACAACAGATGCTTACGTAACCTGAAGATTCGGAAGAAGCGATCCATCTCATCGCAAATATAACCAACTGTATGGTATGTTGAGGCTAGGTGAATATCCTAAAATTTGGAAGCCACAGTTGTAGTCTTTCCTAAACCCGGTAAGGACCCGAAGTTCCCGCAGAAATGGCACCCGATTAGCTTACTGTCAGCTCTGGGTAAGTTAGCTGAAAGAGTGATCCTAGATAGACTTAAAATTTCGGTGAACTCGCTGAATATTCTCCCCGATGAGCAATTTGGTTTCAGGGAAGACCTCTCCATAGAATTACAACTGGTGCGAACAGTTCAGATGATACAGTCTGCCCTGAGCAGAAGGGAATCAACGGGTATGATTACTTTTGACATCGTGAAGGCATTTTACAAGGTCTGGCACGACGACCTGATAGTTAAAATGTCTCGTTTTGGTATCCCAGTCGGGTTGATCAAAATCCTTGACAGCTTCCTTCGCGAGAGAAAGTTCCGTGAAAGAATCAACAGTACTACCTCATCAGTACGAAGAATAGAAGCGGGTGTTCCTCAAGGATCCCCGCTCTCCCCCTTGTACAACATCTACACGTCTGACATCCCAAAGCTAAGTCCTTCGGTATTATCATTATACGCAGATGACACATGCTTGTTATATTCTGATAAACTTGCCAGAAATGTGACCAACATGCTGCAGGAGCATATTAATCTCATCCTGGGGTTCTTCCATAAATGGAAAATAAAAATTAATAATGAGCAAACTAAACCCCTGTTTATTACACGTAAACATAGGTAACATCCACCGAAAGTAAGAGTTGGTGACATCGTGATTAATTGGGAGGATAGCATTAAATACTTAGGTATCATGTTTGATAAGCGATTCACTTGGCATAAGCATATACAAGTCAAAAGAAGCAGTTGGGCTAAAACACTGCAATGCTTACAACCACTTTTCAAACACAACAACCTTAGCGTGAAGAACAGAAAACTGATCTATAGCCAGATAATTAGACCAGCATTACTTTATAGGTGTGTCGCGTATAGCAAAGCTGCCGACTCTACTATACAAAAGTTGCAAGTTGCTCAAAGTCAGGCTCTCCGAAGATTCTTCAAAGTGTCTTGGTACATCCGCACAAACGACATACTAAGAGACCTTAGAATTGACCCGATTAAAAAACACATAACGGACAGAGCCCTGAAATTATATGCGAAAATTGACAGGCTATCCTACTTAGCACTATCTTATCTTAGAGTAATCACTCTCCGGACGGTGAAGTACGCAAACCTTAGATCAATCAATGAATAATCATGAAGCTTATAAGGAATACATAAATTAGTCAATGAGATGGGTAGGACCCTGTAGTACCCCCAGCTTTCAAAGAGTGAAAGTGCCTAGTTGCGCTGACTCGAAAAAAGGATCAACATACATACATATATACATTATGACTAAATTAGTATGCATATATGTATTTATAAATGTTATCATTAAAAATATTTTATAAATGTAATTAGTTTCATCATTTTCTTTCTTTTTGAATGTCAGGTATTGTAATATAATAACTTCTCTAAACAGTACATTACAGAAATCTTTTCCTAAAATAAACAGCAACAGCAATCAAATTATTCCGCTCTTCAGTTTACCCCAAAACTCACAACTTGAACGCACTGTATAACCAAACTGATTTCATCTTTATTTTTGTCAAGATGGCCGGCAGCGTCATCGGTTAACAAACAGTGACGACAGGGTTGCCAATAAGTTTCAAATAAGGTTAAAAATTATATTACACTTTGTTCTTCGCAGAATGAAATGCTAAATTAATTTAGTGTATTATTTTTACATATTAAAGCATGTTCATTTTTATAACACTAAAAATATTTCATGAGAAATATACCATTGAATATTATTCGCTTATATTTATTTTACCTTACTATATTATTTGATCGACCATTTCTAAAACTTTATTTTGACTGTTAAAAAACTGGACTAAAATTAAGATTCATACCTTAGATCTAGAAATTTATTCCTTAGATCGAAGTGCTACTCTCTGGTCCACTCTTTAAATATTGGAAAATAATAATTGAATTAAATTATCACAAAAAAGTCAATCGGACAAGTAATAAGAGCATATAGAAAATGTTGAATATTTTTAAATTCCAGAATTCATTTAATTTTTTTTTTTCTTTGAATAAACAAACTATTAAATTATTGAATACATAATTAATTTAACTTACCTTTCACTGGTAATGTTGATACACAGTCTACACGTACATCAGCAACAGCTCCAGATATGGATTGCGTCACATATTTAAAGCAATATTCTATATATTTCTCCGTAAATAAGTCGCAGCTAAAGTATATTGCATGTTGCCCTTTAACAACCCTTTTCTCATAAATGTAATGTAACGATGTTGGTGGTTTCAATGACACCACATCGGCACGCAGTTTGGCAAATAAACGTACGCGATCACCTTGATCTAATATACAGCGTGGATATTGATATAGAACTCCAATACCTATATGCGGATCACATGGAAATATACTGCTTGTATGCACATTAAAAACAAATTTGTCACTCCACTCAACAGTAATAAACCGACGTACAATTGATATATCATATGCACTAGCCATGGGTCTTAGCTGTAACACATAATTGCCAGCTAACCCGAAAAGAGAACAATCAAGAGTTAAAGATTTTAATTTCGGATATCCATGAACT
>NC_051846.1:223995470-224004592 GCF_002237135.1 Teleopsis dalmanni | reverse complement strand
TAAAATTTGGTAAAAATCGGTAAAGCCGTTTCGGAGGAGTACGGTAACTAATATTGTGACATGGAAATTTTATATATAAGACCGCAAACAGACATCGTTTGGCCTTGTGACTTATTGATGGTCTTTGCAAATGCCAATCTAATAGGAAATTGAACGCGTTTGAATTAAATTGGCTTGTCTGTGAGAATCATTGGAATTCATGGCAATAAAACTTTTTCGTTTCGGAACTTGCCATTCAAAATGGTGGCTTCGATAATGTTTTTCATCAATTTTTTAATTACCAATCGGGTACTATTGCATAGCCGTGGTGGGTTCAAATTCCGAAGTAAAATAATCGGTAATCCAACTTTCAGTCGTAAAATGTGTGGTGGGATGCCTGGCAAATCCAGTGAGTTTAAAAACTCTGCTGGATAGTTTACAACTTCGTTGGTATCACAAACTGTATCGATCGATTTGTATGATATTAAGTCGCCTGGCAATGTCTGTTTTATCTTGAAGTTTAATTCATCAACGTCCACGTTTTTTTTGCTGCTAATGGCTCTTTCTGCCAGCCACCCATGATTTATGTATTGTATGTGTACATCTGGAAATACGCGGTCAATGAGAGCATTTTGGGAATCAACGATAGTGCAGAAATTAGGGGGCAGTTTTATGAATTCAGTATTTTCATAGACAACAACTTTTCATATCATAGCAAGTTTTCTTTTTAAAAATATAAAAAAATTTATGTCAAAAAAATAAAAAAATTTTTATTAAAGCAATAAAGATATTTTTGCTGGATAGGGACACCCTAATCACTTTAGCGGTATGAAAAATAGATAGTAGCCGATTCCCAGACCTACTGAATACGCATATAAAATTTGGTAAAAATCGGTAAAGACGTTTCGGAGGAGTACGGTAACTAACATTTTGACAATGTTAATTTTATATATAAGATTTATAGAAAAAACATATTTAATTAACTAAAAGAGTATATGTATATGAAATGTGAAGTATTAATAAATTTAATGTACGTCCCAAAGTAAACAACACAGGGTTGACCTTAACGGTACAGTTGATCGCCAATAGATTCCTATTTTCAAATAGTTCTGTTAAATTTGAAGTTCACCTTGTATATTGACTATTAGAAGTTATATTGAACTACAAATGCATAAATGTTTGTGAACATATGATACATTGATATTTTTCAGATATTCAATTCCATTTCTATAAAATTCAATAAAAGAGTTCGGCTAATTTTTGAGGAATTCCTGGCCAAAATAACTTCCCGACCGTTATTAATTTTGGTATAATATACCACTCATGAACTTTGCAACCATATAAAAAATTATCACTGAAACTTGTTTTATCAGTAAAAAAAATATTCGTTAGTCAGAAAATAATTTCATTTTTCCTAACATACCTCATGTCATTAATCTTCAATATTAACGGTACAAGTTGAAAATTGTTACGATTGTCAAACACTACAAATCGAATAGTTCTTCTTCATTTTGCTTTTAATTTCACACCATAGAATTGTACAAATATGAAATAAAATTTCGCGATTGTATCAACTACAGACGCTAGACCAATGGGCATCATCACTCCTGCTGAGTTCTTTAGTCAACCGCTAAAGTGGAATGACTCGACTGTATCTCTAACCCATCGACACAATCTCCCCCTCCCAAGTGTAAAAAGTTTACAGTTGTTAGCTATTAGAAAACTGCTATTAATTTGATTGCTAAATTTAATAAAGTACCGTATTTAAAAATAGTTCCAACAACTTGACGTTCCCAGAAACTCGGCCTAAGACAAAAATATCAATAAAGTAAAATAGTGGAAATTTGTATTTCATATACGATAGAAAAGTAGAATATTTTTTTCGACATCACAATATCATCCAGATAGGCAACATCATTACCGTCTTGCAGTTAATTAGCATTTGATGTAGGCACTATATAGTAATTCAACAAGGAAGACGAATCTATAATTTTCAAATATTTTAATTAAGATAAGGTGATTTTTTCCAGTTTTAGTTAATAAAACACATTTAAATATGCCATAAAGTTAAACATATGTGACGCAGACAAAAGTCCTAGACAAAAGTATAGTACAACTCAACAAGTTCTTATAAATTCTTCTAAAAGGTTTTTAAGATAATAAATTCTTATTACGTTGAAGCAACTATCATCTCTTAGCTTTTTATTGTCTAAATTAGAACAAAATTCATTGCTTTAGTTTCACTAAGGAATATTGATTATTCATATTCATATTCATATTATTCAAAAGATTAAACACTGAAGGACATTAAGTCCTTAATCATGTTGGTTAATAATTATGACACATAGCTTGAACATAGGCGTATGTGTAGACTTATATTGGACCTTTATTCGAACTATCCAATTTGGTCAGGTGCAGCAAAACTTCTCAAAAAAGTTTACTACATTATTTTCACTGATAGACGAATAAAAACAGTTCCTTACTGTGAAGCAAAAGCACTAACGCCAATTTGAAGACAATACCTATTAATGTTACAAGGTAATGTTACAAGATAAGGGAAAAAACGAAAATTGTGAAGCCGGAAAGCAAATGATCAATGACTATTATCATTGATCTATATGCTCAATTGCTTAACAGGCATTGCAAAATATTATGAATCTCACAACGAATTCTTCCACATCGAATACATTTTCCAAAATAAAGTATCGAATTTTTCCTACTATGAAGACTAAAATAATAGTTAAAATATAAAAGATTTGCTATCAAACAGCAGATAATCGATAGC
Organism: Teleopsis dalmanni; assembly: GCF_002237135.1. Lineage (NCBI taxonomy): Eukaryota > Metazoa > Arthropoda > Insecta > Diptera > Diopsidae > Teleopsis > Teleopsis dalmanni. The sequence goes on along the minus strand of NC_051846.1, from coordinate 224,001,828 downwards.
ACATAGGCTTATTGTGAAAGGTAGGAACAATTAGCAGATCATTGAACCACATATAGTGAGCTAAAGGGAAAAAATATATATAAAAAGAATGACTTTACTAAATTTGTTTTTTGACTTATTAATCCGGCCTTATAAAGAAGATTCTAACGATACAACAAATATTCTATATAATGAAACCACTATATAACTAACAAATAAGTGAATTGATTATTGCACGTATGCTCTTACTTACTTACTTAGTTGGCCATTACAGGCGTAAGTCGTCATTGACTGCATTAAGTAGCCTCCGCATGCGATCAGTGGCTTCTTGTCACCAGTTCATACTACAGAGCACACCCAAATCTTTGGTCACCTGGTCCTTTACCGAAGATGTGTATGTACTCTACCACGTTTTCCACGTGCGGATACTGAATCAAACACCTTTCTGGCCGTAACACTTTCTTCCATTCTCACAACATGACCAAGCCGAAATTTTTATCCTCTTGACTACGTCAATGTCGCTTTATAGCTCATATAGTCTTAAGTTTTGTGTGTATATATGTATATATACATTTTTTTAATACTTACATTAAATAGGCTTATTACCAAAATTTATTACTGTAAATACATATAATTTATATTTTTGCTGAAAAAAAATGTTAAGATATAATGAATAATTAAAGAAAAATTGGAAACAACATAGGCCCTTCCCATTACATCATTCGTTATACCAAAAAGATAGGGTAGAGATCATGTAGCTCAACAGCACATACTCTAAAACTTTTTTAGCGAAACTAGATCTGTTATTTATTTTTCAGTCAACACCTTTTGAAAGTTTCTGATTATAACCGCTGTTTTTTGAACTTTCTTATTGGAGAGTTATTTTATCTTAGTTCTATTGTTCGTGGCTTTATTTTTAAATATTTCGAATATATATTTCAATAACAATATTTGTATTTGACTCAAATATGTGGTACTGGACTATTTGGTAGTGATATATATAAATCAAATATCATGTGATACCCGAGTCAGTTCAATATATTTATAATATAATAGTATATTTAAGATTATTCACTATTTGTTTTTTAATGAAAACCCAATAAATAAATATTAACTCACAAAAATTAATGTCTTTATGAATCCACTATACATGTTTAAATTTTTTTTGTTTTAAATAGATTAACTATCCTAAACCAAATTATAAATGAAAAAAAATGAACTTAATTGAAAGTCATTGACAAAATAGTTAACATGGCTATCCTCTTCTCTCTAGACAGCATACTTTTATTAAGACAATAATATATAAAAATAAAATTTTTTTTTAATATTTAAATTGTTTTAAACTAGTCTTAAAAATTGGCTTGTCAACCGATTGAATAAATTTATGAGTGGTTGAAGCGTTGTGAAATTATTTATGTATTTAATTGAAACAATTTAAAAATAAGTAATTATAATTATAGTAAACATTTTTGGTAATATTTAAGTACGCCTTTAATTTAATTAGCAGTTACTACCAGGGTTACTCTATACGACAAAATTTATATAAAAAAAAATCAATCGGCTATACTTACTAGAAAATTTTATGTGAGTTCTAATATCGAAGATCGAAACCCCAAAAACAAAAAGCGAAACAGAAATAAACTTTTGACGGAAGACTGCACATCAGCAAACAAAAAATCCCAGTGACCGATTCATTGATCTCTGCAATTAAATTTATTCATTAACATTAAACCAACAATGCCAACAACATTAAATAATTTGTTTATCGTTTAACTGATTAGAGTTTCTGTATAAAAGCGTTAAAGTTCGGGGGATTTTGGATTAGTTGACAGGTGATCACGCACTGCGCCTAAATTGTTTGAATAACAAACTGAAATAAATTTAAAACTATTAACTAAATAAATAATTGCATAATTGAAATACCTGTGAGTCGCTTCTTGCCGTGCGGAAATGTTTGCGCTTCGTTTCTTAGTTGCGTCGACCCTTTTGCTGGTTGCCACAATTTCCTCTAGAATTGTGTTAGCCCAATACACTGTATTCGGCGGGTTAGGTGGATTAGGTGGTTATCCGTACGGTTACGGTGGTACATATGGAGGTGCATATGGTGGCGGCGGTTACGGTGGTCTGTATGGAAATAGTTTTGGTGGTGGTGGCTATGGTGGTGTGCCCAGCTACAGCTACTATCCACAATACCCCAGTTATGGCAGCTCATATCCGTGCTACAGTGGTGGCTATTCTTGTGGTGGTGGTTATCCTTATTATGGAGGTTATCCTTATTACGGCAACGGTTTAAGTGAGTTTTTGTAACTTGAGTGATAAAATTCGGACATTGTGTATTTTTATCTGCTTTTGAATTATTCATAAAAATTCAGTGTTTTGGACATGTTTCTTCCTCTAGATACAGCCTACGCCAGCAGCAGTGGAGGTACGGCGACTGCACAAGCATCTGGTGGCAGTTATTTTGGTGGATAGAATGATGAATTACTGCAGAAACTACTCATCACTACATTCAATCCTAATGTTTCGTTCGGAAAATGATTCATTTCCTCTAATTTTCATATTATCTGCATTAAGTTTAGGAATATATAAGTATACGTAAGATTTAGTTTGACTGTAAATATTATTAAGTTAAATGGAATGCAATTAATCATTATAAATTAAGAATACAAGAAGTTGAGTTAAACTTCTTGAAGGATATCTCTTCAAATTACAAATCCTATGTGACTAAATTAATTTATATGTTGAACCAAATAAATAATTCCAATAAATAAATGTAGTATTATTTATATGAAATTCATTGTAAAGTTTTCAGTTCTGGCTTTTTTATGAATAGTTCGATTGGGCGACCTTGCTCGAGACCAGTATAATCAGTGTTACATACGTGCAAAATGACAGGGTGAATATTCATCTTTAAGTATATGTTTGAACAACTCATAAAGAATTGAGAAAAAAGTCAGTAGATGTTAAAATAAATACATTGAGCCACATTTCTACTTAAAAAATTTTTTCAAAAATAAAAACCCATTAGTATAGTACATTGGTATATTACATTCTCATTAATTTCTCATAATACTAGAGATGAATTTTTTTTACAACTACTATATAAATAGAAGACGTAGATTACTAAAGTAATTTTGTACTCCTAATACTCAGTTCAATATGTATTAAATGCTGGCTATATCGTTATGCGGTCTGTATTTGTATACTTTTGGCGTTGCTATCGAGCAACCATTTAAAGAAAAACGAATGATGAATATTATCATGATGTGTTAGTGACTCTCTGTAGGGTTTAGTATATTCTTGATAACAACTGACATGCCAAGCAAAGCTTTGAGATCACTATTAACTATACTTCTATACATAGAAGAATGCATCTAATTAACAGCCTCGTTTGAAGGATACTTAAGATTCGGCAAGATCAAAGCTTATCTATTTCTGCAGTGGCTATTAAAATAATAATTTAAAAAACAACAAAAATCCCTAATAAATAAATTATTATTTTTATATATTTTTGGATTATAATTGATTAATATTGTTATTACATAAATATTTTTTATTTTTTAATAAAACAATAACGATTACAGCTTAAATAAGAATATTTTATTTTTTTTTTATTTTATTTAATATTTTATTTTTATTTAAGCCCTAATATATACTATAATTTCCTTTCAAAACTCAAACAAATATAGATACATATTAATGTGAAAATCATATTTGAAACGACAGAATTTTAGTAGAGTAAAAAAAAATTAGTTAAAATTTCTTATCGATTTGTAAGCCCCAAAAGATATTTTTTAAATTTTTTTTTTAATATATAATTTTTACTGATTAACAAAAATTATAAACCTGTGACTTCAACAATTTTATAACATCATAAAAGTTAAAAGAAATATTTTTACAGTATCACAAAATTTAAGTTTATGACTATTGTATATACTTAAATAATTGTCATCAGCATATTGTGAATATATACAATGATAATAATTGTACATTTTTGCTTAATTTTAATTATAAATTGCAAATTAATTTCAATTTAATTTTAACAAAGCACCGAGTCCTAAGGGCCTCTCAAAAATTCCATTTACATTATTTACGGGTACCAATTTTGTAGGGCTCTTTTAGTCTATGACGTTAGAGTGATCTATCTTTTAAAATTTAGCACTGACACATATATCTTAAGTAATGTACGACGTTATAACCTGCTCTTAAAAACTTTTATCTACTATCGCTACGGATCTTTAAGGTCTATGCGTGGTTCCGACCAGCAAGCTTCAAGAATTTCTAAGCTAAGTTTTGGGTATTTATATCTCAATAGAAGATCATTAAAGAATCACAAATTAATTTAAAAAATTAAATTAAAAATTTTCAAAAATTAATGACTTTATTTTCATCGAATGAACATATATGGACACATAAAACTAAACAATTAATTATTTTCTTATTTTCATTTATTTAAATTAAATCAAATTTGACCTATTTACCAGAAAATATTTATTAAATATATGTCAACAAAATTAATGTGGTATATCTTATGTGAAATTTAAATAGTATTTTACTAATCTCCAAATTGCAAACAATTATTAATTAAAAAAAACAATGGAAAAAATGGACGCGTATGCAATATATTACTTCTCTTAGTTGAGCTAATATAAATCTTTCTAAATTCACTGAGCGTCCGAATAAGATGTTTGTCCAAAAAGGTATCCAAAAAGCTTAAAAAACCATTTAGAATGAGCACAAAGTATAGTTCAGGAAGATGACTGACATTTTAAAGATAACGCCAGTGTAAATAAATTTTCAACTACATTTGTTGATAAAGAAGTGCTCAAAATTTTTACCATATAGCATGCTCACATGTTGATGACTTTAAGCGCTGTTTAAATTTTTTGCAAGCGATATGGAACAAAAGACGCAACATAGATCCATCACTACCCCAGAGCCGAATCGGCAGTCAGCAGAATGAATAACAACCGGCTACAATTGCCCAAAGTGACCAAAATGCAAATGTTATTTGGTTATGACTTATCCTCCGAATTTTGTGGTACACACGATATTTTTTTATCGAATACTTTGAAAAATGAAGATCGATATTATATTAAGTATGTGATAAAATTTATACATTGGAAGAATCCAATCGCCAAATCATTACAATAACAAAACTGAACAAATCACAATTTGAATTGTTTTCCCATCCACCGTAGTTTCAAATCTGACTCCCCACGATATTACCCCACGATCACAGACTTTCATATAACGTGTAAAGCAGCAATTTAGAAGTGATTGCCGGAACTATTGCCTATTTTGAAACCATAGACAAATCATCCGATAAACAATAAAAGGTTCTCTTAAATTCTCTTAATGAATCAGTACTTTTAAAAGAAACTATATTGATAAGTAAAATTCAAGTTGTTATGGCATTTAAAATACAATGAATATTATCAATTACCTATAAACATAGCAAACAAAACCATGAAGACATATATGCACCTATGTGTACCAGAGGTATGCATAAGTTTTAACTTAACCATGGCGCTTGTGAAATGCACACAGCGTGTTAATTTGACATATGTTTCGTTGTGTTCCACTGATACATTAAACTATAAACACCTACAAGTTGCGTCCTCCAAAAACTAGCGTCTTTGTTTAATATTTAGAATGATCGATATCTTATATTATACCTGTAAAAGAACAATTGCACGTTTCATTGATTACAATATTTGAGACATGGTTTCGACAATTTAAAAATAGTAATTTCTATATGAAAGAGCGTGAGCATTTTGTTAAACCCAAAAATGTGAAGATGGGCAATGCACTATGATATTGAATGATAATCCAACTCAAACTCAACAGCAATTGGCAAAAGAATTAAACATGTCACAGGAAAAAATCGTTGGAAGTTTACGAGCAATTGGGAGGGTCGATAAATTTAGTAAATGAATTTAAACCAGAGAAGTTAAATGAACCGCAAATTAAAAGTCGCAAAGTCACTTGTAAAATGCTTCTCCAACGCCACGAAAGAATATCTTTTTTGTATCAAATTGTGATGGGCAACAAAAATAGATTTATTTTGAAAACCTGATGAAGCCAGTACTCAACACCATCTCGCTTCGTGTTAAAGCGATCAACGCCCAATCGCTTCGGCTTTGTGTCTGGTAGGAGCAGATCGGTATTGTGTGCTATGAACTCTTGATGCCCGACACAACCATTAATGTACAACGCTATCGCCAGCACCAATACACCTTCTGCTACAGTGTCCTGCTTTCTCAAGACATAGACTCTCCTACTTAGAGTCACACTTTTTCAATTTACTAAGAATGCTAGATTCTATTTCCATAGCTCGTGTCAATGGGTTTGTGGCCAGTACCAAATGGTTGTCCCT
>NC_051846.1:223982969-223995370 GCF_002237135.1 Teleopsis dalmanni | reverse complement strand
AGTGGCGATCCCTGAGGAACCCCTGCTTCTATAGATCGGACTGACGAGAGAACGTTGTTGATGTTTGTGCGAAAGGACCTCCCACGTAGGAAGCTGCCGATGATCTTAGTTAGTCTGCCTGGAACACCTAGATGAGACATTTTAACTATCAGACCATCATGCCAGACCTTGTCAAAAGCTTTAGAAATATCAAAAATGATCATTCCAGTTGACTCTCTTCTACTAAGGGCTGTTTGGATCATTTGAGTCGTTCTAGCCAGTTGAAGCTCCATGGACAGGTCATTCCTAAAGCCAAATTGTTCGTCAGGGAGTATATTGCGTGAAGCCACTACATCATTTAATCTGCTAAGAATTACCCTTTCGGCAAGTTTTCCTATGGTTGATAGCAGGCTTATGGGGCGCCAGTTCTGCGGGAATTGTGGGTTCTTATCCGGTTTTGGGAAGACAATGACTGTGGCCAGCTTCCAGAACTTAGGAAATTTACCTAGCTTGAGCATGCAATTAATTATGTTAGTGATTGTAACGATTAAAATTTGTGGCAATTTAAGTGTTACAACATCGTGGGTTCCGTAGCCCAACAACAATTGGTTCCAACAAAGCAATAACCTTTCGCTATACAGCATCACCATACGCTACACCAAACCGCAACAGCCCACCCCGCATCAACAGAACGTGTACGATTGGCAAAGTCTGAAAATACATAAAATTAAATTTGGTGTTATACAAGAATATTATACATACCGTGAAACACCCTTGTGAATATTTATTTTAATTAATTTAATTCGAATAATATTAATTAAAATAAATTTAAATTACTTTTCGCGAACCACATGAACCACATTGTAAAAATAGAAATAATCAAAACAAAATTAGAGAAAATAAGAAATGTCATTGTCATGTGCTTTGTACATTTTCGGTTGATCGTAAAAATGTTGCAGCGGATAATAAAAGGGAAAAAAGCTGTGAGTGCAGTTTAAAGCTTTCAGAAGCCTGAAAAGAAACCAACAGAATACCTGATGAGGGGAAATGTTGAGGGCATTGACCGAACAACGGCTAGCATAAAAGTCCACTCGACGCAGTTAGAAAAAAGGAGAATAAAAGGCGCAAGCGGAGGAGTTTCTGTCTCTTGGCTCGTGGTTATGTTGAACGCAACGCATCGTACCGGTGGTGTTAATTACTTAGTTTTTTTTTTTAAATAAATAAAAAAAAAAAAAAGTTTTCTTTGCATTTTTTATATAACAATTAAAACTACTTTAATATTAATTTAACCAGTGGAAATAAAATTCTTAAAATTGTGTAATTTTCTTTTATAACATATAAAGAAACAAAAAAAAAATTGAAATAGTTTTGTCGACACGGCGCGAAACGGGATAATAGTGTTAATAGCCACAGTATAAAAGAAATAATTGACGGCTTTAACAGTGGTCAATTAAAAGATTTTGTACTCGTGCTCGTTCGAACGTATAAACGTGTTGACACCACAAGCAAAAGACGTGGTGCGGCTTGGGTGTCTCTTTTTCTCCGATACGTGGCAAAGCTTGAATTGATTGGTGTTTCTGATAATCATCGCTGGACATTGTAAGCAGTCCTGATGTACCAGAGAGGGTAAGACTTATATATGTATAAAATACAGTGCAGATTTTCGCGTAAGTAACTTCAATGTATAAGCGCGAATTTATAAGCTATTTTATTTAAATCGGACGAATTGCTAAAAAATTAACAAATTCCAAATTGTATAATTGAATATCTACAAATTTTATTCATTTAACTGGAAATGAGAAAAGTAACAACAAGGCAATCATAATCGTAAAGGCTTCAAGTTAAGCGCATAGGAGCATAAACTTTCTAAACACAATAAGCTCATGAATTATTAGATCTTATGAAATAGAATCTATGAAAAAAAAAATGTATCTTTGTAAAAATTGAAATTAAACAACTGAAAACAAGATATTTGTGAAAAAAAATGTATTCTGTTATATGCAAACATAATCTTAATTAATTATAAAGTGTAACATTAAAAATTTAATTACTTAATCCACATTTAAGGAATGTAAAAATATTACATAAAATTCTAAGTGAAATACCAAAGTAATCTTCACACGACTACGCTTAATGGAAATTCTTCTTCCCTTATATTTTTATTTAAAAACATTTTATGAGTTTTTTTATAAATTTTGTTGTATTTAAGTGAACACAAAAATGCATTTATAAAACGTTAAACTTAAAATATGATTAATTAATATTATTTTTTTTTAAAAATTGAAATCAGTTAAATATTATTTGCTTATTATTATCTACGAGTAATTGTAAAGATATTATTTGATAAATTGTTTTTTTATTTAAAATACATTTATGGTTATACATATATTACAAATTGTTCAATAAAATTGAAATCAGTTAAATATTATTTGCTTATTATTATCCACGAGTAATTGTAAGGATATTATTTGATAAATTGTTTTTTTATTTAAAATATATTTATTACAAATTGTTCAATAAAGAAAAAAAAAATACTTGAATTCTAAAACAATTACTTTGTTGTACGGCATCTTACTTCAACGGTAGAAACGACAGTAGTTGAACGCTGGGTCCCCGCGAATAGAAATTTTCTTGTAAGACCTTGGACTAGGCTGAGAACTACCCCGGCTAGGAAAAATTAGGTTCATTACAAGTGGCGCCCGAGCAGGGACCCTCGACTAAGGTTCAACAAAATACATCGAAACACAGCTAGTTCTTTAGTTTCAGATATCACAAAACATCGTATATCAGTTAATATGGGTCGCAGCTGGGTAAGAAATTTACGCAAAGAAGAGCTAGTCGCTTATTTGGACGAATTCGAACAAGATTCAACTGGTGTCGTCGATGAATTGCGCTGGCGATTGGCAAACTTTATTGCACAAGCTGACCACAAACCGCAGATAATAACACGATTAAAAGAACTTGAAGATAGACATAGCAGAGTGTCCGTAGGTGAAGTAGAAAACGATCACGCCGTGGAGGAAATACCATTGCCACCCCCAGAACAGACGACGGAGCGATGCCAAGATAATATTCCACAATTGACTCTTCCTTTACATCAGCAGCAGTACACGCAACATACGTTACACGTACCATATACACAACCTAGAACCATGCAAGCAACAGTTATCGATCAGGCTAGAAAATGGGCGGTCCGATTTGATGAGAGCGGCGATCCGTTAGCGTTTGTGGAGCGTGTGGAAGAGTTAGCGAGTGGATATGATCTTGCTAAAAATATGCTACCTCGTGCGATGCCAGAATTACTGAAAGGGCAGGCCTTGGTATGGTTCCGTCACAATAAAGGGGACTGGGACCACTGGGAGCAGTTTAAATCCGATTTTCTGGAATTTTTCCTACCTCATCGTTACTTCGAGCGCTTAGAAGACGAGTTAAGAAACCGAATGCAGAAACCTGGTGAATCATTTAAAACATACGTGTTGGAATTGCAAAAGTTGATGCAACATTTGAAAATGGACGATGGAGCAAAGCTTGAACGATTCTACCGAAACAGTTTAACAGAATACAGTATGCATATAAAGCGACGCGAGTTTAGTACGTTACGAGAGCTTATATTACTCGCTAACGACTATGAAGCAGTTCGGGACGAAGGAAAGAGCAGAAAACCAAGGGAATCTTTTACAACACCAGAACAACGAGATAAACCGATGGTACTTGCAGCAGTGGAACCAATAAACTTAGTTTCAGCTTGCTTTCGATGTGGACGACAAGGACACCAAGCGCGGGGATGTCAGAACCCTCGTATCCTCTTCTGTTGGCAGTGCGGCAGACGTGATGTACGAACAATTGATTGCTGCCGAAAAGTTCCGGGAAACTTCCAGCGGTCACGCCGTCCAGAGGCAAGGGGCGTGACCGAAATTCCAACACCGTCTCAGAACCATTCATAATCGAAAATAATCGTCTTCTTATCAAAATATTCATTCAGGATCAACAGATGACAGCCATGGTTGATACAGGGGCCAGTAAATGTTTTATTCATCCGGGCATAGCAAAACGTTTATATGGCAAACACAACGAAGTAGATTTGGTGGTACGTTTGGCAGATGGTTCACCGCGGAACATAAATACAATAATTAACACATCACTGCGAATCGGGGCCTGTGACTATGCCGTTGAACTATTAGTGTTAGAAGGAATGGTACATGATATGGTCTTGGGGATGGACTTCCTGGTTTCGGCGTCAAGTATCTTCAAAATAGGGGAAAATACAGTCAAACTTAGTAAAACTACAAATGTGAAACGAGAGATGGTAATGCTAAATTCTACAGTAAGTAAATCAGAACATGTGGACAAATTCTTAGCTCGCGAATTAGCGAAGTTCGATACTCTTGAAGGACTGTCCAATATCGCCACACATTCCATCACCATGAAGGATGACAAACCGATTAAGCAAAGATACTATCCTCGAAACCCGGTCATGCAACAAATACTGGACAAAGAAATAAATGAATTATTACAAAAAGGTTGTATCGAACACTCTCATAGCCCTTATAGCTCACCGGTGGTATTAGTGAAGAAAAAGGATGGTAGTTGGCGACTTTGCATAGATTATCGTCAGGTAAATGCACACTCAATACCAGATGCCTACCCAATTCCTCGTATACAACACATTCTAGATCAACTCAGAGTCGCCAAATATATCAGCAGCCTTGATCTCAAGAACGGGTATTGGCAAATACCAATGGCTGAACAAAGTAAAGAATATACTGCGTTTACAGTACCTGGACGAGGGCTATTTCAGTGGCGCGTGATGCCTTTTGGATTGCACTCCGCTCCAGCAACATTTCAACAAGCGTTAGACACAGTGATTGGACCTGATATGGAACCTTTTGCTTTTGCATATCTCGATGACATCATCATAATTGGTCATACACTGGAGGAACATATGGAAAATTTGCGAAAGGTATTCCATCGACTAAGGTGTGCAAATCTAAAAATCAACGTACAGAAATGTAAATTTTTCATGAAAGAAATAAAGTATCTTGGGCATTTGGTGACACCACATGGTATACACACTGATCCCGAAAAGATTGCTGCCATAAAAGAGTTACCTGTACCAAAAGATCTCAAGGAACTACGACGGTGTATTGGAATCGCCTCGTGGTATCGCCGTTTTGTACCACACTTTTCAAATACAATACAACCTCTTACGATGTTCTTAAAGAAAGGTAAACGATGGCAATGGACGTCAGAGCAACAAGTGGCGTTCGATATGTTGAAAGAAAAATTAACGAGTGCCCCAATTTTAGCGTGCCCCAACTTCACCGAACAATTTGTATTGCAGACAGATGCCAGTAATTTTGGACTTGGAGCAATATTGACCCAAGAAATTGTCGGCGAAGAAAAGGTGATAGCTTATGCAAGTCGCAGTTTAAATCCAGCTGAGAAAAATTACTCGACGACTGAAAAGGAGTGTCTGGCGATTGTCTGGGGAGTAAGAAAAATGAAACAATATTTAGAAGGTTATCGTTTCGTAGTCATAACCGATCATCTGGCGCTGAAATGGTTAAACAACATTGAAAATCCAACTGGTCGTATCGCGCGCTGGGCGCTAGAGCTGCAACAATTCAATTTTGAGGTACAATATAGAAAAGGAAAGTATAATGTCGTCGCCGATGCACTATCTCGTCAATCTCAAACTACACTGGCCCTGGTGAATATACCTGATATGAAAAAAGAAGATGGACAGTCTTGTATATGGTTAACGAACTTGAGAAGAGCAATAACCGATAATCCAAGTAAATACCCCGACTATACTATCGAAAATAATCAGCTGTACCGTCGTATACCCAACTCTTATAGCAACGAGGGACATCCTTGCTGGAAACTGTGTGTACTGCAAGCCATTCGGCCTCAAGTATTAAAAGAGTGTCACAATGATATCACGGCAGGGCACTTAGGTAATCAAAAAACGATCCTTCGAGTTACATCGAGATATTTTTGGCCAGGAATGTATCGCGACATCAAAGAATATGTGCGGAAGTGTGATACCTGTCAAAAATACAAGGTCAGTCAACAGCCTAGTGCAGGAAAGATGTTAACGAGTTTACCAGAAGAGCCATGGGTAACAGTATGTGCAGATTTTATTGGGCCTTTACCACGTTCAGTTAAAGGAAATACGGTAGCGTTGGTATTTTTTGATAAGTTCTCTAAATGGGTGGAGATTATACCAATGAGGAACGCCACGACGACCGGTGTTAAAAAAGCCTTCAGAGAAAACATCCTGGCGCGGTTTGGGATTCCGAAAATCTTGGTCACAGACAATGGAACACAATTTACGAGCAAGATATTTTAAAAATTCTTAGCCAAATTGGGCATTCAACATCACCATACAGCCCCTTACACACCTCAGGAGAACCCGACTGAACGTGCAAATCGTACAATAAAAACAATGATCGCGCAAAACTCAATAGTTGACCACCGACACTGGGACGAGTGTTTACCCGAAATCACGTTAGCGATAAACTCCTCAATTTCGTCTTCAACAGGTTTCAGTCCGGCATATATTACTCAAGGTAGAGAGCTTCGAATGCCGAGTACATTATATGATGCAGTGACACCAGGACTTGGAAGAGCTACAGAATCTCCAGATAACAAAGCACGAAAGTTACTTGAAATATACGCTATTGCTAGCAGAAACATGGGAAAAGCATCACAAGACCAGGCAAGATATTATAACCTCCGACGACGGGAGTGGAAACCAGAACTTGGCACACTGGTACTTAATCGTTCACAACCACTATCTAATGCACTAGACGGCTTTAATGCAAAATTAGCCCCGAAATATTCAGGACCGTATGAAGTAATAGACTTTGTATCACCGGTCATAGTGAAGCTGCGTGAACTACATGGCGATAAAATAATTTCGGCTCACCTAAGTCGAATTAAACAGTATCATTGTTAATTTAAAATTATTTTGTACCACTTACTTAATCTTGTTTATCTTTATAGTTGTCATCATTCTGAAAATTCGCTGTCAGATGAGGTGAGCGAGAGTCGTCTGGAAGACATCCTGCAGATCACGGCCCCTCCTGATTGGTGGGACATACTTCATACACCTCCTCGAGTGACGAATAGCAGTGATTGCCCTCCAACGCCTCCAATTGCCAAAACCATTTTAAACCGCCAAGAAAATGACAACAAGCACTATCGCAAACGAAGCTGGCCGTTTAAGTCAGGTGATGCAGAAGCGAGAGATGACTACATGAACCATTTCCATGAGCAGCGACATATACAACACTCTATGAGACAAACCATAAACAACTGGGATTGTCCAGCAACTCCTCCAACCGCTAAAGCCATTCTACAACAGCAAAACGCCCACGAGAAAGCAATCACATCAAAGCATACTAATGAAGTTACCACTGCTGAATTTCTGAATGAAGACCGTAGCCCGGCGAGAATACTACAGAAGCAGGGCTATGATTTAAAGAAGTGGTCCAGAGGCAGGCGTCATCGGTTCAAGGCGACATGGGACGGCAAGACTCGACTGATTCGTATCGCCAGAAATGGAGATATCCGCATTGATATCCTCTCGTAAAGAAAGGAGGGAGTGTAACGATTAAAATTTGTGGCAATTTAAGTGTTACAACATCGTGGGTTCCGTAGCCCAACAACAATTGGTTCCAACAAAGCAATAACCTTTCGCTATACAGCATAACCATACGCTACACCAAACCGCAACAGCCCACCCCGCATCAACAGAACGTGTACGATTGGCAAAGTCTGAAAATACATAAAATTAAATTTGGTGTTATACAAGAATATTATACATACCGTGAAACACCCTTGTGAATATTTATTTTAATTAATTTAATTCGAATAATATTAATTAAAATAAATTTAAATTACTTTTCGCGAACCACATGAACCACATTGTAAAAATAGAAATAATCAAAACAAAATTAGAGAAAATAAGAAATGTCATTGTCATGTGCTTTGTACATTTTCGGTTGATCGTAAAAATGTTGCAGCGGATAATAAAAGGGAAAAAAGCTGTGAGTGCAGTTTAAAGCTTTCAGAAGCCTGAAAAGAAACCAACAGAATACCTGATGAGGGGAAATGTTGAGGGCATTGACCGAACAACGGCTAGCATAAAAGTCCACTCGACGCAGTTAGAAAAAAGGAGAATAAAAGGCGCAAGCGGAGGAGTTTCTGTCTCTTGGCTCGTGGTTATGTTGAACGCAACGCATCGTACCGGTGGTGTTAATTACTTAGTTTTTTTTTTTAAATAAATAAAAAAAAAAAAAAGTTTTCTTTGCATTTTTTATATAACAATTAAAACTACTTTAATATTAATTTAACCAGTGGAAATAAAATTCTTAAAATTGTGTAATTTTCTTTTTATAATATATAAAGAAACAAAAAAAAAATTGAAATAGTTTTGTCGACACGGCGCGAAACGGGATAATAGTGTTAATAGCCACAGTATAAAAGAAATAATTGACGGCTTTAACAGTGGTCAATTAAAAGATTTTGTACTCGTGCTCGTTCGAACGTATAAACGTGTTGACACCACAAGCAAAAGACGTGGTGCGGCTTGGGTGTCTCTTTTTCTCCGATACGTGGCAAAGCTTGAATTGATTGGTGTTTCCTGATAATCATCGCTGGACATTGTAAGCAGCCCTGATGTACCAGAGAGGGTAAGACTTATATATGTATAAAATACAGTGCAGATTTTCGCGTAAGTAACTTCAATGTATAAGCGCGAATTTATAAGCTATTTTATTTAAATCGGACGAATTGCTAAAAAATTAACAAATTCCAAATTGTATAATTGAATATCTACAAATTTTATTCATTTAACTGGAAATGAGAAAAGTAACAACAAGGCAATCATAATCGTAAAGGCTTCAAGTTAAGCGCATAGGAGCATAAACTTTCTAAACACAACAAGCTTATGAATTATTAGATCTTATGAAATAGAATCTATGAAAAAAAAATGTATCTTTGTAAAAATTGAAATTAAACAACTGAAAACAAGATATTTGTGAAAAAAAATGTATTCTGTTATATGCAAACATAATCTTAATTAATTATAAAGTGTAACATTAAAAATTTAATTACTTAATCCACATTTAAGGAATGTAAAAATATTACATAAAATTCTAAGTGAAATACCAAAGTAATCTTCACACGACTACGCTTAATGGAAATTCTTCTTCCCTTATATTTTTATTTAAAAACATTTTATGAGTTTTTTTTATAAATTTTGTTGTATTTAAGTGAACACAAAAATGCATTTATAAAACGTTAAACTTAAAATATGATTAATTAATATTATTTTTTTTTAAAAATTGAAATCAGTTTAATATTATTTGCTTATTATTATCTACGAGTAATTGTAAAGATATTATTTGATAAATTGTTTTTTTATTTAAAATACATTTATGGTTATACATATATTACAAATTGTTCAATAAAATTGAAATCAGTTAAATATTATTTGCTTATTATTATCCACGAGTAATTGTAAGGATATTATTTGATAAATTGTTTTTTTATTTAAAATACATTTATTACAAATTGTTCAATAAAGAAAAAAAAAAAAAACTTGAATTCTAAAATAATTACTTTGTTGTACGGCATCTTACTTCAACGGTAGAAACGACAGTAGTTGAACGCTGGGTCCCCGCGAATAGAAATTTTCTTGTAAGACCTTGGACTAGGCTGAGAACTACCCCGGCTAGGAAAAATTAGGTTCATTACATGATAAACTGGATTACATTCTCCGGCAGGTTACGTAGGCATCTGTTGTTAATTATATCATGACCAGGTGCCGATCTTATTTTTAATCTTGCTATAATTTGGGTGATTTCTTCGACAGTGCATGGTGCAATGCTATCATTTGGCTCCTGATCCAGAATAATATTTGCCTCCTCGGAGATGCGTTGTTCTTCCTCTGAGTCATATTCTAAGTCTTCATTAGGCTGGAATTGAAGTTCAAGGGTGTCCGCGAAGGTCTCTGCTTTTTCTAAATCTGTATATACCAACCCTGTCACTCCATGGATAGGTGGTATTACTGGTTTACGCTTCAGCCTGAAGTACTTATTCATGGCCCAGAATTTTTTATCCCCTGTTTCAAGACCCATCAGAAATTCACCCCATTTAACATTTTTAAATGCATAGATCCTTTTCCTGATTTCATTTGAAAGACGATTGGCCTCTCTTCTGCTCTCTGGGTCACCCGTTATTTGAGCAAATTTCCGGACTCTATTTCGATTTCTAATCATGTTTTTAATATGCTGTGTTAAGTTAAAATAACTACATGGATTTCTATCTTTGAGGGTGGAGCAGCTATCCAAGGCCTGTTTTAATAGATGCGTCAGGTTCTGTATACAGTTATCCAATTCTTCTGAGGTTTCTGGATGGTTATTAATGCAGCTGGTGTTTACCAAGTTCTTAAAAGCATTCCAGTCAGTGGTAGAGAATGTAGGGGTCATAATATTCATGGGGCAGTTTTCAAGAATGAATAGAACAGGTTTATGATCGGAGTCCAGCTCATCTAAAACTTCCACAAGTACGGTATAATCTAGGTTGGACATTCCAAGATCTATTATATGGCCTGCTCCGCTGCCGTAGTGAGTTGGCTCGTTAGGCGTATGGAGTTGGAGCATATAGTCATTGACAAACTGGACAATTTCCCTTCCAGCCCAATTCGTACTCCTATCACCCCAATTTCTGTGATAACCATTCAAATCTCCAGCAAGGAATGTGGGTAAGTTGCTACTAATCAATGTTGCTAGGTCCCCCAGATAGGTTTTCACGTTTGGCGGTCTATAAACTGAGGTAAAAATGATATTACCGGTTGGGCATTCTACCTCCACCGAAGTAGATTCGAGAGCCTGTAGATTATCAATTAAATCAATAATAATCTTTATTCTTAGAATTTAACATATAAAAGCATGGCCAACTACTTAAAATTAATTATATAAACTGTTTTTAAAATAGTTATAACATCTCCCTCCTTTAAAAAAATAACATACACAATGTTCAACTTAAGAAGGTTGATAACGATTAGGCCTCACACGGACGCGAATGCTACGATGTGGTAACTCTTCCGTCGTCTGAGGACACCCTTCCATGTTCGAGCAATGCATGATAGCGTCATCCTCTTGCCCCACTACAGGTGATAATATACCACTCAGACGTGTCGCTCTTAGCGGAACTAGTCGACGAACGACACTTCATTTGATTTTGATGCCGTCTCGCATAATCGTTGGATGTTTTCACATAATAAACCATGTTTCCTAAATTTTTCTCAACCACAGCTTCAACCCATTTCGGACCACGACCATAATGTCTGACATATACCTTTTCATTTGTCAAAAATTTAGTTGAACACTTTACGGTTTTATCCTTGTTAACTGATGCTGATAGTAATGTAAGCAAAGTTCGTGGAGTTCGACCGTGTAGCAACTCTGCCGGTGACTTCCCTTCACCATTAGGAATCGCACGGTACGTAGCTAGATATTTTACTAAGGCCAAATTCAATGACAACCCATCATCAACATTTTTTTTAACAGATGTTTTGAATGTGCGGACAAACCTTTCAGCAAGACCATTTGATGCAGGATGAAATGGTGCTGTTTTAACATGATCAATACCATTTCGAACACAAAATTCAGCAAACTGATCAGATGTTAATTAAGGCCCATTGTCACTAACTATAGTTTCAGGTAATCCTTCAAGCGAAAAAATTGTTGATAACGCTGCAATAGCATCCATAGAGGTGGTACTCTTAAGTTGTACCACAAATGGAAACTGTGAAAAAGCATCAACAACTATTAGCCACATAGAATTGAACACTGGCCCAGCAAAATCTATATGAACTCGCTGCCATGTGGTTCCGGTTTTGGCCACTCGTGATATTGTTGATTCGGATTTGTACCCGTTATTTGACATATATTACATTATGCAGCAAGTTTCTCGATATCATCGTCTATCTGATGCCACCAGCAATGTTGTCTAGCAAGCTGCTTCATCTTAACGACGCCCCAATGGCCTTCATGAAGAAGTTTTAAGACGGACTGGTGCAACGAGTTAGGTACTACGACTTGAGTAACGTTCGACTGCAAATAAACTAAGTTATTTTGAATAATGAACGCATACTTACGACGAAAAAAAGGAAGCAAGTCCATATCACAACTGCTCAATTTCGACGGCCATCTTTCCAAAATGAAGGTTTTAACTCGGTTAAGTACGCGATCGTCTTTGTAATGCTGCTGTAGTAATTCGACATTGATAGGTGTATCGTAATTTTCTTGTTGATGACAACATTTAAACTTGTCGAACTCAGGATCTGGTCCACAAGACAAATGTGATAAGGCATCAGCATTTGAGTGATCTGCAGTTCTACGATACTG
>NC_051846.1:223964609-223982869 GCF_002237135.1 Teleopsis dalmanni | reverse complement strand
AGATTTCAGAAGAGATATTTCAAATATATTTGACATATTAAGCACAAATATAAATTTAATTACAAAAAAACAAGAAGAACTAATTCGCCTTGCTAATAAACAAAATAAATAATATTGCATATCGTAATATACTGCGACTTTGCTCACAACCATTCAAATTACAATGCAAACCAACAAAATTCAATTGAATTACATATGAATATAGTAAGTATTATCATCTGAAAAAACAAACAAATATTAATGATACAAAAATGTTTAATCATTTCACTCAACATTTATTATACAATCTATGTTTATTCTACATTGTTTCACAAAATTCGAATGAATTTCAACGTCTTTATAATATTACGGTCTTTGTTATTTATAATATTACGGTCTTGAGTGCTAGTTGTAAAATTCCTATAACTTTCGAATGAAATTCGACATCATTTCATTAATACGAACTTTCTCTTAAAAAAGAGGCATAATATTGTTAGTGACGCCGCTAGAGAAATATTGGTGATTTCCATGTTTTTGCCCAAAGTCTATTGTCTTGGAATATGTTTATTATTGCATTTGAAAAACGAAAGTACATTATTGGCAACCAATGGAAACTGGTAAAATTTTTATAAAATGTTCAACTATAATTTCAACTATAATATAATGTTGCTAAAAAAACATTATTTTATAATCACACTAGTAAAATTTAAATGTATTTTAAAATCAACACGGACGACAAAAATGAAGAAATCTTACAATACAACAATTATTTTAGAAGTATTTTTAAAAATCAAAACCAATAGAAATTAAACTTAAAATAAATGAAAGCTTTTAAATATATTTAAATGTATTAAAAGATAATAATTTTTGAGAATATCAAAAATAAACTGAAACCGGAATTCCAGCAATGAATTCGTAAACTAAGAAAAGTCATTAAAAGAAAAGAAGAAACTATTCAGCCGCACATCCTACATCACCAACTACAGTAGCAATAGCAATAACAACCAATGTATGAAAATTTACTCTTATGCAGCACTAAAGTTACAAACTGTTATATTAATAGACAAAGACAGACCAGTGAAAGATATAAAATTCATCTCACAATGCTAATTCAGGTTTATATACAAAACAAAATAATAACACTAAAAAAGCCCAATTTATTTTGTTAGCCGTCGAAATAAAAGTAATAGTATTGTCGTTATTTTTAGACACGAAATAAAGAATATAAGCTACATTTCTCACGATTTAATATCGTCACGAGGAAGACAACTTTATGCAGCACTAAATAAGGGACTTGAAGTCATATCATCTGGAGATCCCACATATTGGTCAACCGATACCAATTAAGCTTCTAACTTGATCGATATCGGTGTTATTAATGGTTTAAATAAGGAACATATCTCCGTTGATCCGTCGTATGATTTATCTTCAGCCCATTCCCCGGTGATCTTAAAAATAACAAACATTTTCGAAGGTCAAAACTACAATACTAAATCATTTGTTAACTAACGCAACTTTGGTGGAGAAGTTGAAAGAACTCTTCTTAAAGTTTCTGCACCTAGCTATCCCAATGAAATTAAGCATGCTGTCGATGTAATTAACAAAACCCTAATTGACGCTTCTGCTGAGTCTTCTATTGTTAGGTTAGGTTAAACCAACGATCCCAGGGGGATCCACTTAGGCCCATAGGCCCATTGTGATACCGTATTATTTAGAAACCCATGGGCTAAAACCATCCAGAACCTTTAACAAAGCTTACAATGCTACATAGAGGGAGTTCTCGAAGTTCGTCAAGATCCTCAAAAAAGAAAGCCCCCAAAAATTTAAGGCGACGCCGTGCATGTGCCGGACACGAAGAAAGCAGGTGAGAGGCACTTTCGTCATCCTCACCACAACTGCGGCAAAAATGGTTGAACGGTAGATTCAGTCTCCTAGCATGATTACCTAGAATACAATGACCTGTTAGTAAATCTACTACAAGACTGATATCTCTACGGGATAATTCTAAGAGAGATTTCGATTTTCTATTGTTGGTCTGTGGCCACATTGCATACAGATGCCTGCATATCGCAGAGTCTTCCCATCTTTTGTTAAAAAGTTCGGCACAGGAAGAACTCAAAATCAATTGGCATGAAGTCAACGATATGCCCAGATTGTTTAGGTGTTCCGAGTGGTTCCCTGAAGCACCACGTCTGGCTAGCTCGTCTGCTTTACAATTGCCGTAAATATCCCTATGACCGGGAACCCAGATTAGAGAAATATTGAACTGCGTCGACATCTCATTTAGAGATGTGTAGCAGTCAAGGACCGTCCTAGATGTGAATTGGACAGAACTCAAGGACTTTAAAGCAGCTTGACTATCCGATAGTATATATATATTCCTTTCAAGTATATTACCTACTTCTAGACAAGCTAAAGCTTCCTTAATAGCAATTACTTCTGCCTGAAAAACACTACAGTGATCCGGAAGCCTATAGCAGGAGGATATATTCAGCCCCTCTGAGAAAACTCCAGTGCCTACGCCGCTCCCAATCTTTGAACCATCAGTAAAAATTTGCAGACCCTCACCCAGGGAGGGACCTCCTGACAACCAAGCTTCCCTGGATGGGAATCTAACAATAAATTTTCTATCAAAGTCGAGAATCGGAGAGGTGTAGTCAATGTTATTTGGAGTAGGACTGAAAATATTTAGAATCGAGCCGTGCCCATAGTCACTAGCCTTCCACTGTGAAGTAGCCTTAAGTCTTAGGGCAGATGATGCTGCCAACTGCTTACTGATGATGTCAAGTGGCATTAAATGGAGCATTAGATCTAATGCTATAGATGGTGTTGTACACAGAGCACCACTTATACAGAGTTCAGCTCTGCGCTGAACCCTGTTCAGTACCGTACAGTACGAAGACTTATCAAGAGCTGTCCACCATATGGCAATGCCATACAGAAGTATTGGTCTAATGACAGCAGTGTATAGCCATTGAGCGATACGTGGTTGCAAACCCCACCTTTTACCAATAGCTTTTTGACAAAGGAGCAAAGCAATGTTTGCTTTCCTAGCCCGCTCCAAAACATTTTCTTTCCAGCTCAGTTTCCTATCGAAAACAATGCCTAAAAATTTTGCTTTCTCAATATATTGTATCGCAGAACCTTTAATATAGAGTGGAGAAAGATTTGGAAACCTATGTTTTCTGGTAAATACTACGATTTCTGTTTTTCTGGGGTTAACCCCGAGACCACATGTCAGTGTCCAATTGTTAAGGATATTCAGGCCATACTGCAAAATATCCCTTAAACTAGTAGCATATTTTCCAGTAACTGTTAGTGCAATGTCATCCGCATATGCAACTGTCCCGCATCCCGCTCTCCCCAGTTTTTGTAACGGTTCATTCACCGCTATATTCCAGAGGAGAGGAGAGAGTACGCCCCCTTGGGGGTACCTCTATTTACCCGTCTGTGTGTTGCTGATACACCCATTTGTGCTTCAATAATTCTGCCAGTTAATAACTGACCGATAAAGCTGATAAGCGCATCCTCAACACCCAGACGCGAGAGTGCGTTAGCTATTGCACTGGGAAGAATATTGTTAAAAGCTCCTTCAATATCTACGAAAGCCACTATACAAAATTCCTTTACTTTAAGAGTTTTTTCAATAGTACAGGTGAGGGAATGGAGTGCTGTCTTCTATTGTTCAACATGATAATATGAAAAAACCAATCTTTCTATTAACTTTGGATGGGTTTGTTTCTGCTAAGTGGCATGCAAGACGAAATTGACAAAGACACCGTTCTTCTACCTCTAAACGCCAATTAATGTAGCGACTAAAACCCTGTATTGTATTGTACAATATAAAAATATTTAAAAACTCAGAGAAAATTATCAAAGCAACTACTCTGATCTTAAACCTGCAGAATGTTTTTCAGGCAAATCCCCAAATCAATAATTTCTTGCCTAACATATCTATCTCAGCTGACGTGAAAAATCATTTAACTTTAAATTTAAGGAAAGAAATATGCTCTGTAGTTAAAATCAATAATGTGGATATAGCTCAATCACATTCTGTGAAATATCTGGGAATACATCTAGATAGAATGTTCACGTGGACACGTCATATTGAAACTAAAAGATATAAATTAAATATTAAATATAAAGAATTGTATTGATACTAAATCACAACTCTAAACTCAGTCTAGGTAATTAATTGTTAATTTACACATAATGGATCAAATATAAATAGTTCATTAGTTCACGCATTTACACAAAATTAAAGAATAAAGTGCTAGTCTGATATTAAGGACGCAATTCCGGTTTTAAACTCAATCCTATTTTGGCCATTAATTTTATCACAAGACTTTTTAATGCCATCATTCAATTTGGTTCTTACCCAACAGAGTGGAAAACATCCATGATTATTATGGTTCATAAATCAGTCAAAGATCCCACTCGTACCTTCTCATATTAGCCAATAAGCCTATATTTCTCGATGTAAAACAAACATTTGACAAAGTATGACATGATGGGCTCATATATGTTACAAGATACACTATCTAGTCCCTGCAAACGTTCACTCAGTTTTAGAATCATATTAACAGAACAGATGCTTTAAAAAAAAATATTAACCATTCCCATAGCCTTATCTTGTATGTACTTTACACATTAGATATTCGAAAAAGTAATTCAGTTATCATGACAACGTTTGCCGATGGTACTGAAATTTTGACGACTGCCGAAATAAAAACGTTGTGTTAGCTTAAAACCAACTTCAATCGCGCTTGTGTTGTTTAAAGAAATGGTTGTCAAATTAGTGAATTAAAATTAATGAACTAAATTGTACACACGTCATTTTTACCATTAATCGGAGTATATCTCCAACTATTTTACTAAATAACATTCCCATACCACAGGCAGATAATATAACGTACTTAGGTATTTACTTAGACAGGCTACTAAACACATTGAACCCAAAAAAATACAAATGAAGCTCTAAACCTCTCAATTGCATTGGCTCATTAATAACAGATCCTCCCTGTGCTTGGAGTATAAAGTTCTTTTATATAATACCATCCTGAAACCAATATGAGCTTACAGTCTTCAGCTTTAAGGTAATGCTAGTGTTTCAAATTTTGAAATTATCCATAGAGCTCTGCCAAAAATACTGAGAACAATCACTGATGTCCCATGGTATATTCGAAATGAAAGCATCTATCGAAATCGAGAAATTCTCTAAGTTAAAGATAATATTGATAATAATAAAACAAAATACAATAAGAGCAGTGACGATTGCTCTAAGGTGCGGAGGTGTGCGGTGAACACCCTAACATAATTTGCAAAATGTCAAATAACATAGGTATATAAATTTATTATGTATCTTCACATCAAGAATTATTATTATTTATTACATTTCCATATATATATTTTTAAAGTTTTAGCAAAAACAATTAAATATAATTGTCTATGAAAACTCAATCAATTTGCTTCTGTTAGCCGCTATACTTGTTAGTTGTGCTCATATATTTGCAGCTCAAATCACAGAACATTTCTATTTTATTTCGTCTCTCCCCTTTGTGTGCAAAGAAGTTGGCCGCACATTCATACGTTGCATATGAACAAAATAATGTGCGTGTACTCCCGTTCATAAAATCAGAAATAGAGATTTATATAGTAGGAATTGTATGAGAGTAATTTTCTGTTCTACTCGAATATCAACTGCACGCATACGAATCCAACATGTTGATTTGCCAAAGTGGTTGCATTAGCGGCTGAAGTTTGCAGCTCATCTCAGCATACATTTCTATCACATTTCGTCTCTCCCCTTTTAACAGTAGCACCCACGAATTTCTGTTCTTACTGTGCGGAGTACTTGTCCGCACATTTATACGTTGCAAGTGGCTTTGATTTTGTTTGATCACTGCATAAACATGTACATATAGTTCTGAGTTAAAACTCTTTTGTTTGAAAAAAGTTGGTTTGATGTTACAAGTATATGAAAAGTTTTGTTTCTTCCATATTGATATAATATTAAATTTATATATAAATTATTAATTTAATTTGTTTAATATGTTATTTTGTTAATGAATTGTTAATATAATATTGCGACTATATTATTGCCTTATATAATATAGTTATTATTAATAAAAGATCTCATATATTTTAATATAAGTGGTACATGTAAAAACAACATTAAAGAAGGGCCGCACACCCTTCCAGATAGGGCACGCGTCGTCACTGAATAAGAGGCTGACAGAACATGTTAACCCCTTAGCTAGGAATCTCGCATTTCTATCCACTACATGCCGCATAAAAAGATCTGACCGTCCACCCATTAATTAGAATTCCGATAATGCTCAATTGTTTTCTTAATAAACCAGTTAACATTCATTCCAATGAAACTTAAATTATTGATTTAAGTAGGGTCCGTAATATAAAGTTCACTTATTTTATTTTATATTATACAATGTATAGTTGAAACAAAAATGGTAATATTATATAATAAGTGATAATTGTAAAAGAAGATACAACAATTGAATGTATATATATTTAATCAAAAAATTTTACAAATAAATATTAAAAGTACATGGTATAGAACTATGGTGTTCAGCGTGTCATATAAACATAGAAAACAATCAGAAAGTGCAAAATAAAATTCTCCGACAAGTAACATGTGCTCCGTGGTATGTAAAAAACAAAAATCTACGCAAAGATCTAAATATATGAACTGTTGAAGAATTAATTTGCCAATGTATACCTTAATGCCTAGGGAGACTCAATTCGGATCCAAATGTTCAAGCTCGACATTTATCTTCTGCAACTGCACGAAACTGACTTTAAAGAAAATAATTGATATATATGAATTCTCTAGCTCAATAGCATCAATAGCTCAATAATTGTTAATTTCTATTTAGAAAGATTCAATAAATAAGCCAATGGAAAAAAAATTTTTAACTCTTGTAAAAGAAGGTTGGCTATATATATAATACATTTCTAGTTTAAGTATTACCAATAATATTTAATACAAGTTTAAATAGTTTATAAGACTTATTTTTATTAAAATTTCTTTGAAAATTAAAATTAAAAAAAAAAATGTTTTGTCTTGTTTTGTATAAATATAATAGGATCATTATGAATATCAATATATCGTCCATAAAGACGACGTAAGTCTAACTTATCTATTTTTTTAGAAGTTTATTCTTCAATCCTTTCAAAATTGAATCAGTGACGACTGCTCAAAGGTGCGGAGGTGTTGGGTAATTTGCAAATTGTCAAATTATATATATAAATTTATTAAGGACGTGTGGGAGTTAGGCTAAGTTGATGCTAAACCAAATGAGAGATTTTTTGGGATTTTTTGCACTGCACACGTTTAGCCATTTATCAACACGCATCGACGCATCAGTACATTATCGGCACAACTTAGAATTTCCCTCATTTAGAACGCAACTTAGCCTAACTCGCACACGTCCTAAATATCTTTACATCCAGAATTAATATTATTTATTACATTTTCATATATATATATTTAAAGATTAAAATTTTAGCAAAAACAATTAAATATAATTGTCTATAAAAACTCAATTAATTTGCTTCTTTTACTACTATAGTCATTAGTTGTACTCATAAGTTTGCAGCACACATCGCAAAACAATTCTATCATATTTCGTCTTTCCCCTTTACGCAATTGCATTCATAAATTGCTGTCATAAGTGTGCACAAAAGTAGAATGAACAAAATAATGTGCGTGTGCTCTAGCTTAAAATATGAGAAATAGAGATTGGGAACTGTATGAGAGTAATTTTCTGTTCTATTCGAATATCAACTACATGTATAACAATCCAACATGTTAACTTACCGAAGCGGTTAGATGTGCAGCTAAAGTTTACAGCTCACATCGCCATTCATTTCTTTCAAATTTCATATCTCCCCTTTTAGTTGTTGCTCCAGCGGATAATAGCCGCTTTGTGTGCGGAGTAGCTGGCCGCACATTTATACGTTGCAAGTGCAACGTATCACGATTTTGTTTAATCACTGCATAAACATGTATGGTTCAAAGCACAAACTCTTTTGTTTGAAGAAGGTTGGTTTGGTGTTATAAGAAGTATGTGAAAAGTTGTATTTATTCCATATTGAATGTAATATTAAACTTATATATAAATTATTAATTCTTATGTGATTATGTATAATGTTATTTTGTTCATGAATTGTTAAATGTTATATTGCGATTATATTGTTGCCTAATGTAATATAGTTATTATTAATAAAACATCTTATATATTTCAATTTATCATTTTTAATTTAAGTGGTAAATCTAAAAACAACATTGTAGAAGGGTCGCACACCCGCCCAGATAGGGCACGCGTCACCACTGAGTTGAATGAACATTTGTTAATCCAAAAGTCATACGAATGAAATATACGAATGTCTTGCAAGTGCGGAAAATATCATTTTTGTTCTATTTTCTTGTTTAACTTCAATTTGGTGAAAACTTGTAGCTTAATCAAATGCTGTGAATTAACCAAAATTAAATTATCTAAAAGAGCATTAAGATTTAAGTTGGATATTTGTTGTCACTGGTAATTCGCTTAATTTGCAGTAATCGAAAACAATTCTGCCTTTTATTCCTGATTTATCAAGCCTTTTCCCGAATACCTACATTATACAGATTTCAGAAGAGATATTTCAAATATATTTGACATATTAAGCACAAATATAAATTTAATTACAAAAAAACAAGAAGAACTAATTCGCCTTGCTAATAAACAAAATAAATAATATTGCATATCGTAATATACTGCGACTTTGCTCACAACCATTCAAATTACAATGCAAACCAACAAAATTCAATTGAATTACATATGAATATAGTAAGTATTATCATCTGAAAAAACAAACAAATATTAATGATACAAAAATGTTTAATCATTTCACTCAACATTTATTATACAATCTATGTTTATTCTACATTGTTTCACAAAATTCGAATGAATTTCAACGTCTTTATAATATTACGGTCTTTGTTATTTATAATATTACGGTCTTGAGTGCTAGTTGTAAAATTCCTATAACTTTCGAATGAAATTCGACATCATTTCATTAATACGAACTTTCTCTTAAAAAAGAGGCATAATATTGTTAGTGACGCCGCTAGAGAAATATTGGTGATTTCCATGTTTTTGCCCAAAGTCTATTGTCTTGGAATATGTTTATTATTGCATTTGAAAAACGAAAGTACATTATTGGCAACCAATGGAAACTGGTAAAATTTTTATAAAATGTTCAACTATAATTTCAACTATAATATAATGTTGCTAAAAAAACATTATTTTATAATCACACTAGTAAAATTTAAATGTATTTTAAAATCAACACGGACGACAAAAATGAAGAAATCTTACAATACAACAATTATTTTAGAAGTATTTTTAAAAATCAAAACCAATAGAAATTAAACTTAAAATAAATAAAAGCTTTTAAATATATTTAAATGTATTAAAAGATAATAATTTTTGAGAATATCAAAAATAAACTGAAACCGGAATTCCAGCAATGAATTCGTAAACTAAAAAAAGTCATTAGAAGAAAAGAAGAAACTATTCAGCCGCACATCCTACATCAGCAACTACAGTAGCAATAGCAATAACAACCAATGTATGAAAATTTACTCTTACGCAGCACTAAAGTTACAAACTGTTATATTAATAGACAAAGACAGACCAGTGAAAGATATAAAATTCATCTCACAATGCTAATTCAGGTTTATATACAAAACAAAATAATAACACTAAAAAAGCCCAATTTATTTTGTTAGCCGTCGAAATAAAAGTAATAGTATTGTCGTTATTTTTAGACACGAAATAAAGAATATAAGCTACATTTCTCACGATTTAATATCGTCACGAGGAAGACAACTTTATGCAGCACTAAATAACACTTCGTTCAATAATGTGTGTGACTAACTAATTGGAACACATTTTTTTGCCAAAATTCGTTTTTATTCATCAACATAGTCCCCTTTCAGGGAGATACAATCATTCCAACGCTTTTGCAATCTTTCGATACCGCCTTTGTAAAACGATTTTTCTTTGCCTTCAAAATAGGCGTTCATTTCGGCGATTACTTCATCATTTGAGCCAAATCTCTTACCACGGAGCATCTTTTTGAGGTCTGCGAAGAGCCAGTAGTCGCTGGGGGCCAGATCTGGAGAATACGGTGGGTGCGGCAGCAATTCGTAGCTCAATTCGTTCAATTTTGCCATCGTTTTCATCGTCTTGTGACACGGTGCATTGTCTTGGTGGAACAAAATTGTTTTCTTCGCCATATGAGACCGTTTCTTTGGGATTTCGTCTTTCAAACGCTCCAATAACGCTATATAATAGTCGCTGTTGATGGTCTTCCCCTTCTGGAGATAGTCGATGAATATTATTCAATGCGCATCCCAAAATACAGACGACATAACCTTGCCAGCCAACTGCTGCGTCTTTGGTCGCTTTGGGCGGCTTTCACCGGCTGCATGCCACTCAGCAGACTGCCGATTTGACTCTGGAGTGAAATGGTGGATCCATGTTTCATCCATCGTGATGTACCGACGCAAAAACTCCGACTTATTGCGCGTAAACATGTCCAAACAGCTCTTTGAATCATCGATTCGTTATTGTTTTTGTTCCGGTGTGAGCAAACGCGGCACCCATTTGGAAAACACCTTTTTCATACCCAAATGTTCGTGTATTATGGTGTGTACACTGCCTGCTGATATCTGTAGAATGTCAGCAATCTCACTCACTTTCACTTTACGGTCGGACATAATGATTTTCAGTGTTTTTTCAACGTTTTCCGGAATAACAGCGTCATTTGGCCGTCCAGTAGATGGAATGTCATCGGTGTCTGTATGACCACGTTTGAATTCGGTATACCAATAACAAATGCTTCTTTTTGATGGAGCAGAGTCCGAATAATGTTTTTCAAGCCATTCCTGGCATTGAACAGTATATTTTTTCATTAAAAAACAATGATAAATCAGCATACGGAATTGCTTTGAATTCATTTTTTTTTGTGAAAACTCAAAAGTAGCGTCACTTAAAGCACTGTAGGTTGTAAATAAATGGTCGGATTAACATATGATTTTGACAATAAGCCTAAAAAGGTTGCCACTTTCGAAAAAAAATATTCATTTAGTATTAGTGCCGCCATCTATGTGTCAGTCACACACATTATTAAACGAAGTGTTAAGGGACTCGAAGTCATATCATCTGGAGATCCCACATATTGGTCAACCGATACCAGTTGTAACGACACGGATTCGTCGTTTTATTTTGCTGAGGTATTACTCAGTCGTGGTCCGGGTCGTTGCAATAAATTTGTTTTATTGACCAGTTCGAAGCTGGTAAACCAAGGAA
The DNA here is from genome assembly GCF_002237135.1 of Teleopsis dalmanni. Lineage (NCBI taxonomy): Eukaryota > Metazoa > Arthropoda > Insecta > Diptera > Diopsidae > Teleopsis > Teleopsis dalmanni. The sequence goes on along the minus strand of NC_051846.1, from coordinate 223,971,509 downwards.
AATTAAAAGCTGTTTGATTGTTATTTTAAAATTTATTTATTAAAAAGTTTTCTTAAATAATTTATTTTAAGCTTGATTCTACTCAATAAGTTCTATCCAAAGACGTCAGAACATCAAAGTTTTTTTTCCAAATCTACTCAATTAGTTTTTAGCCAAAGACGTCAAAACATCAAAGGCGTTATAAAATCTACTCAATAAGTTTTATCCAAAGACGTCAGAACATCAAAGGTATTTTTCCAATTCTACTCAATTAGTTTTTAGCCAAAGACGTCAAAACATCAAAGGCGTTATAAAATCTACTCAATACGTTCTACGGATTTATTTAGCCTTAGCGTCGAAACACTATGGGCTTCTAAAAGGGACTTAGCGTTGGAGTAGTGGTCTACTCACTTCAACTTCTAACTTGATCGATTTCGGTGTTATTAAGGGTTTAAATAAGGAACATATCTCCGTTGATCCGTCGTATGATTTATCTTCAGCCCATTCCCCGGTGATCTTAAAAATAACAAACATTTTCGAAGGTCAAAACTACAATACTAAATCATTTGTTAACTAACGCAACTTTGGTGGAGAAGTTGAAAGAACTCTTCTTAAAATTTCTGCACCCTAATTGACGCTTCTGCTGAGTCTTCTATTGTTCAACATGATAATATGAAAAAACCAATCTTTCTATTAACTTTGGATGGGTTTGTTTCTGCTAAGTGGCATGCAAGACGAAATTGACAAAGACACCGTTCTTCTACCTCTAAACGCAAATTAATGTAGTGACTAAAACCCTGTATTGTATTGTACAATACAAAAATATCTAAAAACCCAGAGAAAATTATCAAAGCAACTACTCTGGTCTTAAACCTGCGGAATGTTTTTCAGGCAAATCTCCAAATCAATAATTTCCTGCCTAACACATCTATTTCAGCTGACGTGAAAAATCATTTAACTTTAACTTTAAGGAAATATTTCACATTCTGTGAAATATCTGGGAATACATCTAGATAGAATGTTCACGTGGACACGTCATATTGAAACTAAAAGATATAAATTAAATATTAAATATAAAGAATTGTATTGATACTAAATCACAACTCTAAACTCAGTCTAGGTAATTAATTGTTAATTTACACATAATGGATCAAATATAAATAGTTCATTAGTTCACGCATTTACACAAAATTAAAGAATAAAGTGCTAGTCTGATATTAAGGACGCAATTCCGGTTTTAAACTCAATCCTATTTTGGCCATTAATTTTATCACAAGACTTTTTAATGCCATCATTCAATTTGGTTCTTACCCAACAGAGTGGAAAACATCCATGATTATTATGGTTCATAAATCAGTCAAAGATCCCACTCGTACCTTCTCATATTAGCCAATAAGCCTATATTTCTCGATGTAAAACAAACATTTGACAAAGTATGACATGATGGGCTCATATATGTTACAAGATACACTATCTAGTCCCTGCAAACGTTCACTCAGTTTTAGAATCATATTAACAGAACAGATGCTTTAAAAAAAAATATTAACCATTCCCATAGCCTTATCTTGTATGTACTTTACACATTAGATATTCGAAAAAGTAATTCAGTTATCATGACAACGTTTGCCGATGGTACTGAAATTTTGACGACTGCCGAAATAAAAACGTTGTGTTAGCTTAAAACCAACTTCAATCGCGCTTGTGTTGTTTAAAGAAATGGTTGTCAAATTAGTGAATTAAAATTAATGAACTAAATTGTACACACGTCATTTTTACCATTAATCGGAGTATATCTCCAACTATTTTACTAAATAACATTCCCATACCACAGGCAGATAATATAACGTACTTAGGTATTTACTTAGACAGGCTACTAAACACATTGAACCCAAAAAAATACAAATGAAGCTCTAAACCTCTCAATTGCATTGGCTCATTAATAACAGATCCTCCCTGTGCTTGGAGTATAAAGTTCTTTTATATAATACCATCCTGAAACCAATATGAGCTTACAGTCTTCAGCTTTAAGGTAATGCTAGTGTTTCAAATTTTGAAATTATCCATAGAGCTCTGCCAAAAATACTGAGAACAATCACTGATGTCCCATGGTATATTCGAAATGAAAGCATCTATCGAAATCGAGAAATTCTCTAAGTTAAAGATAATATTGATAATAATAAAACAAAATACAATAAGAGCAGTGACGATTGCTCTAAGGTGCGGAGATGTGCGGTGAACACCCTAACATAATTTGCAAAATGTCAAATAACATAGGTATATAAATTTATTATGTATCTTCACATCAAGAATTATTATTATTTATTACATTTCCATATATATATTTTTAAAGTTTTAGCAAAAACAATTAAATATAATTGTCTATGAAAACTCAATCAATTTGCTTCTGTTAGCCGCTATACTTGTTAGTTGTGCTCATATATTTGCAGCTCAAATCACAGAACATTTCTATTTTATTTCGTCTCTCCCCTTTGTGTGCAAAGAAGTTGGCCGCACATTCATACGTTGCATATGAACAAAATAATGTGCGTGTACTCCCGTTCATAAAATCAGAAATAGAGATTTATATAGTAGGAATTGTATGAGAGTAATTTTCTGTTCTACTCGAATATCAACTGCACGCATACGAATCCAACATGTTGATTTGCCAAAGTGGTTGCATTAGCGGCTGAAGTTTGCAGCTCATCTCAGCATACATTTCTATCACATTTCGTCTCTCCCCTTTTAACAGTAGCACCCACGAATTTCTGTTCTTACTGTGCGGAGTACTTGTCCGCACATTTATACGTTGCAAGTGGCTTTGATTTTGTTTGATCACTGCATAAACATGTACATATAGTTCTGAGTTAAAACTCTTTTGTTTGAAAAAAGTTGGTTTGATGTTACAAGTATATGAAAAGTTTTGTTTCTTCCATATTGATATAATATTAAATTTATATATAAATTATTAATTTAATTTGTTTAATATGTTATTTTGTTAATGAATTGTTAATATAATATTGCGACTATATTATTGCCTTATATAATATAGTTATTATTAATAAAAGATCTCATATATTTTAATATAAGTGGTACATGTAAAAACAACATTAAAGAAGGGCCGCACACCCTTCCAGATAGGGCACGCGTCGTCACTGAATAAGAGGCTGACAGAACATGTTAACCCCTTAGCTAGGAATCTCGCATTTCTATCCACTACATGCCGCATAAAAAGATCTGACCGTCCACCCATTAATTAGAATTCCGATAATGCTCAATTGTTTTCTTAATAAACCAGTTAACATTCATTCCAATGAAACTTAAATTATTGATTTAAGTAGGGTCCGTAATATAAAGTTCACTTATTTTATTTTATATTATACAATGTATAGTTGAAACAAAAATGGTAATATTATATAATAAGTGATAATTGTAAAAGAAGATACAACAATTGAATGTATATATATTTAATCAAAAAATTTTACAAATAAATATTAAAAGTACATGGTATAGAACTATGGTGTTCAGCGTGTCATATAAACATAGAAAACAATCAGAAAGTGCAAAATAAAATTCTCCGACAAGTAACATGTGCTCCGTGGTATGTAAAAAACAAAAATCTACGCAAAGATCTAAATATATGAACTGTTGAAGAATTAATTTGCCAATGTATACCTTAATGCCTAGGGAGACTCAATTCGGATCCAAATGTTCAAGCTCGACATTTATCTTCTGCAACTGCACGAAACTGACTTTAAAGAAAATAATTGATATATATGAATTCTCTAGCTCAATAGCATCAATAGCTCAATAATTGTTAATTTCTATTTAGAAAGATTCAATAAATAAGCCAATGGAAAAAAAATTTTTAACTCTTGTAAAAGAAGGTTGGCTATATATATAATACATTTCTAGTTTAAGTATTACCAATAATATTTAATATAAGTTTAAATAGTTTATAAGACTTATTTTTATTAAAATTTCTTTGAAAATTAAAATTAAAAAAAAAAATGTTTTGTCTTGTTTTGTATAAATATAATAGGATCATTATGAATATCAATATATCGTCCATAAAGACGACGTAAGTCTAACTTATCTATTTTTTTAGAAGTTTATTCTTCAATCCTTTCAAAATTGAATCAGTGACGACTGCTCAAAGGTGCGGAGGTGTTGGGTAATTTGCAAATTGTCAAATTATATATATAAATTTATTAAGGACGTGTGGGAGTTAGGCTAAGTTGATGCTAAACCAAATGAGAGATTTTTTGGGATTTTTTGCACTGCACACGTTTAGCCATTTATCAACACGCATCGACGCATCAGTACATTATCGGCACAACTTAGAATTTCCCTCATTTAGAACGCAACTTAGCCTAACTCGCACACGTCCTAAATATCTTTACATCCAGAATTAATATTATTTATTACATTTTCATATATATATATTTAAAGATTAAAATTTTAGCAAAAACAATTAAATATAATTGTCTATAAAAACTCAATTAATTTGCTTCTTTTAGCTACTATAGTCATTAGTTGTACTCATAAGTTTGCAGCACACATCGCAAAACAATTCTATCATATTTCGTCTTTCCCCTTTACGCAATTGCATTCATAAATTGCTGTCATAAGTGTGCACAAAAGTAGAATGAACAAAATAATGTGCGTGTGCTCTAGCTTAAAATATGAGAAATAGAGATTGGGAACTGTATGAGAGTAAATTTCTGTTCTATTCGAATATCAACTACATGTATAACAATCCAACATGTTAACTTACCGAAGCGGTTAGATGTGCAGCTAAAGTTTACAGCTCACATCACCATTCATTTCTTTCAAATTTCATATCTCCCCTTTTAGTTGTTGCTCCAGCGGATAATAGCCGCTTTGTGTGCGGAGTAGCTGGCCGCACATTTATACGTTGCAAGTGCAACGTATCACGATTTTGTTTAATCACTGCATAAACATGTATGGTTCAAAGCACAAACTCTTTTGTTTGAAGAAGGTTGGTTTGGTGTTATAAGAAGTATGTGAAAAGTTGTATTTATTCCATATTGAATGTAATATTAAACTTATATATAAATTATTAATTCTTATGTGATTATGTATAATGTTATTTTGTTCATGAATTGTTAAATGTTATATTGCGATTATATTGTTGCCTAATGTAATATAGTTATTATTAATAAAACATCTTATATATTTCAATTTATCATTTTTAATTTAAGTGGTAAATCTAAAAACAACATTGTAGAAGGGTCGCACACCCGCCCAGATAGGGCACGCGTCACCACTGAGTTGAATGAACATTTGTTAATCCAAAAGTCATACGAATGAAATATACGAATGTCTTGCAAGTGCGGAAAATATCATTTTTGTTCTATTTTCTTGTTTAACTTCAATTTGGTGAAAACTTGTAGCTTAATCAAATGCTGTGAATTAACCAAAATTAAATTATCTAAAAGAGCATTAAGATTTAAGTTGGATATTTGTTGTCACTGGTAATTCGCTTAATTTGCAGTAATCGAAAACAATTCTGCCTTTTATTCCTGATTTATCAAGCCTTTTCCCGAATACCTACATTATACAGATTTCAGAAGAGATATTTCAAATATATTTGACATATTAAGCACAAATATAAATTTAATTACAAAAAAACAAGAAGAACTAATTCGCCTTGCTAATAAACAAAATAAATAATATTGCATATCGTAATATACTGCGACTTTGCTCACAACCATTCAAATTACAATGCAAACCAACAAAATTCAATTGAATTACATATGAATATAGTAAGTATTATCATCTGAAAAAACAAACAAATATTAATGATACAAAAATGTTTAATCATTTCACTCAACATTTATTATACAATCTATGTTTATTCTACATTGTTTCACAAAATTCGAATGAATTTCAACGTCTTTATAATATTACGGTCTTTGTTATTTATAATATTACGGTCTTGAGTGCTAGTTGTAAAATTCCTATAACTTTCGAATGAAATTCGACATCATTTCATTAATACGAACTTTCTCTTAAAAAAGAGGCATAATATTGTTAGTGACGCCGCTAGAGAAATATTGGTGATTTCCATGTTTTTGCCCAAAGTCTATTGTCTTGGAATATGTTTATTATTGCATTTGAAAACCGAAAGTACATTATTGGCAACCAATGGAAACTGGTAAAATTTTTATAAAATGTTCAACTATAATTTCAACTATAATATAATGTTGCTAAAAAAACATTATTTTATAATCACACTAGTAAAATTTAAATGTATTTTAAAATCAACACGGACGACAAAAATGAAGAAATCTTACAATACAACAATTATTTTAGAAGTATTTTTAAAAATCAAAACCAATAGAAATTAAACTTAAAATAAATGAAAGCTTTTAAATATATTTAAATGTATTAAAAGATAATAATTTTTGAGAATATCAAAAATAAACTGAAACCGGAATTCCAGCAATGAATTCGTAAACTAAGAAAAGTCATTAAAAGAAAAGAAGAAACTATTCAGCCGCACATCCTACATCAGCAACTACAGTAGCAATAGCAATAACAACCAATGTATGAAAATTTACTCTTACGCAGCACTAAAGTTACAAACTGTTATATTAATAGACAAAGACAGACCAGTGAAAGATATAAAATTCATCTCACAATGCTAATTCAGGTTTATATACAAAACAAAATAATAACACTAAAAAAACCCAATTTATTTTGTTAGCCGTCGAAATAAAAGTAATAGTATTGTCGTTATTTTTAGACACGAAATAAAGAATATAAGCTACATTTCTCACGATTTAATATCGTCACGAGGAAGACAACTTTATGCAGCATTAAATAACACTTCGTTCAATAATGTGTGTGACTAACTAATTGGAACACATTTTTTTGCCAAAATTCGTTTTTATTCAT
>NC_051846.1:223961057-223964509 GCF_002237135.1 Teleopsis dalmanni | reverse complement strand
TAAGGTTATAAAAACTGGAGAGTGATCGGATGATAGTTCGAAGCTAGAGTGGGCAGATATTAGTTCGCGGTCAATATTTTTCACTACACAAAAGTCGATTAGATCTGGTATTTTTTTGGGGTCAGATGGCCAGTAAGTGGGTTGTCCTGATGATATGAAATCTAAATTGTTGCGGCGATTTGTAATGGTAGAGTAGAGTTGCTTTCCTTTTGGGTTTATTAGACGGGAGCCCCAGTATGTATGTTTAGCATTAAAGTCTCCCGCTGCTATAAATTTTTTACCGAGATTATAAAAGAAATCCACGAATTGAGCTTCTGTTACAAGAAATCTAGGAGGACAGTAGACAGCACTGAGCACGACTTCATCTTCAATGAATTTAATGCATATTGACGTAGCTTGTATGTGGGCTGTGGAGTGCTGTTCTAGGACGTGATGCTTAATTCTTGAATTAATTAGAATTCCTGTTCCCCCGTGGGGCTTATCTTCAGGATGGTTTGTGAAGTAAAAATTGAATCCAGGTACAGAGAAGTTGTGTTTACTACATAGATGGGTTTCAGATATTAGAAAAACATCAATATTGTGGGACGACAGAAAATTTATGATTTCAAGTTTGTGCTGGCGGATGCCGTTGGCATTCCAGTGACACATTCTAAGACAGTTCATTTATTAGCTGAAAGAAACTGCATCATTTGGTTTTGAGTTTTTACTATATCTTACACTAAGTTTTGCATTGAGGCCATAAAGTTCGTCATAAGCTGGGTAAGAGTTATTAGCATTGATTCTAAGTTTTGATTGGGGGTTACTGAATTTTCAGGAATTTGTTTAACTAAACCATTTTTTAAGACGGCTGAGTATGAATTAGCTGTTTCAACTTCTTTTGTGTTTGTTTGGTTAATATTGACTGGATTTTGTGGAATTATGGATGGAGCATTTGGTACCTTTTCGGAGCGTGGGATAGCTTTATTCTTAATTTCGATATAAATTGGACAGCCACGGTAGTTTGCAGTATGATTACCACCACAGTTGTTACATTTTCTGGAATTTATGTTGTTTTTATCTGTACTGCATTGAGTTGAGTGGTGAGCACCACCGCAGGCCACACAAACTTTGCGCAGAGTACAATAACTTTTAGTATGCCCAAATTCCTGACAGTTTAGACATTGCACTGGAGTTTTGCGTTTATGAGGCTCCTCCACTGTTATCTTACGGTTTAGCAAGAAACGCAAGTGGTAAATTGGATGAATCTCGTTATTTTTTAATTTTTAGTATCTGGTTCTAATTCAATTTTATATAAAGGTTGAGGAATTTTATCTTTGTTTTTTATGTTAAAAACTGATTTTACCTCAAAGCCAGCATTTTCAACAGCAATTTTTATTTCTTCAGTATCAGCATTCGGTTCGATGCCTTTAACAACTACTGCTATTCCCTTGCTACTTTTGAGCTGATAAGTATAAAAATTTTTGGAGTTTTCCTTTAAATAGTCGTTAATCTTACGGAACTGGTGTTCGGTTTCAGTTTGTATCTTCGTTTCTTCAATTGCACCTCTTTTAAGAGGAGTAACGTAGAAAGACTTAGAGTCAATTAATTTAGTAAGATTGTTGACAAGAGTACTTGAACACTTTTCGCGTAAGTAAATTGGAGGTGGACGGAAGGTTTTTATTTCTGATAAATAAATTTTTAAAAGTACTTCTAATGACAATATCGTCCAGAATTTTTTGGGTTTTATGTAAAATTTTATTACTAATCGAAATCAAAAATATTATATAAGAATATTTGTAGTATATTCTTTGAAAATTCAGTCAATGGAAATAATGGTTTCCTGAAAATTTTAATTTAAATAAAATATAAAAAAGAAAATTTTGGGTACATGTTTTGAGAAAATTTTTTTTTGATATTTAACGATTAAGGTCAATACCAGCACTTAAATAAAAACAATTTTAATTGTTTAAACAATTTCTTAAAAGTCAATCAATTATATTTAAAGCGCAGTACATTTCAAATTCCTACCATACATAGAACTTGAGATATAGCCATTTGAAAATGTGTCTACACTCAAAACCCCATGGTCTATATCTCCTAGGAAAAATATCACAAATTTTTTTCCCGAGATACAAGTCTTCTTATTTAATGAAAGGAGCTCATAAAAAAAATTTCAGCCAAATCGAAGATCATGAGGTCAAAAAGGTGTCCGCAAATTGTAAAAGAATGGCCCATGTACATAAAATGAATAATGTAAATTTGGTTTCATTGGCAACCCTATTGCACAAATTATATCATTCAAATTAATATTATAAATATAGATCAGTCTTCATCAACATTCCCGTTAAGAAACTTCGTGTTTATTTCTTCTTCTTATTTTGAACTAAAAAGATATCTAATTGTTTTATAATAGCTTTAAGCAAATAGTTTTGTCCACACAAGAATATACTTAGAAAATATAATAGCACAAAAGAAAAACATATCAATAGTATTTATTTAGGACAACAAAAAATCAACTATAAATATAACGAATATGTTGAATTATCAACAATAGGTAATAATATGACTATTATTCCGATCCAATTTTATGCCTTTACAATTATGTGCATGTATATCGATTAATTTGTTGTTATTTTATTTATATTTTAGATGCATATGTAGAACATACAGTGGTGGAAGAAATAATAAGAACGAAGAAAAATGTTGTGTTTTTATTACTAATTTTTTTAATTATTCAATTTAAATCTCAAATGTATGGTTTTTTCGAAACATTACTTTCAAATTTATCAATTCAAAAAAAAAATATGCACAGGTTTGATAGAATAATAAGAAAAAAATGGGACTTTCTTCATTGCCCTTGGAAAAAAAAATAAGAACTTAGCACTAGAATACTTTTGAAATTGAATTTAGTCTTTCAGATGTATATTTTATAGCGTGAAAATATTCCTGAGACTAATATTTCGTTGTCGAGCCACCATTTTTTAGGACTTCGGAACATCGGCGACCCATTGAGTCCACCAACTTAGCGCAAACCGACTGGTCAATAGAATACCATGCCTCCAGCACTTTATTCCATAAATCTTGCATATTTTTCGCATTACAGCCAGCCAATTTCCGTTTTAGAATCCCTCATAGGTGTTCAATTGGGTTTAGATCCGAACTCTGAGACGGCCACTCCAAAACCGGAACACTGTTCTCCCTGAACCAAGTTTTTGCAAGGCGCGAGCTATGTTTTGGATCGTTATCTTGCATGAACTGCCACTTTTATGGCATTTCTTCCTCGGCAAAGGGTAACATCACATTATTAAGTATCTCTACATAATCTGTAGCGCACATATTTTTTTTATCCAAAATATTGGACCGACACCTGAGTGAGAAAAACAGCCCCAAACTTTGATATTGCCACCACCATGTTTTATGGTTTTTATAGTATGCCGTGGATCATATTCAGCGTTCTTCTGACGTCTTACGTA
>NC_051846.1:223953667-223960957 GCF_002237135.1 Teleopsis dalmanni | reverse complement strand
ATATTCTGCCGTAATCTCCGCCAACGGTTACACCACCGGCCACCTTGAAAACCGGTCGATGAATGTCAGGCAATACCGCATACCATTGCAATAGGGTAAGGGTCCCACGATATCAATATGTACATGCTAAAAACGTAGATTAGGAGCGTTGAAATTCTGCAACACAGTCCTGTTGTGCCGCTGGATTTTCGACTTTTGACACGCCATGCACGTTTTCACCATTTGACTTATTTCGGCCTTCATTTTAGGCCAACAAAAACGAGTTCTTATTAGTCTTATAGTTGCTTTTCTACCAGGATGAGCTAAACTGTTTAATATTTCAAACACTTGCGCTCGAAAGGACTTTGTAATAAACGGTCTTGGTTTCTTGCCGGATAATCACAATACACAGAGACACCCTCTGCAATTAACTCCACCAACTTGAACTCCAGAGATGATGCTGTACAGTTTCTTATCAACTCGTTCAGCTCCTGGTCAATTTTCTGCGCTTCTGCCAATTTAACGTAGTCTAGTGATCGTCTAACTCCAGGCACCACACTTTCAACTCGAGATAAAGTATCTACGACACTACTTTTGCTGCCTGCTATATGCTGAATATCTGTTGTCAGCTCCCCGATGAAATCTAAATGGCGTAGCTGGCGTTCAGATGCTTTTTCAGATCTTTGTAAGAAAGTAAATGTAATCGGTTTATGATCCGTTAGCACTGTGCAATTCCTGCCCTCAATCATGTACCTGAAATACTTTACCGCCATATATACAGCAAGTAGCTCGCGGTCATAGGTACTATATTTCTTTTGAGTCTCTGTCAGCCTTTTGGAATAGAATCCCAGTGGTTGTAACTGCCCATCTATAAGCTGTTGCAGCACTGCTCTTACTGCGACATTGCTAGTGTCCACATTTAGCACCAGGTGTGCTAACCGGGTGTGCTAGCATTGTAGCAATTAGCCAGATTGTTCTTACACACTTCAAATATTTTCTCGGCCTCTGCTGTCCACTCAATCGGAGATCTATCATTTTTCTTATTTCCTTTTAATAGCGCGTGCAGGATGCCATCATTCTTCGCAGCATTCGGGAGGAAACGTTTGTAAAAATTAATTGAATCGATGAATCTTCTTAACTCTCGTGCTTCCTTCGGTTTTTTAAAATTTCTTATCGCTTCTACCTTTTCAGCTATGGGTTTAATTCCATCCACATTTATTACACGTCCCAGAAAGGTAACTTCTTTCATAAAAAACAAACATTTTCCCAGATTGATCTTCAGACCATGGTTGCTTAATCGCTTGAACACTTCTCTTAAATGTATTTCGTGTTCCTTTTTATCAGCCGATGCTATACATATATCATCTATGTACGTTACTACATAATTCAGATTCTTTAGGACATCATTCATAAACCTTTGGAAAGTCTGCGCAGCATTGCATAGACCAAAAGTCATCATGTTAAACTCATATAAGCCGAACGGGGTTACTATCGCCGTTTTAGGTCGATCCTCTTCAGCAATCGGAATTTGATTGTAGGCTTTTTCTAAGTCAATAGTTGAGAAAATTTTCTTATTGTGCAATATGCGAGTAAAGTCATGTATATGGGGTATTGGATACCGATCTAGCAGTGTTATCGAATTAAGCTTCCTATAATCGCCACACGGTCTCCACTTACCATCCTTTTTCGCCACTAAATGCAACGGACTTGCCCAATTGCTGTTACTTGGCCTACATATACCTTGTTTCGTCATAAATTCAAATTCCTTTCTCGCAATTTCAAATTTTTTATGCAAAACCGCCTAGGTTTTGCATACACTAGCTGTCCCTTGGTAACAATTTGCTGCTCTACTAGCGTAACTCTAGCGGCCGCCTTATTACTTGTAGCCGGTTCCGTTATCTCTTTATAATCCCGCATGATGTTATGTGCCGGGCTAGTCGCATCAATAGTGCTTAGTTTCACGCAGTGCATCTTGTAACGAACCTTCCTGGCCGGGGTTTTACTCGCCGGATTCAAGGTTCAGTCCTACAATAAATTTATTTGATAGGAACAGTGGAATACGGTGGATGGTGACGTTGGTACGGTGATATGGTTTGAAGAAATGTGAATTTCTTCTCTATATAATGGATTTGACGTAGAAATGTTAATTTCGACGCCCCTGACAAAAGGTTTGAAGAAATGTGAATTTCTTCTTTATACAATGGATTTGGCGTAGAAATGTTAATTTCCGCGCCCCTGACAAAAGGTTTGAAGAAATGTGAATTTCTTCTATATACAATGGATTTTGGCGTAGAAATGTTAATTTCGACGCCCCTGACAAAATGTTTGAAGAAATGTGAATTTCTTCTTCATACAATGGATTTGGTATGGGTGATAATGTTCATGAGTTATTATCACCTTACCGAGTAATTTACTAACGAAAATTTGATTTCGTTATGAACAATAGAGTAATAGAAATTTATATTTCTATTACTATTAACGAAATGTTAATTTCGTTATTAATTATGATTTTTAATAGAAATGTGTATTTCTATTAAAAATAAAAAAAAATAAAACAAAATAGAAATCGAGATGTAAATTTCGATTCTTGGTGTTTCAGCACATGTAATATAGAGCGACCTGTTCTTAGCTCGCTGTCTTGCTGAATCCCCGTCTACTGCGTTTGCTTCGCCTTTTATACTTGTGATGTGCGAAGCAAGCAGTATCTTTGTTCTTGTGATTTCAACGGTTCGTTGTTTACAAGTTTCTTTCTATTGTTGTTTGTTTTCTTGTTGTTTATTTTGTTTTTATTATATTTGTGTTGTTTGGTATTATTTGTGTAGTAAAATTTAGTTAGTGTAAATTTTATGTTACACTTCCCCGGTTTTTCCATCGAGTTGAAGGACTCTGATTACCTCGTAGAATGATTCCTTGTTCGTTTCCTTGGATTTTTGAAAATTTTAAAGAACTTGTCTTGGGCTATGATGTTATGATTGTCATCTTTTTGTTCAAGTATACCTAAACGTCTTAATTGTTGCTGGCGATTTTGACTACTATTTGGAATCTCAGTCTCGACGAAACATTGTCTTACTAGCGTTGGTGACTTGGTTCCTTTTGCCTTCGGTTGATCTACGTTAAAGTTCTCCTGAGGTGGCAGTTGTTCCTGTTGACTAACGCGATTAATTGAAACTTGTGCTCGACATTCTTGGCTTCGAATTTGTAACTGTCTGTCAGGTTCTGAGTTTTGCTGTCGTTGTATCTCTTGGCTTTGTGCTAGAAACTCCCTTGTAGATCGTTGGCGGTGTATCTCTTGGACTTGAGTTTGCAACTGTTTGTTAAGTTGTGTATCCTGACTTTGTAATTCTGTGTTAGGTTCCGTGTTCCGTTGACCTGGTGTTTCTTGACTTGGAAATTCTGTGTTAGACTCTGTGTTTTGTCGATTTATTTCTTGACTTGGTAATTCTGTGTTACATTCTGTGTTTTGCTGACGTTGTATTTCTTGACTCGGTAATTCTGTGTTAGACTCTGTGTTTTGCTGACGGTGTATTTCTTGACTCGGTAATTCTGTGTTAGACTCTGTGTTTTGCTGGCGCTGCACTTCTTCTGGTATTACTCGGGCTGGATGAAATACTTCTGGATTTTCTTTAATCGACATTAGGCGTTGCAATCCTTGTTGTGGAGGTGTGAGACATTTACATGGCGTTTGTGAAATTTCTTGTAGTGGTTTTGGATGCTGTTCTAGATAATTTCGATCCTGCATGCTAAGTTTTTTTGTACGTAGGTTGGACTGATTCTGTAATGGGATCACTTGTGGATACTCGACTACTGTGAGCCTGATGAGCGCTTCTTTTGCTGCCGTTTGCGAATTGATGAAAATTCGCGAGGATCCTGTATCGATCGTTGCTTTCATGACTTGTTGATTATTAGTTACTTGGGCCGACAGACGTGATTCACTGAGCTTCATGCATTCTACTGGTGGGACGGGGTGTTGACTTGAGGTCCCATCGCCCCGTTCTGTCGATGGACCCTGTTCTCGTTTCCCTGGTTCCTGCAGCACTCAATTGTACGTTTTCCCTTCTTTCCGCATTCCCAGCAAAATAAGATGCCTGAAAAACGACAATTCCACCTCAAGTGTCCTTGTTGTCCGCAACGACGACAAGCTGTCCTGACATCTTTGATCTTGTCTTCAGATGTATCAATCACTCTTGCTTTGATCTCCTTAGCCGGTAGCGTATTTCTTACTTGACGGTCCGTAGCGGTCAGTGCCTCCAGGTCCCCAGCTAATGTTAACAGCTCGGATAATGACTGGAAGTCTTTCCTACGGATATACCATTGATACTCGGTACGACTGTTCCGGTAGATTCTCTCTAATTTTATCTCTTCACTGTATGTTGAATATTGCATTATGTTCTGCAGTGCCAATACATAATCTCTGAACAGTTCCCTGGGTTGTTGCAGGCGGGCTCGTATTTTGTCCTCTAATTGTTCAAAGTATCTTGGGGGCAAGAAGAATGCTAAAATATCTGCTTTGAATGATGGCCACTCGGTCCATCGCTTGTTGTTATTCCTGAACCAGATCAGTGCCTTGTTTTTTAGAACTTCAGGCATTAGCTTCGGTAATAAGTCCCGATGTATTCCGTACATATCTGCCAGTCCCTCGATCCGTTCTATAAATGGTAGTATTTCGTGTTCCCCTGAGTAGTGGCATTCCCATTTTCTGACTTGGTTGATGATTACTGGATATTCGGCCATGGTTAAACTTCCTCCCTTAGTTAACGAAGGACGTCTATTTTCAATGACTCCCGGTGATGAGCTTCTGATATGTAGTTTCGCGAGTTCCTGTAGCCTGGCGGTATCTTTCTCAGCTGCCTCTGAGTCCATGAACGTTGAAAGTTTTTTCCGAAGTTCCTCCAGTGAACCACTTGGATCTAATCCGAATTCGTCTGCGTAACTCACCAGTTCCTCCTTTTTAGCGAAGTAAATCCAAGATTTGCCTCCTGATGTAAGTCGTTTTGCGCTTGTCGAAGCGACTGCTGTTTTACGGCCTGCTTGTCCTGTCACTTCCTTGATTCCTGATGGTACCACCGTTGGTTTGTCTTCCATCCTCAACTGAAGATGTTGGTCAGTTCTGTTCCCACTGTCCCTGCTCGGGCGCCAATTGTAACGAACCTTTCTGGCCGGGGTTTTACTCGCCGGATTCAAGGTTCAGTCCTACAATAAATTTATTTGATAGGAACAGTGGAATACGGTGGATGGTGACGTTGGTACGGTGATATGGTTTGAAGAAATGTGAATTTCTTCTCTATACAATGGATTTGACGTAGAAATGTTAATTTCGACGCCCCTGACAAAAGGTTTGAAGAAATGTGAATTTCTTCTTTATACAATGGATTTGGCGTAGAAATGTTAATTTCAGCGCCCCTGACAAAAGGTTTGAAGAAATGTGAATTTCTTCTCTATACAATGGATTTTGGCGTAGAAATGTTAATTTCGACGCCCCTGACAAAAGGTTTGAAGAAATGTGAATTTCTTCTTCATACAATGGATTTGGCGTAGAAATGTTAATTTCAGCGCCCCTGACAAAAGGTTTGAAGAAATGTGAATTTCTTCTCTATACAATGGATTTTGGCGTAGAAATGTTAATTTCGACGCCCCTGACAAAAGGTTTGAAGAAATGTGAATTTCTTCTTCATACAATGGATTTGGTATGGGTGCTAATACTCATGTGGTATTATCACCTTACCGCGTAATTTACTAACGAAAATTTGATTTCGTTATGAACAATAGAGTAATAGAAATTTATATTTCTATTACTATTAACGAAATGTTAATTTCGTTATTAATTATGATTTTTAATAGAAATGTGTATTTCTATTAAAAATAAAAAAAAATAAAACAAAATAGAAATCGAGATGTAAATTTCGATTCTTGGTGTTTCAGCACATGTAATATAGAGCGACCTGTTCTTAGCTCGCTGTCTTGCTGAATCCCCGTCTACTGCGTTTGCTTCGCCTTTTATACTTGTGATGTGCGAAGCAAGCAGTATCTTTGTTCTTGTGATTTCAACGGTTCGTTGTTTACAAGTTTCTTTCTATTGTTGTTTGTTTTCTTGTTGTTTATTTTGTTTTTATTATATTTGTGTTGTTTGGTATTATTTGTGTAGTAAAATTTAGTTAGTGTAAATTTTACGTTACAAGCTAAAAATAGTATAAATCTTACGTGGAACAACTTTCTTAGTAGGAACGGCATACCTATAAAAGCAAAATGGAATCTATTTCTAGCAATAAGTAGAGCAATACAATCATATGGTGCTCAAGTATGGGGTTATACTCTGTTCGAAGAGGTGGATAAACTACAATTATACTTCTTAAAGAAAATATTGAGAATGCCACAATTTACGCCAACATATATTTTAATGTTAGAGACTGGGGCGGAAGATGGACATTTATATACCTTAAAATTGCACCTCAATTACATTTTCAGAACCATGTATATATATGGTACCGAAAGATTACCCAATCAATTGACCAAAAAATTGTTAAATCTTAACCTTTCTTGGGTGCAGGTTCTAAATGAGCTGGGAAATGTTTACGGCATAAATTGGAATCAACAAACAGCATCGCGAAATCTTTGGAAGGCAAATAATGAACTGCTGTTGACATTTCTGAAAGCTGATTTGAGGGCAAAATATATAAGTAAATCTCAACAAACTAACCGAATATATAAAGACTTAACACCATCACTAGGAAAGGAATATATAGCTGACATAACACATATTAAAAATATCACCTGGATACTCAAAGCAAGAAGTAGCATGATACAGCTAAATGGAAACAGATTTGATATATATACGAGTAGATCTGCGCTCTGTAGTATGTGTAATTTAGATGAGACTGAAGATATTGTGCATTTTCTTGGTCGTTGTCCTATTCTACAAGAATTCCGATTGGCTTGCTTTGGTAAAGCTATTCTATCTTATGAAGGCATTATAAATGTTTTAAACGGTTCGGAGGTAGAATGGGTAGAGTAGCAGAATATGTTAAAAATTGTATAGCATATCGGTATTATTTAATATCACAATATAATAATTAATATATAGTTTGTGGCTCTTCTATCATTTATAATGTGTTTATACTAGTGTATTGTTATACTCACTATTGCACAACTACTTTTAATACTACTATTACAATATAAGTCGACGGACGACATCATGTCACAGTCGCTATTTTAATTATATTTATTTTTATATTTATTTATATATTAATTTAAGATACATCATATTGTAAAAATGAAATTTAAAATGAAAATAAATATACATACATACATACATAA
>NC_051846.1:223946297-223953567 GCF_002237135.1 Teleopsis dalmanni | reverse complement strand
ACCTTAACATAACAGAACACCCAAAAAATGAAAAAGTAATTTATTTTGAAGGGCTGGATAAATTATATCGCCTTCAAAACATTAGAGAGAATTTTTGTGTCAAATGCATTGAAATGAAAGACGAGTATATTGAGAAATAAATATGAATTAATAAAATAACAAAAAATAAATTGTTACATCTTTCTAAATATTTATTGATTAGCAATCGCACTATTCTCTATAAAAGTTATAACCTAAACCTAACCTAAAATTATAGGTTAGGTTTAACAGTTATTTAAAAGTAAACGATAAGATCTTTACATGTTATATCATGTAAAGTTTTGTATGTTATTAATATAAACACTATTATAGTTCTTATCAATCCAGAGTGAAAAATCTATAAAAACCGATCATGAATGGTTCCGTGACTTTATTTCACTTTTACTCGATTGCTGTAAAACGTTTAATATGATTACTCTAAAAACATGTTATTTGTTAATAACAATTTGTAAGTTTTAATTATTAAGAAATTAAAAAAAAACCTACTAAGTATTTATTTAATTAAATAGCTTCCTTAGGTTTTGCTGATGTCTTGAAATATTATTTATACACCAGGGATACTGTAGATCATCCAGAGGAATTATTTCTCAATGATGAAAACTCAGTCAGACGTTCAAAGTTCGATTCGAACTTACAAACCAAGTAAGTACAGTTTTAACATTTCACACACATAAATTTGTATAAAAAATATATTTTTAATTTAGAATAGTAATACATGGATGGTTTAATAATTATAAAGACGAACCAAATCCTAACGTTCGAAATGCGTATTTTCCTAAAGGAAAGTATAATATAATAGCGGTTGACTGGGGACGTTATGCCAAAAATGCTTACCCTGTATCATACCCTCACGTACCGGCACTAAGTCAAATTTTAGCGGATTTCTTAGAGTTTCTTCATAAAAAATTTCGCTTGGATTATAATAAAACAGTGTTAATTGGACATAGTGTGGGCGCACATATCGCAGGCTTGTGTGGTAAATTAATTAAGAGTGATAAACTAGCAGCAATAGTGGGATTAGATCCGGCAAATTTATTTTTTGAAAATCAACCACCGACAAAACGTTTGGCAGCTACTGATGCACGTTATGTACTAACAGTACACACGGGTACCGACACATATGGTTTTTTAAATCCAATTGGAAAAGCATCATTTTATCCAAATTGGGGCTCAAAGCAGCCAGGATGTGGTGTAGAAGCTATGGGGTTCTGTTCACATTCACGAAGTGTTAAATTCTATGAAAGAGCCGTTAAAGGAAATTTATTAGTACCAATATACAGGTGCGAGAGTTTCAATGAAATTAAGAAGAGAAAAGGATGCAAAACACGTACAAATATAACTCTGGGAGGTCCTTTAGAAACTGAACAAACACAGGGTATATTTTATTTCAAAACAAATGAAACAACTCGATATTTAAATTAAAAAATTAATAATAACAATTTGTGAAATTTAATTTTGAGTTTTGATTTTTCAATGGTCTTAGATTTATTTGGTACTACTTACATTAAGACCGAAAAGTTTTCGGAAATTCTCATTTAAAATTCGCGCGCTGTATATTTTTCGATATTTTAAGTTTATGTAGTTTGGCAGTTGTAACGACACTTTTGGTGACGTTCAAAAATTTTTAGTTTTTGCTGGGGTATCCTCAGCCGTCGTCCAGAGTCGTGACAATATATTTATAATTTTGCCGAGACGTTGGTTTTAGAAGAAAACAGAACGTGATTTATATGTATAAATTATATATATAACTTTATTTATTTCATAAAACTTATGATTAACAAAGTTTAATTAAAATTCATTGGAAACATTTCTAATAATAAATAAAAAAAATTATGTTGATGCCAAAATTTCCCACTTCTCCATATACTCCTTGTTAAAAGAATCTTAGCAAAACCCGTGTGACTTCTTAAGCCCCTCTTCTGTTGTAAAAAAAATAAACAAAACGTTTCCTCCGTGCTGTAAAAACTATTTGACCGAATAAGCCAGGTTAAAAAATATACATATAAGACAGGAAAGGAATTTTACACTACGTTTGATTCAAAGAACCAGATTTGTGGCACAATGTGCCAGATGACCAATAGGCCAGTGTACTTGTTTCAGGAAAAGTAAAATTTCAAGTTTGGTAAAATTTACCAGAAGGCCCAATGAGCCAGAGTACTTGCTCTTTCACTTGTCGCAAACCAAGTCCCTGATTATATAAAATGTACCTCCTTTTATATCGAGCATACCGGAGCTTTTTGGTGTAGCGTACCGGTATTCTTTGCTGTACTTGACTTCGCCGTGAAGTTGAACTTTGTGTTCTACTGTTTTCTCACTTCTTCTGCTTCGCCGTGATTTTTTAGTACTTTTACTACGCGCCGTGTTTCTTTATTTCGTGTGTTATTCCTTTTTAGTTTATATTATATTAAATATTATTACATTAAAAGTAAAGTGTTTTAATACTACAAAACAAGGTATTAAATATACATATATATTCTGTGAATTTAATATTATCTAAATGTGAACAGAAAAGAAATATTAAAAGAAATAAAATTGATGTTGGCGTGCTTAGTTTTGTTTTGTTGTGTTTTGTTTATAAAAATAAAATTGGACAACCAAAAAATGTTAAACTGTTTTGTGTATTATTTTAATTATATATATTTCAAATAGATCTTTGTTCAATAATTAAACGTGTTTTCTGTGATAAGAGTTACATTGTTTTGTGTTTTGTTTTATTTCTATATAATTGTAGAAAAATAGACATTTGTTTAAAATTTACACATGTTTCGCCGATAATTGTTCATTGTTGTTGCGTTTATAAGTGTTCCATTCATAAAAGTTTTAACCAAACGTTGATTTTGTTTTCGTATATTTTTAGAATTTGCACATTTCATGTAGCGATGCCCGCGGCACATTGGCATCGAGGATCCCAGGTAATGTCCATGATATTTCAAATAAATATTTTAATTCAATTTTATATTTTCCAGTTAAGTCGCCTTCAGTGATTTTCATGTGAGTTGTTAGATATATTATGTGTAGTGGTGGCGGTTATTTAACACACAGACTGTGTTTTTCTCTGCTTCTTGTTTTATGTAGCACAGAAATTTACTTTGTAAATTTGTGTCGTTACATTTCCCTCCTTCTTCAGAACAGAAATTAAACTAAAACTTTATTTTAATGATACGTTGATGACCCCTCGTCGGCAAATTTGCACTTGATACTTCTGATTTTCCATTTATCCCTTATTTTCCATATGATACATGCTAATACTTGTGTTACTAATATTCCTTTTAGAACGAGGCTCGATTTCTCTTTCTAATCTTTGGACACTTGAAAATTTTGTAATACTCATCTTGGTTGCTGACATGATGATGGTCATCCTTTCGTTTAAATGTACCTAGACGTTGTACGAAAATCTTTGGTTTGTTTCCTTTTGTGCTTGGTTGACTGACGTTCAATTCCTCTTGTGGTGACCATGTTTCTTGTTGACTGTCATGCTTGACTTTATCCTTTGCTTGAATTCCTTGGCTTGGTAGTTCCGTGTTAAGTTTACTATCTGAAACATTGATATCTAATGGATCTAATGACTTCGTAGGTTGTACTTGACGATTGTCCGCTATTGGCGATACTGTAGTAGAATTCCTTTGTGGCGATGTGGTTGATGACGAAGATGATGGTGGACCGGACTGGTGATTATCTCTTGGTGGTGCTTCTCGTGGTGACTGTGGCTGATTAACCGAAGATGGCGGCTGCGGCTCAAGTTCTTTTGGTTGTACCGATGATTTGAAATTACCTTGCGAATGACTCTGTGACGTTTGCGATGATGATTTAAGATTACCTTGTGAATGCTCCTGTGGCGTTTGCGATGATGATTTAAAATTACCTTGTGAATGCCCCTGTGGCGTTTGCGATGGTGATTTAAAATTACCTTGTGAATGCCCCTGTGGCGTTTGCGATGATGATTCTGAACTTGTAGAAGTTGGTAGTACTGGATGATTGACATGTGATGACTCCGGTACTATCATTAAACGTTGTGGCAGTGCTGGACGTGATGATAAGTCATGCTCTTCGGTTTGATACTTTTGCTCTCGTGGTTGCGTATTCTGATTGTAGTTAACTAGCGACTGTTGTGCATATGCTTGTTGATAACCTACTTCTGGACTTTCCCTATGAGACGTTGAACTCTGTGGAGGAGTTACGATGCATTTATGAACTGCCTCCTTGTGTGGTTTTTCCTGTAATGGTACTAAGTGTGATTGTGAATTACTTTGGTGTGGCATATTTAGCGTTGGTAGTATATTTGTTATTGGCCTACTAATTGCTGTTGCTTGTTTTGCGTCTGGTGGAATCGGTTGCTGGTTACTCCTCAGTTGGATATGATGATTCGATTTAATGCCTTGATTTTGGACTATACTTTCTTGCATCAGTTTTGGTTGACTGGATTCTAATTTGACGGATAAAATGTTTGGGTGGTTGTCATTCCGCCTGGCGTGACAACCCCCAAAGCGTTTCCCGATGGCCTCTGATGATTTCTGTATGTTGGATTTTCCCTGCAGCACTCGATCGTTCGACGGCCTATAGTACCACAACTCCAGCAAAAAAGTCTCCTAGGCTTTGTGCATTCTCGTGCAAAATGATTTCTTTCCCCACATCTACGACAAGCATTACGCACGTCCACCTTTTCGCTCTGTGTTCTATTAATGGCAATCGGTGGTGACCAATCCAGAGTGCATTGGCGTTCTCTACTACTTAGTTGTGTAAGACGTTCGAATTCTTCTGCTAGTTTGCTTAATTCTCCCAAGGAGCTAAATTCACGCGGTTTGATCTGGAGCTGATACTCTGGTCTACTATTCCGGTAAATCCGACTTAACTGTTGTCTTTCTGTTAACTCAGCATATCGCATCAACTCTTGTAGTGCTAGGGCATAGTCTTGGAATGACTCCGTCTTCTTCTGGTATTTGTTCCGAATTGTGTCTTCTAATTGCTCTAAATAATTAGAAGGCAAGAAAAACTCTCGAACATCCTGAACAAAACTTGACCAGTGTGTCCACTTCCGATTGTTATTCCGGAACCACATTAGGGCTTTTCCTTTCAGTATTTCTGGCATAAGTCTTGGCAGAATGTCTCGGGGAATGTTATAAGTTTCGGAGAGTGTTTCCAAATTTTCCAAAAATGGTAATGGACTTGTTTCACCATTAAAATGTACCTCCCAATTACGCACTTGATTGGCGATTCGCGCTATGTCTTCAAATTTGCTAGTCATCATGGTTGGCTCTGAAATGTGTATTTTTGGCGTGTCGATTTCGATGCCTGGAGGTTTGGGTGAGAGACTGCGATCATATTTAGTTTCCATGTCCATAATTATATCTAGTAATTTTTCCGTGTACTCCTCAGTTGCTAGATGATCACGTACACGTTTCCGTAGTTCCTCAACGGTTCCTGATGTACTGATCTTAATTTCTTCTAGAATTTGAACCAAATCCTCTTTACGCGCTATCGAAATCCATGCTGTTTTGACCATGTTACCTCGTGTACCGTCTAATGACTCTTTGCGTTAAACGTTTGTACACTTACTCGTCCTGTTCCTAGTTCGTTCTTTTCTAAAACACGGTCCCCTGTTCAACGTTCGTTCTTTTCTAAACAACGTCCCTGTTCAACGTTCGTTCTTTTCTAAAACCTGGTCCCTGTTCAACGTTCGTTCTTTTCTAAAACCAGGTCCCTGCTCGGGCGCCAATTGTAACGACACTTTTGGTGACGTTCAAAAATTTTTAGTTTTTGCTGGGGTATCCTCAGCCGTCGTCCAGAGTCGTGACAATATATTTATAATTTTGCCGAGACGTTGGTTTTAGAAGAAAACAGAACGTGATTTATATGTATAAATTATGTATATAACTTTATTATTTCATAAACTTATGATTAACAAAGTTTAATTAAAATTCATTGGAAACATTTCTAATAATAAATAAAAAAAATTATGTTGATGCCAAAATTTCCCACTTCTCCATATACTCCTTGTTAAAAGAATCTTAGCAAAACCCGTGTGACTTCTTAAGCCCCTCTTCTGTTGTTAAAAAAATAAACAAAACGTTTCCTCCGTGCTGTAAAAAACTATTTGACCGAATAAGCCAGGTTAAAAAATATACATATAAGACAGGAAAGGAATTTTACACTACGTTTGATTCAAAGAACCAGATTTGTGGCACAATGTGCCAGATGACCAATAGGCCAGTGTACTTGTTTCAGGAAAAGTAAAATTTCAAGTTTGGTAAAATTTACCAGAAGGCCCAATGAGCCAGAGTACTTGCTCTTTCACTTGTCGCAAACCAAGTCCCTGATTATATAAAATGTACCTCCTTTTATATCGAGCATACCGGAGCTTTTTGGTGTAGCGTACCGGTATTCTTTGCTGTACTTGACTTCGCCGTGAAGTTGAACTTTGTGTTCTACTGTTTTCTCACTTCTTCTGCTTCGCCGTGATTTTTAGTACTTTTACTACGCGCCGTGTTTCTTTATTTCGTGTGTTATTCCTTTTTAGTTTATATTATATTAAATATTATTACATTAAAAGTAAAGTGTTTTAATACTACAAAACAAGGTATTAAATATACATATATATTCTGTGAATTTAATATTATCTAAATGTGAACAGAAAAGAAATATTAAAAGAAATAAAATTGATGTTGGCGTGCTTAGTTTTGTTTTGTTGTGTTTTGTTTATAAAAATAAAATTGTACAAACATGAGTGTTAAATTGTTTTGTGTATTATTTTATTTATATATATTTCAAATAGATCTTTGTTCAATAATTAAACGTGTTTTCTGTGATAAGTGTTACATTGTTTTGTGTTTTGTTTTATTTCTATATAATTGTAGAAAATAGACATTTGTTTAAAATTTACACATGTTTCGCCGATAATTGTTCATTGTTGTTGCGTTTATAAGTGTTCCATTCATAAAAGTTTTAACCAAACGTTGATTTTGTTTTTCGTATATTTTTAGAATTTGCACATTTCATGTAGCGATGCCCGCGGCACATTGGCATCGAGGATCCCAGGTAATGTCCATGATATTTCAAATAAATATTTTAATTCAATTTTATATTTTCCAGTTAAGTCGCCTTCAGTGATTTTCATGTGAGTTGTTAGATATATTATGTGTAGTGGTGGCGGTTATTTAACACACAGACTGTGTTTTTCTCTGCTTCTTGTTTTATGTAGCACAGAAATTTACTTTGTAAATTTGTGTCGTTACAT
>NC_051846.1:223940280-223946197 GCF_002237135.1 Teleopsis dalmanni | reverse complement strand
AAATATTTGACAAAAAACCGGTTTTTTTGCATTTTCTGTTTTCTGTTCTGTTACTTTTTTTTGCGCTTTGCAAAAGTAAACTACAAAACTTTACAAAAAAATTGCAAATGATTAATTCACCCTGCAAATTTTGCAAATGATTACTTTACACAAAAAATAAGTGTCTTATGTATATTAATAAAAGACAAAATGCGTAAAATGAAAGAAATCGTTAATAAATAAATAAAAATAGTTTTAAAAAAATAGAAATAGAAAATTTGTTTAAGCAAATATTATTGCTGTTTTTAAAATAAATTTAGTTCCAATAATTTAAGGAATATATTTCCGGACAATACTTTTAAATTGTGAATTAAAAACTTCAGTTTCTAAAAAAACTTTATATTACATTTAACATAAATGTTTTATAATATTTTATAATATTTAGTTTTTAATATTTTATAATATTTTATTTAGACCTATATAAAAGCAACTTATTATATTTGTTAATTTTGTTTTTTAATATAATTTTTGTTAAAACAACTCATACTCATACTCGTTACATATAAATTCTTTTTTTATAACTTTTCAAACTGCAAAATAAATTAAAAGCTTAAAAATTGTCTCTATGGATATACAAAACTTCTTTATCTACGATTCAATGTCAATAAAAGAAATCATATACAAAAATTTTGTGTTTTGTATTAATGTATAACATATAATTGTACTAAAATTATACAAATATTTCAAATTGTAATAATAAAATTTATTAAAATAAAATATTATTTTAAACAAAAATTAAACTCATAAGTACATGCTATGGATAAATCATGTACTCATAGCATCAAAATATCAAACAAATAAAAAAAATATACAAACAGAAACGAAATGCTTTCAAAAACCAATACAAAATGAAAGTGATCTAATTTTTTGGTGCAACGCTTTGTTTTGCATTTTATGCAAAGACTCTGCAATGAAATCTTTATTTGCAAAATGCAAAGTAAATCATCTTAAGTCTTTGGTGCAACGCTTTTCAGTTTTACTTTGCAAAAAAACTTATATGTTTTGCAAAGTGCAAAGTGAAAAGTGTTGGTGCAATAGGGCCCTGATAGATAGCCGCACTTTCCTAAAGGACTGACCAATTAGCAAGTGTCTATTACAGTCCACTAGCTAGCCTCAACGACTGATCAGGAATCATAGAAACCTTCTTTCAACCTCTGCGTTGGCGGCAGTTCTTAGTTTGTGTGCTGAATTATGTCACATGAAAAATCATCATGTCATGACTTCCATATGACATGCTTCAGTCTACAATAAGCTCGTACACCACGACAAGGTGACTACCTAGCAGAGATTCGAAGTACTAAGAATTGACCGGAGATTCTCAAAGGTGCACCAAAAACCATCTCGGCTATGCAGTACCAATGACACCGCTGCGTTTCAGCTGGATGTTTCAGAGCATTTGATGGCAGACTTTAATGAACGATGCCACCGCTCTATTATACCGTTTGATTACGGGTGGTACGGTGTGGTATAAAAATGTCTAACTCCCAGCAATTCCATTAATCCGTGGTTGTATATAAAGGGATACCATAATTGCATATCCAACCACTGATAAGTATAGTGACAATATTTTGTGCTGTTATAGCGACCTCATTTATTTAGGAATAAATCTACATCACTCATTTATTTGGGAACAAATGAGCGATAGAAATTTATTATCCCTAAAAATTGTTTAAGCTGTTTAGCTATTTTAGGTTTTGGAAAATTGCGTACGGCATTCATTTTTTCTTCGGGTGGGTTAATATCTTGTGTGCTGATGTTATGCCCTAAAAAAATTAGTTCATGCTTACCAAATTGACATTTTCCAAAGTTTACAGGCAAATTTGCTATACGAATGTGTTTCAGCACAATTCGTAGATGCTTTTCATGCTCCTTCTCTAAGTTTGATCCTATGAGTATGTCATTTATATACACAAATGTAAAGTCGAAACCTTTTAGGACCTCGATATGTGCGGCGTTTCTTAAACCAATTATCATGCACTAGAATTCGATAAGCCCGAAAGGGGTTTGGCCGTTTTGGGTATACAGCACCGCTTTACCTGTATTTGGTGCTAAGCCCTTTGTAAATTGATCGTGAAAAAATCGTTTTTTCATATAAAATGTTGGTGACATCATGCAAATATGATATTGGGTACCTGTCTAGCACCGTTATATCGTTTAATACACGATAGTCTCTACGCCATTCACCGCTTGATTTCTTCACTAAGTGTAGTAGACTAGCCGAGTTACTTTTAGAAGGTCTACAAATATCCTTTTCCACTAAAAACTCGAATTTCGTAATAATGTTGTGCGTCACGTTGGTGCTAATCGGCTCCTTATTCGCACTGATCATCGCTAGGTCTTTAAATTCATAATTATAACTGCGCGTAGCGTCCCTAAGTGGAATGTACCCGTACTTGAACCGAATTGCATTGAGTTGCAATGCCTTTTACCTTAAGTAACGTTTTTCGATCAATAAGTTTTCTGCCTTTTATATCAACTAAAAGACCGAAGTGTTTCAAAAAATCAGATCCAATGATGGCACTGTGGACGTCCGCTTCTATAAATGTCCAAATAAAATCGCGTCTTAAATTCAAGGATACTTTTAAACGTTTTCCGCCATATATCCGTATGGGACTACCGTTGACTACAAATAGTTGTATCGTTTTCGTCGTTTTTCAATTAGCAAAGCGACAAACTGGTAGAACAGAAACGTTTGCGTAAGTATCTATTAAAAATTGCCGTTCCGAGTTGTTATGGGCTATTAAAAGTCGAGCTATACAATGGCTAACTTTTGGTCAGCTCGCTGAACCGAAAGTATCATATAGTTTTTTTGTGTTTTGCTTGAATAAGTGCATGATTCGCGACATTTACGTTCGTTTTCGCCGTACTTTTGATGATACAAAGAAAAGTGTTCCGCAGTTTAAGTAAACCTCTGATGACGACTGGAATTCTGACGCTTAGCAGAAGAAAACGGCGCCTGTAGTTGTTGTCGTTCGTGCAAAGTCCATTCATTTGCTGCTCAAGGCGCTCTATTCGTTTGTCAATAATTCGTTTAAATCGGCATCAGACGCCTATAAGATTGCTCTAACTTGTGCTGGTAAACGTTGTAACCATAAGGTTTTTAAAAATTCACGAATTACCACGTCTTTAACAAGCACGCTCCATTCATTTAAAAGTTGCGTTGGTCGTTTGTCCCCTAAATCGACTTCTGCGAGTAGTTTTTGCATTTTCTTAGTTTCGCTTTCACAATAGCGCTCTATGCACTTTTTCAAATTACTATATTTACCTTCAGGTGGTGGGTTCAATACGGGATGTAAAGGGCAAAACAGTGTGCTCTAATGGAGAAGTGATGCCAATATATAGCCTTGCCTCGAGTACAGGCGGTATAACCTGAAAACATATATTTGAGCGGAAAGTCTCTAACTACTTAACGCCAATCCTATCTTTAGGGTTAGCAAACAGGAGGTCTGGCCCTCCAAGTTGGGGGTTGATCGCAAGGCCAGCAACCCTGCATCGGAAAAATTTTACCGCTACGCAACCCTTAGACACAATAGAAATAATAGAAAAATTGTTATTAATACACATAATACACATAAATATTATGTTTGTTGTTCAGATCTTATAATGATTTTATATAATCATTCAAGATACTATAGCATTAATTTTAATTAATAATATTAAATGTCAAAACCTGTTAAGTTTTATATTAACTTTATTATAAAAATCAATTGTATCAATTATTGTAATTGCATTATTATTATTATATTAATTATATGTATACATAAGTACTTTAAATTAGCTTCTTATGTTGTTTTTGTTGTTGGTTTTATTTGTGTTATCAAATATTTTTAGCAATGTTGCTGGCTCTCACAACTAAATATTCGCACGCTAGCAGCGTGCCAGACGTAACATGATCATCTTCACACGCCACTGTGCAAGGTTGATAAGCATTATGTTCATTTTCTTTTATCGTGTGTTCGTTGTGAGTTGCAGCAATAGGCAAGCCGCTGCGACAATTCTGTTGTTCCCACAGGTGCAATATGAGTTGGCGCATGGCTTCAGTGATAACACATTTAAGTCACCAAATTTGTGAAGCAGGTTGATATATGGCAAAATATATATATCAGCTTGCTGGTTGCATTAAATAGTATAAGCATAGGTAATGCACATATTTCCCACGAATGCCCTTGGCGTTGAATGTTCAAAGTCCATCGGATAACAAATCGTGGGAACTAGGTGCATTTCCTCCTTTACCATAAGCTTAGTGTTAAGAATTTTGTATAAAAGCACAACATTTTTAATAAACATCTAATTCAATTTCAAACCCTGAATTCAACCAAGTGTTTTCTTTTGGTTTAAGTGCCTAAAAGAACCTTGAGCAAAGTCGGTTTATGTGCCGAATTTGAAAATCAATAAATAATAAAATAAATAAATAAATACCTATATATATATTCACATATATATATAGCTATTTATAAATTACGTAACTGGTTCATGTGCCGGATTGCGTAAATGAATTACTAAGCTGGTTAAAGTGCCGGATTAGTGAATCCGTATCAGACTAGGTACGGAGGATAACATAAAGAGTAAAGCTAAGCTGGTTCAAGTGCCGGATTAGCTAAAATCTGTATCAGACTAGATATAGATCATAACAAAACCTATATTGGATTAAAATTGACATGTGTCTAATCTACCTATATGTTAACAATTTTAACAATTAACTACCAATATCTTAAAAATGAATAAACGTAATACAAATTAATAAATAAATAATTTTAAAATTAAATCGTAATGCAGCTTACCTTTTTTACATTCACTGTAACTTTCGCTTTATTGGTAGAGTGTTGGTAGGTAATTGCATGCCCACGATCATTAGCAAGAACAATTAAATCAAAAGTAGATATTTCCTCATAACATAATTTCTTCATTAATGATATAATTCCAGTAGTTGGATGAATGGCAAAAAATTCATAATCTAATAAAAAACTATAGTAAATTTCTCCATTTATTCCTAAGTCTGCATCCTCGGCTGTTACTTTCAAAACACTTTGATATAAATCCATATCTTCTGATATTGATACAACATATTCGGAAGTATAGAATAAAGGGCTTAGGTCATTACGATCTAAAACAGTTATTCGAGCAAAGGCATCAGTTTCATAAGTGGTCCTGTTTTGTCGATGTGAACAAGTTATTAAAGCGGTAATTTTTAACATATATTCATCTCGTTTTTCTCTATTCAAGATCACATTATTCGTTCTTGTTCGAATAGTTAAAAAAGATAAATCTCCAACAACCCTTGCTTCAGCCTTAAAATATTTATCTTGATCACCAGAAGCAATTCTGTAATGTACTTGTAATCCAAGATGCACAGGTAAGACGGGATAGTCCTCTGAATAAATTGACTTAGCATAGGTTCTTCCAAAACTATTTTCAGCTATAGTAAAATTATATATAGAATGTTTGAACTTAACAAAGCAGTTATTAACTGGCAAAGTCGAGTAAACGGCTGGCATATAGGTACCACACTCTACTTTCAACAACTTGTTCAAAAACAATATTAGAAGAGGAATCCAACGACAGCAGATAAGTTTACACGTTAAAATCACATAGAAAAAACGCCTCATATTATAAAACAACGTTGGTTTCAGAAAATCTGAAAATAAAAAAAAAAACAGTGTTATATATGTGAATACCATTTTATATAGGAACATATTGCACATCGAATGTGAACGGGCACAATTTGTAAAAGCATTTCCTCTAAATTTCTTTATTTTTAATGTGATTGTAATAATAATAGCTGTTAGTAGATTTATTAATAAATAACTATAATTCCTTGCAGGTTTGAAACATTTTTAGTAATAAGAAATGAAAAATGCAATAGCCGACTACAAATCCT
>NC_051846.1:223933057-223940180 GCF_002237135.1 Teleopsis dalmanni | reverse complement strand
AATTTCTAAATGCGCAATCCCGGACGTTAATTTGGATTTAAGTTATATTAGTAATTTAAATAAAAATGTAATTAACAACGAAAGTAATGTGGAAAATGAAAAGCAAAATCACCTCTCTAGCATAGGAGTTAGTAAAACCTTTGATAGGAGTGAAATTTCTGTTTGTGGAAGAGAGGTCCAAACAGACAATAGTCTTTCTGAAGCAACTCCCAGAAAAAGAAAACTTAACGAAAAATATTCAGAAATTTTAATAAAATTAAAAAATTTAGAGAAGGTAGTTGAAGAAAAAAATGAAATGATTAAAAGTAAAGAAGTAAAAATTAGGGAAAAAAATGAAAGTTTAGAAAAAATTAAAGAAGAGAACAAAGAGTTGCTTTTAAAATGTAATACTATTGAAAGTGTTACAAGCAATTTAGATGAGAGTTTGATAGATGAGCTTTGTAGCAAGCTTCCACAAAATATGCAGGTATGTGTAAGAAATTGTTTTCGAAACAGTAATCGTCATTCACATGGGTATCGCTATGATTCTAAGTTGAAAACAATAGCATTAGGAGTTTATTTTCTTTCACCCCTAACTTACAGACATTTACGCGAAAGTTTTAATTGACCATCAGAACGAACCTTACGAGAGTTCGCCACAAGTTGGCCCAAGTCTCCAGGCTGCACGCATAGTAGTATTAAAGCTTTGGAGTTACGAAGTCGTGGCTTCTCATACGAACAAAGATTCGTTTCTGTATCCTGCGATGAAATGTCTTTGAAAGGTCACCTTCAGTATGACAGACATAATGACAAAATAGGTGGGCTTGAAGATTTTGGTGGTGAAGATCGTACTTGCAAAATTGCAAGTACTGTCTTGACTTTCATGGTACAAGGAATCGCAGGAGTAAGATGGTCTCAACCTCTTGCATACTTTTTTGTAAATGGAAGTTGCAAGGGTGAAGTTCTGAAATCGTATGTTATTGAAGTAATTCAACAACTTCAGGGCATTAATCTTTACCCATGCCATTTCGTTTGTGATCAGGGTAGAAACAATATTAAATTAGCTAAGTTATTAGAAGTAGATGTACATCACCCTTTTTTTAATGTCAATGATGAAAAGATATTCTTTTTTTATGATGCACCCCATTTGATAAAAAGTACCAGGAATTGTTTAGAAAATAGCAGTAATAATGTTATATTTAATAATTGTAAAGTAAATTGGGAAGATATTGTTCATTTTTTTAATATTGATTCAAAATCAACTATTCGATGTGCGCCTCACTTGACAAATGCACATATTAGGCCCAATTCTTTTCAAAAAATGCGTGTCAGATTTGCTTCTCAAGTATTTAGCAACACAGTTGCATCAGGAATGAGAGCGTTATGTAAATCAGGTTTAATTGATTCAAGTAATACGAGTACTGTTAACACTGCTGAATTTGTTCTGTTTTTTAATAATCTTTTTGATGTATTCAATTCAAGCAGCACCAGTAGCTTAGGACTTAAAAAAGGCTTTTGCGGATCAATTGAACAATTGGATTTTCTGCAAAAAGCCGAAATTCTTCTCAAATCCATTAGATTTGAAGACAACGAAGGTAACAATATTGTTAAGAACTTCTCTTTTATTAAAGGGTGGCTTCTCAATATTAACAGTCTTCAGCATATATGGCAATATTTAGCCTCTAAGAATTTTCAGATTTTAATGACCAGAAAGCTTTGTCAAGATGTGATAGAACATTTTTTTGGACAAATACGACGTGGTGGAGGCAATTGTGCAGGCATCACTCCACATTTATTCACTTGCCTTTTTCAGAAGAGATGGGGATTAAGTTATTTGAATTGCATAGTAAATGGCAATACTGAGCAATTAATTGAATTTGACTGTCCTTCTACCGTAGGCCCTACCGTTAATTCACTTACTCCAAGTTCCCCTGATCAGAGTTTAGAAATTGTATGCAGTGATGCATTAGTGATTGACACGTTCTGGCAGGAGTCTCATATGTTTAGAGAACCCATGCACTGTTTTCTTCATTGTTTTGATTTTAATGTTGATATTGATATGGATGAACGTATATTCCTTAGCAGAAATGCATTTATTTATGTATGCGGGTGGTTATACTTTAAAATTCACAAATCACACAATTGCCAAGCTAACCTACCCTTAGCAAATGTTCTTTCATATGAAAACTTTTTTACTCTTGAAAATGAGTTTGATAACTGTAATTTGGTGCAACCTCCTAAATATTTCGTAGATTATATTCAAAAATTAGATAAAGAATTTTGCAAACACTTTAATAGCAGTTACCAAAAAATAGGTATAGCACAATTTTTATACCAAAAATTAAAAAATATACGTCCATATGTTTGCTGTCAAAACTGCAAAACAGACAGTATTTTAACTCTTTTTATAAGGGTATGCATATATTTCCTGTTAAAATTTTTTAATAGGGTTCTGAATACACCTGACTATAAGCAAAAGCTCTTGCGTGTAACGCATTTATAGGCTTAGTTTTCCACATGATATTAAGTTGACTTTTACATATAAATTAATTTTTTAAATTAAATTTTTATTTTAATAATTTTTTTGCTTTAAGTTTATGTATATTTAAATTTGCAATTAATTTTTAAAAGTATTGTAATTATTATTTTGTTAATTTTTTTTTTTTTTGTAAAAATCTGTAAAAAATTATAACGAATAAATAATGGTGTATATGCCTCTTGGGGAACCGGCAACTAAACTCGGTAACGCACCTTTATGCATACCTCTTGGGTGGTGTGGAAAATGCATACCAAATCTTGAACTTTGGTCGAATAAACTACATAGCTAAATACACTAAATGTAGAAATAGGAAAATACAAGGGATGTGTGAAAAATTTGTTATGGTTCTTTTTTTAAATTTCCACACAATAATGATGAAAGAAAATAAATTTTCATTTAAGTTCTATGCATATTTCTAATATAACAGTTTAGCGAAAGTATTTTACTATTTATTTTAAAATATTAGTAGGTGTGCATTTTATGTTCACATTGAGATAAAAATATTTAAAACATAAACATAAGGCGCTACATGATAATAATCATATCCCAAATAAATTTATGTTTTTAAGGTCATTTAAATTCTGAAGAAAATATTCATATATTCTATACATAATCAACACAAAAAAAATATATATGTTTTTAATTTTTATATTATGTAAAAATTTATAATATTCATCAAACAGATGAACTAAAAATGTATAGCATATATTTCGTTTAAATCTTGCATTAATTCTGGTAAATAATCAAGTCTATTTCATTTTATAACAATAATAAATTATGTAAACAACTTGTACTTCTTTTAATTAAACTTAGCTAATATTTTTAAATACTTTAGTATTTATATATAAATATATTTTATAATCATAATATAAAATTAAAATTTTTCAATATTAAAATTTAAAAATTGTTAAATTTTATATAAAAATATATCTTCATAAGAAAAACTCATAAATCCGACAATGAATGCGCATGCACCCGCTCTTATCAATAGATTTTTCGCTACTGATCACACAGTAATGTACGTAAATTAATAATAAGTATTATTCACCACATACATTTAGAGCGGATGCGCGTACATCCTCCCTTATCAACAGATTTATTGTTACTAATCAATTAGAAATGCATGCAAGGCAATAACCCTATTAAACCCTATTAAAAAATTTTAACAGGAAATATATGCATACCCTTATAAAAAGAGTTTAAATACTGTCTGTTTTGCAGTTTTGACAGCAAACATATGGACGTATATTTTTTAATTTTTGGTATAAAAATTGTGCTATACCTATTTTTTGGTAACTGCTATTAAAGTGTTTGCAAAATTCTTTATCTAATTTTTGAATATAATCTACGAAATATTTAGGAGGTTGCACCAAATTACAGTTATCAAACTCTTTTTCAAGAGTAAAAAAGTTTTCATATGAAAGAACATTTGCTAAGGGTAGGTTAGCTTGGCAATTGTGTGATTTGTGAATTTTAAAGTATAACCACCCGCATACATAAATAAATGCATTTCTGCTAAGGAATATACGTTCATCCATATCAATATCAACATCAAAATCAAAACAATGAAGAAAACAGTGCATGGGTTCTCTAAACATATGAGACTCCTGCCAGAACGTGTCAATCACTAATGCATCACTGCATACAGTTTCTAAACTTTGATCAGGGGAAATTGGAGTAAGTGAATTAATGGTAGGCCCTACGGTAGAAGGACAGTCAAATTCAATTAATTGCTCAGTATTGCCATTTACTATGCAATTCAAATAACTTAATCCCCATCTCTTCTGAAAAAGGCAAGTGAATAAATGTGGAGTGATGCCTGCACAATTGCCTCCACCACGTCGTATTTGTCCAAAAAAATGTTCTATCACATCTTGACAAAGCTTTCTGGTCATTAAAATCTGAAAATTCTTAGAGGCTAAATATTGCCATATATGCTGAAGGCTGTTAATATTGAGAAGCCACCCTTTAATAAAAGAGAAGTTCTTAACAATATTGTTACCTTCGATGTCTTCAAATCTAATGGATTTGAGAAGAATTTCGGCTTTTTGCAGAAAATCCAATTGTTCAATTGATCCGCAAAAGCCTTTTTTAAGTCCTAAGCTACTGGTGCTGCTTGAATTGAATACATCAAAAAGATTATTAAAAAACAGAACAAATTCAGCAGTGTTAACAGTACTCGTATTACTTGAATCAATTAAACCTGATTTACATAATGCTCTCATTCCTGATGCAACTGTGTTGCTAAATACTTGAGAAGCAAATCTGACACGCATTTTTTGAAAAGAATTGGGCCTAATATGTGCATTTGTCAAGTGAGGCGCACATCGAATAGTTGATTTTGAATCAATATTAAAAAAATGAACAATATCTTCCCAACTTACTTTACAATTATTAAATATAACATTATTACTGCTATTTTCTAAACAATTCCTGGTACTTTTTATCAAATGGGGTGCATCATAAAAAAGAATATCTTTTCATCATTGACATTAAAAAAAGGGTGATGTACATCTACTTCTAATAACTTAGCTAATTTAATATTGTTTCTACCCTGATCACAAACGAAATGGCATGGGTAAAGATTAATGCCCTGAAGTTGTTGAATTACTTCAATAACATACGATTTCAGAACTTCACCCTTGCAACTTCCATTTACAAAAAAGTATGCAAGAGGTTGAGACCATCTTACTCCTGCGATTCCTTGTACCATGAAAGTCAAGACAGTACTTGCAATTTTGCAAGTACGATCTTCACCACCAAAATCTTCAAGCCCACCTATTTTGTCATTATGTCTGTCATACTGAAGGTGACCTTTCAAAGACATTTCATCGCAGGATACAGAAACGAATCTTTGTTCGTATGAGAAGCCACGACTTCGTAACTCCAAAGCTTTAATACTACTATGCGTGCAGCCTGGAGACTTGGGCCAACTTGTGGCGAACTCTCGTAAGGTTCGTTCTGATGGTCAATTAAAACTTACGCGTAAATGTCTGTAAGTTAGGGGTGAAAGAAAATAAACTCCTAATGCTATTGTTTTCAACTTAGAATCATAGCGATACCCATGTGAATGACGATTACTGTTTCGAAAACAATTTCTTACACATACCTGCATATTTTGTGGAAGCTTGCTACAAAGCTCATCTATCAAACTCTCATCTAAATTGCTTGTAACACTTTCAATAGTATTACATTTTAAAAGCAACTCTTTGTTCTCTTCTTTAATTTTTTCTAAACTTTCATTTTTTTCCCTAATTTTTACTTCTTTACTTTTAATCATTTCATTTTTTTCTTCAACTACCTTCTCTAAATTTTTTAATTTTATTAAAATTTCTGAATATTTTTCGTTAAGTTTTCTTTTTCTGGGAGTTGCTTCAGAAAGACTATTGTCTGTTTGGACCTCTCTTCCACAAACAGAAATTTCACTCCTATCAAAGGTTTTACTAACTCCTATGCTAGAGAGGTGATTTTCCTTTTCATTTTCCACATTACTTTTGTTGTTAATTACATTTTTATTTAAATTACTAATATAACTTAAATCCAAATTAACGTCCGGGATTGCGCATTTAGAAATTCGTGCAGAACACATCATTTCGACAGAAAAATGATTGTTACAGGCAAACATATATTTAGTTTGCCCAACTACTCCTAAGCGCTTCATCCATTCTGTTCTAATTTGGTAAATAATTATCAGAATTAAATGAAATACAAAAATAAAAATTAATTATAAAGAAAAACAAGTATATTTGAGTAGTTACATAAAAAGGATCAACAATAAAAAATAAACATATTTAACTACAAATAAGAACACAAAGTTAGTTTTGTCTTTGCAGACGCTTCAATTATTTTCACACAAATTGCTTGCTAAAAAACAATTATTTACTTTTTACATACGATATACAATTAAATTTCAATAAATACATGCCATTGAAAATACAATACATTTAAACATCTACTTTGTAGATTATTTAACATTTATGATTAGTAAGATTCATATTCAATTTTTATTTGCTGGTATAGGATAAGAACTACAAGAAATATAAAAAACATTTTTATAACGATTTTTTTTTATGTGAATAAGTTGTAATTTAACGTCAAATTTTCCAGACGAAAGTGACTATTATAGTTTTAATAGAAACTTGTTATATTTACATAAAGAGGTTTTTGAACAGAAGTGAAACAACAACAAAAATTTATTTTTTAAATTATTTTAATTAATTGAATTTTTGGCTGACCATACAGCTGTTTCGAGTATTGCCAAATACCCTTCATCAGTGGTCTTGGAAATAATTCTTGTATTTAATTATTCGTAAATAATTATTTTTGAGACTGCAAGTACCAGGAATCGAACTCGGGTCCTGCCAAATATGAAGCTCAGAAACAGCGCACCTTAACCAACTGATCCAAAGCCGTACTTGACTTTTTATGTTCGCATATTTTTGCTGGTGTTTTATTACTTTTGCTATGAAAGTTTTTATAAACAATTTTACTTGCTGTATTTATATATTAAAACGAAATCATAAACCAGCTGTAGAATAATTGAATTAATTAATTAATTATATTTTTTTTATTTTTAATTGTTAAATTTCAAAACTATTCTATTCG
>NC_051846.1:223901961-223932957 GCF_002237135.1 Teleopsis dalmanni | reverse complement strand
AAATAGTGTACCTAATTTTATTCAAGGCAGTTTATTGATATTAAGTGTCAATGCATAAATTATCGTTGCTTTTAATATTTAAAATTATTTTAACAATCAATATATATAAATATGTGACAAGTATTGTTACAATACTTGTTTTCTTCAAGTAAATAAGCAAATATTTTTTTCCATTCATGAATTTTTGCAAAAAAGTGATTTGCTTAAAGCAGTAAAAATTAGCAACAATTTGCTTTGCCTAGTGAAGACGTCATATAAACAATTATTACAAATGTATGTTGTGATCTTACTTTCTTTAACAGAATTGTATTAATTTCTGTTAAAATCATAATAACAAAATATATGGTGTGTAGAAAATGTGGATTGTGTTCATTGGACACCTAATGTTGGTATGCTTCAACGAAAGCTCTGAAGTGTGTAAGAGCGAACTGCGACATCTTATACACTTTAGAGCTTTCGTTGAAGCATACCAACATTGGGTGTCCAATGAACACAATCCACATTTTCTACACACCGTATATTTTGTTATTATGATTTTAACAGAAATTAATACAATTCTGTTAAAGAAAGTAAGATCACAACATTCATTTGTAATAATTGTTTATATGACGTCTTCACTAGGCAAAGCAAATTGTTGCTTATTTTTACTACTTTAAGCAGATCAATTTTTTGTAAAAATTTATTAATGAAAGAAAATGTTTGCTAATTTACTTGAAGAAAACAAGTATTGTAACAAAAAATTATTGTTACATATGTACATATGCATATATTCTCTATATATTTATTTATATCACTTTATAAAAATTTATTTGAAGAAAACAAGTTTCAAATCATATTTTAATTGTTTTTATTTTATGTGTACTTGTTTTGATAGCCACAGTATTTTATAAATTTTAGAAGCAACGATAATTTGTCCATTGGCACTTAATTTCAATTAAACTGCGTTGAATAATATTAGGTACACTATTCCTGTTGTATGTTTTCTTGTTAAATACATACGTCTTTTTGTTGGGAGTGAAATATATCTAACCCAAACATATCCACAAAAGTTATACAATGTCGTATAATTAATTCTACAAACTTATTCTAAATAATTTATTATTATATGTATAACTATTTAAATTAATAGTTATTAATTTTAAGCATATTATAGTACATTTATTATAATATTATAATATAACTATTAAAATTGATATATTTAAACATATTAAAAATAAATTAATTAACTAGAATATTACTATAACATATTTTTCAATAAAACATATCATAGAAAAAGTGTACCAAATTTTATTCAAGGCAGTTTAATTCATTTAATGTGTCAATTATTTTAGCAATCAATATATATAAATATATAGAGAATATATGCATATGTACATATGTAACAATAATTTTTTGTTACAATACTTGTTTTCTTCAAGTAAATTAGCAAACATTTTCTTTCATTAATAAATTTTTACAAAAAATTGATCTGCTTAAAGTAGTAAAAATAAGCAACAATTTGCTTTGCCTAGTGAAGACGTCATATAAACAATTATTACAAATGAATGTTGTGATCTTACTTTCTTTAACAGAATTGTATTAATTTCTGTTAAAATCATAATAACAAAATATACGGTGTGTAGAAAATGTGGATTGTGTTCATTGGACACCCAATGTTGGTATGCTTCAACGAAAGCTCTAAAGTGTATAAGAGCGAACTGCGACATCTTATAGAATTTATTATTTTTGATGTTAAATAATTGAAATTAAAATAAGTATAAGAGAACCCAATTGACTTAACAGCGGTTTAAAATTGCAAAATAAATGTTACGAAAACTTTGAAATACCTCTCGATCTCATAAAAAAATTCAGTAACGAAAATAATGCTTTACGAAACTCCGTTCAAGACGAGGAAGTATTATACGATGTCAATTTGGAAGATGTATTTACATAGAAATTCTTCTTTTTAAATTTTTGATAAAGTAATATACTGTAAATAAATAAAATATTCTTAATTATGTTCTTATTTGGTGTATAAATCATCATAAATTTTAATATTTTTAGCATTTATTTAGGATTTTTTAGCGTTCTTTTAGAATTCTTTTAAAGCTGAAATAGCATTATATTTTTCAGGGATGTGGCCACACTGGTTTGTATGCATTTTTAACTGATCAGTAGCGATAAATCTGTTGATGGGTGAGGATGTACGCGCATTCACTTCAAATGTATGTGGTGAATGATGCGTATTATTCGTTTACATACACTACTGTATGATTAGGTTTATATGCATTTTTTAAGTAGAAATATTTTTATATGCAATTTAATAAAAAAGTATTTTATAAATATTGAAAAATTTTTAATTTACCATCATTTTTATAAAATATATTTATTAATAAATATTAAAGTATTTAAGAATATTAGCTTGATTTAATTAAAAGAAGTACAAGTTGTACACATAATTTATTATTTTTAAGAATTGAAAAAATAGTACTAATAATAACAATAATTTAATAAACATACATTTATTAAAGGCATTTGTTTAAAACAATATATATTATTTGCGTACATAATGAATAATATTTATATAATATAAATTGTATTTTTTGAATAATGTACTAAAAATATGTTCAATATGATATTAAAATCTGGGACTACATAATTGTACTGGCTAATTATAAATATTATATAATATCTTCACATATAAAACATTAAAATTTAAAAACAAAATTAGAAACAAATGTAATGCATTTTATTAAAAATACATTTAAAGTCATATTAAAAGTCTTTAAACTATTAATACATTTGAATATGAATATTTTAATATATAAATATAATTTACATACTCCACTCTTTTTACCTCCAAAAAATTGTATACAATTTTTGTTTTTTTTTTATTACTTAGTGGATTTTTCACATATTTAACAAACACAAATTAACACATAAGACAACTTTATTAAAATATATTAAATATATACTCACATATATTTTTGCTTTACTAATTTGTATTTATACACATCAAAACAAACAAATCACATTAAACAAAAAACGTATATTTTAAATCCACAATTAATAAATTATTGTTTTTTTACCTTCTTTCGTCATTTCTAAGAAATTCATACATTCCCTTAAATAACTTACATCCCATCACGCAATTCCGCACCATCTTCAAATATTAATATATAATAATTTACTATAAAATAATTATAATATATATAATTATTTTTTCAAAGACACTTATTCACTACTTTTTAAAACTCAGTTTGATTTGACTACGTGTTTCAGTTTTTGGCGCATTTCTCCTGTCAATATAACTAAACAAAACCCAATTTGCGCTCTTCATATTGCTCTTTCGTAATAAAAAAAAATTAAGACCGTTCGTGGTGGTGAAATGTTCCGTTCGGGGTGGTGAAACTTTTCAGTCGTGATGGGTCGAATTGCAACAACAAAACAACGTGCTTGGTTTGGTAGCAGTAAATTATTTTGAGAGTGTATTGATTGGTTTTTTTTGTTTACATTTAAGTTGCCGTTCTTGTACAAGTATTCATTGTTTCTAACTTTCGTTAAAAAAGAAAACATGCTGTCTCTATCAGCTGTTTTGAGCAAGAACTCAATTTTTTTGTTTTGGTTGTTTTTGCAAACTTGAAAATTTTTAATTTGTTTAACAAAAATTTTTATATTTACTAAATCTTAATATCACCGTTCACTGGCACTGTTTTTAGTAGAATTTTTATATTTACGGTCTATCGCTCAAATGATCATAACTTTGAGATTTGTAATTTAATTATTTCCAATCAAAAAACAATAAAAGTTACGGAGTGTTCACTTTTCGCGCGCGCTGGTTGTTGAATATGTTGAAAATCTTTTTTTAACTTTTAATAATTGTTCGGTACAGGGTAATAATATTGTTTTCCGAAACACTGTAGTGAAAATACATCAAACTTTTGTATTACCATCCACCAACATATGTTAGAAAAACTAGAACCAAGAAAGCAATCTTTAACGTTAAAAGAAATTGTAATAAAACAAAAGAAAAATTTAAAAAGAATTGAAGAATTACATTTCCATAGAAAAACGTTAAACCCAGTTTTGGGTATAACAGTAATTATGTAATTTATAAAAAGCTAAAAAATCAAACTAAAAAAGAACCAGAACAGACTACTTCACAACGAACTCCGAGTCTACAATCGGTTATACGAAACTATCCTCCACCATCACCACCACCTGTACAAGCACCAACTGTACAGTACACAAACACAACTCCTTATGTACCACAGCCAACACGGTTACCACCACCTCAATGTAATATCACAATGTAATATCACTAAGATGTGATATTACATTTCTAACCAATTGTCGGTATTTTGGAATAATTCCGAATTTTATTAAAGATTCTAATAAACATATTTCTCAGATTTTAGCAAATAATATGTTTATAGCTCAAATTAACACGACGAGAAAACATATTGACACATTTCATAATAAATTACTTTATTTGATCATTTCACAAAAACACATTCTGTTAAATAATAATAAAAGAGATTTGGATGAAATTATAAGAGTGAAGAAATTTTTTTCAAGAGTGAAGAAATTTTAAACACAAAACTGAAAGAAAATAAAATTCAAGTTTTAGATAATAAATTCCAAAAATTAAAACAAAATTTATTAAAATCATTTAACATGAATCAAAAAGACGACACGGTCTCGACTCTCTTTTTGCTATGTTGTGCGAAGCTCTTCAAAGTCATCAGTAAGTATTGTTAATTCCTTTGTATATTTTGTAGCCTATGTTCATGTTTCGATATATTCGCTCTAATTGCGAATCTGGATTCAATCAAGCTCGTCGCATTAAATGTTGAATATCGATTAAATAATCCTTGAATTTTTCCTTTGGTTAATGAAGGCGTGATCGTACCACATCTTCTATATTTTTCGAAATTTATTCCGAAATATCCAGAGTAGAGTAGTTGTCTTGGATGTCCTGATATAGATCTTGTACTGATTGTGGTTTCTTCAAAGCTGTTCTTTAAAAGCGCACAACAACCGATCGTATTGAGATAAGTTTGGTTTGAACACTTCTTTATTTTGAAGTATTCTTTTTGATTACTATGCCTTCGGTTAAATAAATCCTTTACTTAGAACTATTCTTTTGTATTTAATTTAGAATTGTATCGACTAAAGTAAACTTAACATACTACAGCCGGTCATAAGGATATAATTTCTGATTGTATACCTTCAGTTGAATATATCCTTATATGCAAATATTCATTTGTATTTTAATTAAGAGTATTTCACTTGCAATAAGCGTACTACAGCCGATCGCAGTGCTATAATTTTAAATGCAAGCTATATCTTTGCATGAATATATTCTGATGTGGATATATTCTTTTGTTTTTTAATTAAAAATTATTTCACTTACAGTAGGCGTACTATAGTCGATTGCAGTGCTTATAATTTGAAATAAAAGCTTTTTCT
The DNA here is from genome assembly GCF_002237135.1 of Teleopsis dalmanni. Taxonomy (NCBI): domain Eukaryota; kingdom Metazoa; phylum Arthropoda; class Insecta; order Diptera; family Diopsidae; genus Teleopsis; species Teleopsis dalmanni. The sequence continues at coordinate 223,927,506 of NC_051846.1, read as the reverse complement.
TCAGGTGAATATATCCTGATATGGATATATACCTTTCTTTAATTTATTTCATTGTAATATGTAATGTTTGTACCAAAAGTGTTGTGTCCAATGTATATTTTTCTCAACTTTCTTTTTTGTTCTATTTTATGTTTGATGTGATTCGGGACAGGTATTACATTTTTGGTTTTTGTTATTGGTGTAGATGCAGATGCTGCAGATAATAGTAGAGAATTAAAATTGATTATTGCATTACTTATTTCCTCTTTTGTTCTTAGAGCTACATCTATAACTAATTGTTCTTCTATTACCTCGCGATATGTATCGCAACATGTTTTATAATTGTAAGTATTAATGTTCGTGTTGTTCATAGTAAGAGTTGCGCTGTAAACTAGTACTATCGGAAAGTGGTTAGAGGACAACTCAAGGCTGGAATGAATGGAAAAGTTACTTACATTTATGTTTTTTGTTATAAAGAAGTCAATCAAATCAGGTTGCTTTCTTGGGTCACTAGGCCAGTATGTATAAATAAAGTACTTATAAATTTTGCTTTGTATTCATTCAGTGCGGTGTAGAGATTTTTGCCCTTTGCGTTTGTTAAATGTGAACCCCATAGCATATTTTTTGCGTTAAAATCCCCTCCGACTATAAATCTTTGACCAAGAGATTTGAGGAAATTTAAGTACGAGTCTTTGGTATTTGAGAACTTAGGAGGACAAGAAACAGCAGCCAATTTTAATAGACCATGGGAATCTTCAATCTTTACTGTGGTCGCTTGTATTTGTTCTGTACTATGGTTTTCTGATTCAGAGCTAACTACACAGTTTTTTATGAAGATGGCAGTTCCACCGTGTCCTTTTCCGTTGGGATGATTGGTTTGAAATATTGTGTAATTTTTTATTTTAACATAGCTTGTTTCAGTGAAATGCGTTTCTGAGGTTAATAGTATGTCGATCGAATTTGAGTACAGAAAAGTTTTCAATTCGTTGATATGTCTACATATACCGTTTGCATTCCATGCTACTATTTTCAATTCATTGAACTTACCCATTGATTTTTGTGACCAACGCCGTTAAAATGTTCATCATTCCTGGCATTTGTGTTATCAATGTTTTCATCATTTCTTTTAACTCTGCGAGTTCTGGGTTGTTAGAGTTAGTTTCAACAAGTGTTTGACGCGTAACTTGGGCATATGATAATGTTTGTGAGATGTTGGCATTTGTGTTTTGAGCAGTTGCATTGTTTGTTGTGTTGAAAGATTGTTGATGACTTGTTTGGACGGATGTTACTTTTTCTCTCATGATTGGATATCGTTTAATTTTAAGAGATTTGTACACCTCACATCCCTTGTAGTTGGCTGTATGCTTTTTTCCGCATAAGGCACAGCTTATGTTTTCAGAATTTCCTTTTGTTAGACAACTGGCGGTTTTATAATTTCCTGCACATTTATCACAAACCGGTGACTTGGTGCAGGAATTTTTTATGTGTCCATATTTTTGACAGTTAGAACATTGAGGTATGACTTTTTGAGGGCGAGGTGGCTCAAATTGGATTTTGCAGTGAAGTAAATATTTAATTGAGTAAATTTCTTTATTATTCACATTTTGTTTTAATTCTAAAGAGAATAAATTTAATAACCTCATAGTTCGTAGTTGTAATATGTTTTGGATATTTATGATTTCATGACCGTTTTCATGAAGGCTTTTTTTAATTTCATTTGTATCCACTGAGTAGTTCATGCCACGGAGAAAGACTTTAAAACTTCGTTCTTCCTTCGGTTATATGTATAGTATTCGGTATTTTTTTCTTTAAGCAGCTATATTATGCTGGTGTAATGAGTTGAGTCAAATGGTTGCAGTTTGACTTCATTATTTGGTAATACTTTTATTTCATATTTGCAATTCGGTATTGCGTCAATTGCCTTTATTAAAATGTCTAGTCTCTCTACTTTTTGAATAAAGAGCAGTGGTGTTTTGGTTTTTTTAATTTGTTTCGTTGCATCATTTTCGTTGCTGTCGCTCTTTTCACTATTCACTTCGCCGTTATCGTTTTCGTCCGATAAGCATGCGAACCTGTTTGCTGGTTTGGCAAGCCAATAGTTCGTCAGCGTTTGCTGATTAGACGATTGCTCTTTTTGCTTTTGTTTCTTGATCCTCTGCTTTTCTTTTTAATTATTAGGAGATGATCTATTTCTTTTTGTTGATGCATTTGATGATTCTTGTTGTTGCATTGATGATGTTGTTGTTATTATGCTAGTTGATAATGAGGTGGCAATAGTATTTGTTGTATTACTTACAGGTAGAGTGTATACAATGTTTTATATTTTTAATTATTTAAAATTGGAAATTTCCAAATAAAATTTATTTAAATTTATTTATTTATAAAATTTATTTTTTTATTTCATCTATTTAAGTTTTTTAAGAATACTTGAAAATTACACTGTGGCAACACCACATTTATAATTTCTAACCAAAGAATACTTTCACTAGAACGGAAACTCCGCCCACTTCCATCGAAACGAAGAGGAATTTATTACATTTTGGCACACGTATGGAATACATGTGATTTTACCACAATAACATCAAATTACTCTCTTTTGGGGTTACAGTATATTAATTTCGCACTACTTGCTTATCATATGCTTTCCTTTTAATAATATAAAAAAGTTGTGCGTACCTTATTTGGTTTATAATATCACATCACGTTAACAAAATATATATTGTAACAACATAAATATATGATAAATAAATATATAAATTAATATATAAACATTTAAATCAGTCAATTTTAATCAGTTTAGTTTGCTTAATCATGTAATATGTATTCAGCAAATTCATAATTTTATTAATTTTTTCATATAAATTTTAAAGTATCTTGATTTATTATGTTCGGCAACAAACTTTTGTAGAAGCGAATTTTTTTATAATATAAAAAAAAATAGTTTTGAATATTTCTTATTTAATGATTTGTATTTTCTTAAATATTTTTTGAGCGTATAAAACATTATTTCTAATATAATATTGAAATTATATCATTAAATGCTGTTATGATGTGTAATTAACAATAAAAACCGAAGCTACTACCAATTAACTTTTTTATACGGCAACACTCAAGTGGTGAATGATGAATTATATTTCTCTGCATAGGCAAATTTTTCAAATTTAGTGCTGAAAAATCTATTGATGAGTGAGGATGTACGCGCATTCGCTGTAAATTTATGTGATGAATGGAACGTATTTTTAGTTTGTATCAGAGTTGCCGTTTTAGCACTTTTGCTGCTAGATTTTGCATTTTTTTTTGTGGAATAGCTGCAAAAATTGATTTCAGCATTTCAGTTGAATTTTTATTGGCATTATTTAGAAAATAGTTTAAAAATTAATAGAAGTAACATATTTGACACTTTTCAAGAAGAGAAGATAATGATGAGTGACAAGGAAATCACCAATATAGGACTTCAGTGGCAAAAATCAACACTTCATACTTGGAATAATATAAACTGAACTATCAAATTTTAGATTTGTGTGCTTGAATACAAGAATGCAATACATAAAAATCCCTTTAATACATTGGCGACGTTTTTCATGAAATATTTAGTGTTACCTTTTAGTAAAGCGAAGGTTAAACGTGTGTTTAGTGCAATGAATTTAGTATAAGCTAAACTTAGAAACAGAATCCTTATTGAAACAATGATTTATATTCTTTCCATTCGTTGCGGTTGATCGAAAACTATTTAATTTAATAGTCTTTTTGTTGTTTGATTTTATATAAAGATAGTAAAATCCAAACGCACCTTTTTTGTTGAGCGGTTCACAAACCACTGACTTTTATTCTTAAAACATATTATTAACAATAGCAACAAACAAAACAAATGGAAAGCTGCGGCTATTAAAAGCTTTTTTTAGTTGTAAATAAATGTTAAATAATTGAAATTAAAATAAGTACAAGAGAACCCAATTGACTTAACATACCGGCCCCCATTGAGACCGTCAGGTTCAATTAATAGGTAATACAGCTAGCTTCGTAATTGGTTTGAGTTGTGTAAAAGTACTATATCCTTGTGAAAATAGCGTTGTTGAATAAGATATACAATATGCAACAGAGCGCGTTGTATTTCATCTACCACGAATAATGATTGAATTTGTGCATCGTGCTTGTGGTGCCCTCTTAGCATCAGCGCAACCATACGTAGACATTTGTTATAATTGCTTATCTGATGAAGTCTCTGTAGCAAATACGGAGGCTTGACATCTTCCAAAATGCACACTAGTTTGCGAGTTTCTAACTTGCGTTCGTCAACTGTTAGTTGATTTATTGAATGTTCTGGCCAGTTTGGCCACAGCAACATTAAAAATGAAGGTCCTTTGAACCAATTTGATGACAGTAATTCTGGGACGGTACACCCTCTAGACACGAGATCAGCTGGATTCTGATCGGTTGGTACATGGCGCCAAAATGCATTTACCGACCATTCTTGAACGTCAGCAACTCGATTACCAACAAAGGTCGCTAGTGTTGAAGAATGAGAACTAATCCAATGTAAAGTAATCTGTGAATCAGACCAAAAGTATATGTTATTAATATAATATAATAAATTATCTTTAATCTTGCTCCAGCATCCAGCAAGAAGATGGGCGGCACACAATTCAAGACGTGGTAATGATCTTGCTTTCACAGGAGCAACTCGGGATTTGGAAGTTAATAAATGAACACTAACATTGCCAAAATCATCTTGACAACGTAAATAGATACAACATCCGTATGCTCTAATTGATGCGTCGCTGAAGCCATGTACTTGCATGTTAATTGAGTTATTGATTCGAGTGAACCTAGGAATTTTAAGAACTACCACTTGATGCAAATCAGCAAGAATTTTGTTCCATGTTGTGTAAATTTCTTGAGGTACGGATTCATCCCAATCACATCCAATTATCCATAGTTGCTGTAACAAAATCTTAGCTTTAATGATAAGTGGACTAATTAGACCCAAAGGATCATATAAAGATGATGCTAATGACAAAATGTTTCGTTTAGTATGACTTGCTGGTACATTGGTTGATTGAAAAGTGAAGCAAAAATAGTCTTCTTTCGTATTCCATAACATTCCAAGTGGGCATGCCATATCTCTTGCAGTCTCAATATCTGTAAGTTTAACATTTGGTGCAGTGATGTTAACATTGTTGCTATTCCACTTTGTTAACGATAAGTTGTGAAAATCCGATATTTCGGTAGTTTCATTTTTGATGGCTTGCAATGTCTCCAAGTCATCTGCTCCTGAGATCATGTCATCGACATAAAAATCCCTTTTTAATATCATTTTACCTGTTTCTTTACGGTAAGGATAGTTATCTGCAATGTAGTGTAAGCACCGAGTTGCAAGAAATGGCGCAGAACTCGTACCATATGTAACAGTATTCAGTTGATAAACTGAAATATTTTGCGATTTATGCTCACGCCACAAAATTAGTTGAAAATTGCGATCACTTGGATGTAGCCAAAATTGTTTATACATTTTTGTTATGTCAGCCGTTATTCCATATTGATACAATCGAAATCTTAATAATGTTATTACAAGTTCATTTTGGATTGTAGGGCCCACCATTAATAACTCATTTAATGACACTTGTGATGATGTACGAGCTGAAGCATCAAAAACTACACGTAATTTAGTAGTTGTGCTATCTGGTTTAATTACATAATGATGTGGGATAAAATAGTGGGGAGAATTTAAATCCAAATTCTTAACCATCGACATATGGTCGAGATTTTCGTTATCTTGCATAAATTTCACATATTCCAATTTCAACTCAATATTGGAGTCAAGTCTTCTTTCCATAGATAAAAATCTTCTTAATGCAATTTCCTGAGAATTTCCAAGAGTACTTGTGTCGCCTTTGAATGGCAACCTTGTCATAATTCGGCCATCGTTACTGAGAGCTACAGTTTTTTGAAAGTTGGTTTCGCATTGCTGTTCTTCTACTGACCATAGTGATGGTGGATGAACTGGTTCCTCTATCTGCCACAACCATTCCAAGTTCGCATTAATTGTATCCAAGCTGACAACACAATGGGATGAAACAATTTTGGAATCTTTAGTAGAACAATATTTTCCTGAAATAATCCAGCCGAACCCAGTTTTTTGTAAAGTCGGTAAATTCTCACCAAGTTTTATTTGGCCTACTGCTAGCAGTGAAAAGAAAGCTTCTGCACCAAGTAACATATCAATTTTTTGGCGTTTGTAAAATGTCGGATCAGCTAATGGAAGATTTTCAGGAATTTGCAACTCTTCTAACGACAGTGTTTCATTAGGGTGATATCCAGAAATTCTTTTGGTAACGAGAAACTCAAGTACTGCTTCAAAACTGTTTAACCTTGAACGTATCGTACTTATTGTTTTGTGTTTAATATTTACTGATGCAGCTCCTACACCAACAAGACTGTTTTCACTTCGTGACTTTTTTAGATGAAGTGTATTACACATCGATTACGATATTAAATTGACCTGCGAGCATGAATCGATTAATACTCTACAGAATTGAAAAGTACCCGATGCATCTTTAACTAACACCATTGCTGTTGCCAAAAGCACCACTGATTTTACCCGAGCAGAAGTTTCGTCTGGAACTAGTGCATTAGTGTGTATATGACTTAGAGGTGATATTGTTTGCTCACATAAAGGTTCCATATAAGATGCACCAGTACTATGTAAAAGTGAATGATGTCGTTTTTTGCACATTCGGCATGAATACGTTGATGGACAATGTGTGCTAATGTGATCTTTCCGGAGACAATTAAAGCATAGTTGGATTTGCTTCACCTGTTGACATCGATTTTCAACTGATAGAGCTAAAAAATTTGGACAATTAGTAATATAATGACCAGGTTTTAAACAATATACACAATGAATCTGACTTGTAGACTTTTGTTTCATTATTAAGATGTGCTTGAAAGGTTTACGAACACTAGTATGCTGCAACTCTTGGTTGATTGTAGCCTTTGGCTTGGCCTTTGCTAGTACCATTAATTGTTGACATCGCCTGTCAAGCATCTTGCAACATTCCAGCCAAGTTGGTAGTTTCGTATAGTCGTGACATTCATTCCATTTACGTTTCGTCTCACTATCCACTTTCGTCATCACCAAGTGAAGCATGATTGCATCACATATCTGTTCGTGTGATCCCAGTGACTTAAGCGAACTATATAAAGCCGAAACGTTGTCCACTAATTGGCGAAGTTGAGTCGAATCAGGTTTAATACATTGTGGTTCATCAAAAAGTGTTGCAATGCCTTCCAGAAATATGAGAGGGTCATTGTCGTATCGCTCTTTGAGTCTTTGGAGAGCCTTCGGATAGTTGTCTTCCGTTATCTGGAACACCTTTACTGTAGCTAACGCTTCGCCTTGAAGACACGATAACAAATGATTGAATTTTTCAGTTGATGTCAAGAGTGAATCACTATCTACAAGGTTTTGAAAAATATGTATAAAATTTTTGAATTCAAGATATTTGCCGTCAAACTTAGGCAACTTTAAATGTGGCAATCTGTTTGACGGCAGCTGTGGTAACGAGAAAGTTTGCTCGTGGTAGCTTTGTCTCCTCCGTCCATCAACTAATGACAATATTAAACATTTTGTACTTACGTACAGCTCATCGATGTCAGAGCGCGCTGAATCTGTAGGACAATATCGCTCTATCTGATTCTGGTAGTAAGATACCTGCTTATAATATGCATCTAGCATCCTAAGTCTACACTCCAATTCCGTTGACGATAAAGTTTTGTTGTTCTCAACAATATTTTTAATTCGCGTTATACTGCCTTTTGTAGATGCTCGCTGCTGTTTTAATTTTTCTAATGAAGGCAGTGGTGGCAGAGAATTTGACGCTGCAGTCGAATTGTTTTCGACAGCGCTGCTCGCTGCTGCATTATTAGAATTTTGCATCACCGAAAGCAAATGCAAAACCGAAAATAAAACAAAAAAAAACCAACTAATGTTATGAAGGTTAATAACCTGAATGATTGTCAAGGTTATTGTAAAATTGAACAACTGTTGTTTATTTTTAAGTTTTAAACAATTACTGATGTAAGAGAATATTAATATTAAGTTTTTAATATTAATTTGAAACACCTTTAGTCTTTATTTATATCAAGTCTTTAATATAAATTGAATTTAATTTGAAACACTTTTAGTCGTCATTTATATCAAATTTTTAATATAAATTGAATTTAATTTGAAACACTTAATATTTAATTTATCTTAAGTCTTTAAAATAAATTTAAGTTAATTTCAAACACTTGTTTCTAGGAACACTTCGGTCGTGTCCTGTCACGGTCGCCAATGTTCGAAAACTATTTAATTTAATAGTCTTTTTGTTGTTTGATTTTATATAAAGATAGTAAAATCCAAACGCACCTTTTTTGTTGAGCAGTTCACAATCCACTGACTTTTATTCTTAAAACATATTATTAACAATAGCAACAAACAAAACAAATGGAAAGCTGCGGCTATTAAAAGCTTTTTTTAGTTGTAAATAAATGTTAAATAATTGAAATTAAAATAAGTATAAGAGAACCCAATTGACTTAACAGCGGTTTAAAATTGCAAAATAAATGTTACGAAAACTTTGAAATACCTCTCGATCTCATAAAAAAATTCAGTAACGAAAATAATGCTTTACGAAACTCCGTTCAAGACGAGGAAGTATTATACGATGTCAATTTGGAAGATGTATTTACATAGAAATTCTTCTTTTTAAATTTTTGATAAAGTAATATACTGTAAATAAATAAAATATTCTTAATTATGTTCTTATTTGGTGTTTAAATCATCATAAATTTTAATATTTTTAGCATTTATTTAGGATTTTTTAGCGTTCTTTTAGAATTCTTTTAAAGCTGAAATAGCATTATATTTTTCAGGGATGTGGCCACACTGGTTTGTATGCATTTCTAACTGATCAGTAGCGATAAATCTGTTGATAGGTGAGGATGTACGCGCATTCACTTCAAATGTATGTGGTGAATGATGCGTATTATTCGTTTACATACACTACTGTATGATTAGGTTTATATGCATTTTTTAAGTAGAAATATTTTTATATGCAATTTAATAAAAAAGTATTTTATAAATATTGAAAAATTTTTAATTTACCATCATTTTTATAAAATATATTTATTAATAAATATTAAAGTATTTAAGAATATAAGTAAATGTGGAAATAGTTAGAAATGTCTATTCAAATGAAATGAATAGTGAAATTGAATTAAAGGGCAGTGATATGAATGAGTACTATGAGTACAAGGTCCCTAATGTTAATTTGAACAAAGAAGTAAACTTACAGGAAAGGTACGGAAAATTACTGAAATTAATAAGATTGGATGAGCGTTTAAACAATGAAGAAAGACTTGTGTGGATGGGGAAAAGAAATGGCGTCTCGTGGTTGATTTTAGAAAAATAAATGAAAAAACAATTAAACAAGTGTTTCCAATTCCTAGAATTGATGAAATTTTAGACCAACTAGGATGCAGTAGATATTTCTCAACGCTGGATTTGGCTAGTGGCTATCACCAGGTGATGGTAGACAGTAAAGACAGGGAGAAAACGGCATTTAGCACAGGTCTAGGACATTTTGAATTTCTTGGAATGCCATTTGGTTTAACAGGAGCACCCGCAACTTTTCAGCGAATTATGAATAGTATTTTAACAGGGTTACAAGGGATAGATTGTTTCGTCTATCTCGACGATATTGTTATCTATGGAAGGAATTTAAACGAGCACGACCAAAGGTTAAGGAGAGTATTACAAGCACTAAAAGAAAATAATTTAAAATTACAAACGGAGAAATGTCAGTTTTTAAGACGAGAAGTCGTTTACCTTGGATATAAATGTTCGGACAAAGGAGTAATTCCAGATCCAGACAAAACTAAGTGTGTTAAGTCTATCCCAGCACCTCGAAATGTTAAGGAACTGCAATCATTTTTGGGACTTGTGATTTATTATAGGAAATTTATCCCATAAGCAACGAGTGTGTGTTTACCACTTAATAAATTACTAAGGAAAGGAGAAAAGTTCGAATGGAACGACAGTTGCCAAGAAGCAATGATTAGATTGAAGGCTGCAATAACGAAGCCTCCTATACTCCAATATCCAGATTTCTCAAAACCTTTTGTTTTAACAACCGACGCTAGTAATGAAGCGTTAGGTGCAGTATTATCTCAGGGAGAAGTAGGTTCTGATTTACCACTTTATTTCGCAAGCTGTGCTCTGAGTAATACGGAGAAAAGATATTCAATTATAGAAAAGGAATTTCTTGCGTTAGTTTGGGCAACTAGAAATTTTAGGTCTTACTTATTGGGAAGACATTTTAAAATATTTACTGACCATAAGCCATTAAGAGGTATAGCAAATCTTAAAGACCAAGACACACGTTTAGGAAGATTCCGGTTGAAATTGTTGGAATACGATTTTGAAATTTTGTACAAACCAGGAAAAACAAACAAAAACGCGGATGCTCTGAGTCGGCTACCAATAGCAGTAGTTACGAGAGGAAATAAAAGAGCAACAAAACTAAAGGAAAACAAAAATAAAGTGGAACAAAATGAAAAAGAAGAAGTGGAAGATGCAAAGGACCAGACGAAAGAAGATTACGCGGTATTTCTAACCAAAAAAAGAGATGTCCAGGATGTGTTAAAGAAATTCCACGACTCATCTATCGGAGGACATCAAGGGGGTGTTAAAACGTATTTACAAATACGAAAACAGTTTAAATGGGCAGGTATGCAAAGACAGATAAAAGACTACGTCGAAACATGTCAACAATGCCAGAAGAACAAGAGCTCTAGGGTAGAGAAAATGCCGATGGTTTTGACGGATACCCCTCAAAGACCATTCGACAAAGTGTTTATGGATATTATAGGCCCACTACCTACTACAGAGAGTGGGAATAAGCTCATCTTAACATTTCAGGATGATTTTTCTAAATATTTGGTATGTACAGCACTACAGGATGGGGAAGCTACGACAGTAGCAAGGAAATTTTTTAATGAAATAATTTCAAAATTCAATATACCAAAAGTTCTAGTGACTGACAATGGGACTAATTTCACATCAAAATTATTCAAAGAAATCTGCAAAATTCTTGGTGATAAAAGGATACAAACTACTCCATATCATCCACAGGCAAATGGCTCTTTGGAAAGAAGTCATCGTCCTTTAGCGGAATTTTTAAGAAGTTTCGTTAAATTGGATGGATTCAACTGGGATGAGTGGTTGCACCATGCGATGCATGTTCATAATAACATAGTGCATTCTGCGACAAAGCAGACACCATCGAAAACACTATTTGGGTTCGAATTTGAAATTCCTGTAACACTAAAAAGAAAACCAACACCACTATACAACCATGACGATTTTTCAAAAATTTTAAAATATCAAATTCAACGCTCATACGACTTCGTTCGAAAAAATCAGGAATTGGCGAAACAGAAAGCCAAGATCAACTATAATAAGAATTCTAAAAACAGAATGTTTAAAGTAGGAGATAGAGTATGATTGAGGATTACAAGTAGAAAAAATAGTTTTCACCTATTTGGGTGGGACCTTTTCCAATAACAGAAATTACTAGTCCAGTAAATGCTAAGATTATAATTTCAGGAAGGGAAAAAATATTTTACAACAATCTATTTAAATTACATAAAAAAGATAGACAAAATTATAACTATTAACGAGTCTTTTAAATTTAGTCTTTAGTATTCTCCGGTATTCTCCGTTTTAATTTTTTAGGAGATGTAGGTTTACAATTAGGAGATGAAGGTTCCTGTTTTTCCGGGGGAAAAGTCAAAAAATGAAACTAGAAAACTGAAATATATATTTTTTGTTTGACTCAACATTTTTATTATTTATTATAATTTAAATAAATTTTTGCAAGTCCAAAACAATAACAACTTTTTGACCTAATAATTTGTAATATTTTTTTTAATTGAAATTAAATGGAAAAACCTTTTAAAAAAAAAAGAAAGAAAAATTGTGATAATTTTTGAAGCAACTATTTTAAATTTTAAAAAAAAGTTGGAAGCTTCTTAATATGCAAACTTGTAAACCTGTTACATAATATTTATAATATTAAATTAATTTGTAAACTTATAAGTAAATATTTGACATGGACTCGGTAATAAAATACAACCATTGTAAAGTAGTAATTATAAATATTTTATAATTGAAAATTTATATTTTAATAAATTTAAGAAAAATCACAAGGTATGTGAACCTAAATTTTAATAAATTTAAGAAAAATCACAAAGTATGTGAACCTAAATTTGATGCAAGTTTAATATAGACCGTTAGATATGTAACATTGTGTGCCACAATGTTCTTCATAGGGGGAAGGAATGTTGTGAGTTAATTATTTATTTTATTTAATTTCACGGTTTTGGCAGTTTTTCCGTAAGGTAGTGTGTACGGTCTTAGGTGATCGTACATTTTCCCTAAAAATAGGCAAGGTTATTTGCATCTGGGCAGTTATTGACTAGAACCAAAGCATCAGACCGTCAGTTCTAGTAGTGCCAAAAATGTAACTATCCGTTACTTTGTATTCGTTACTCAAGAAATACCTGAGTAACGAATACAAACTTTTTATTGTATTCGTTACTTTTACTCTTTTTACCAATGAGTAATATTTATTATAACTACTCTTTCGAGTACTTAGTAACGATTACTTTTAAGCAATTGTTTTTGCGATATAATAATAACTACTATATTTTGATCAAAATTTTTCTTCGCTATCAAATTCATTAAATATGTTTAAAAATATTAATATAAAAAAGTGAAATTTGGATTCGATTGAACCAGTAGAGCGTGAAAAGCTAAATGCAAAATATGCGGATCAAACAATTCAATAAAATAATTCTAATGTATTAAATCTACAATTTATTATAATAAATATATATGCTTTTAAAAATTTCTTTTATTGCCGAAAAAAAGCATTTAAACTTCAGTAACGAATGCACAGTAACGAAAGCGCAGTAACGAAAACGCAGTAACGAAACCGCAGTAACGAATACTGAGTAACGAATACATACTTGAAAAGTAACGGGTTGTTACAAATACACAAAAGTAACGAAGTTTGGCACCACTAGTCAGTTCGACGATAAGAAATGCTGATTTTTGGTATTTGGTTAGTAATTGGTGTCATGATGTAAGTGACTTTGAAAATGTTAAATACGGAAGAATTGCAAAAATATCATTCTTGAGCATTCTTGTAATAATAAAAACTTTGCGAATTTAGCAAAGTAAATTATGAAACTATGGAAAAGCCCAATAAGGTAACTAAGGTAATTCTAAGGTCATATATTGGATTTTTGCATCAAGTTTAGGTATATAAGATGGGTTCAAAATTTGAAGTGGCATTTAGTAATAGAAAGTGGTTAAGCGTAGTAGCGCTGACGGATAATTTAAAAACAATTAAGTCGTGTGTTTTAAAAAATTAAACAAAAAAATATATTTGTAAAAATTTAAAGAAAAATAAATAATTTAAATAAAATAATATCAAAAACTAAACGTGACGTTGTAAAATAGTTATAAACATTTATATTAAGGAATTTGGTTGCTTTGACTAAACAAAAATAAAAAGAAAACTCTATACAAAAGAAAGCAACTTGAAATTGGAATAAAAAGTTAAATAAAAGAATATCTACAGAGAAAACAAATCAATGACTTTTTTTTTGAAACATGAAAAATAGTGAAGTTTACTTAAATGTATAACCAAATAAACTATATAACTATATAACTTGACAAACAAAAATTACAACTAAAAAAAAAAGACATATACGATTATAGTTAGTAAAAAGATACAACTAACTGAAGTTAAATAAAAGATACATTTAGTTCAGATTTTGAAATAAAGGATACAACATTTGACGCAGTCACGTCTTACATCACAGAAAACCACAACAGCGCGTTGACTTAAAACCGCCTTACGCTCGTAAACTATTATATATATATTTTGTATTATGTTATACACTACGACTTAACACCGCCTTCGTGTCAGATAATGTTTATTATATTATTTTATTGGTTGGCATATAATGCCACTCAGTAATCATTCAAGACTCACTGCCTCTTAACGAAACGCGTCGCCTTTTATACTGATCAGACGAGCTTTTCATGTAGCTCACTTACAATGTTTCTATTTCTTGTTTTCATACTGTTTTTAAAATTGTGTGTTCAGAAAGTTCTGATCGTCTCTAGCGGCGAATTCTCTTGATGATTCTGACGTCTGTTTATTTTGTTTTGATTTTATAACCAGCACCGGTATTTGTAATTTTTAACGTCGTTTATTGATTTATAGAAAATAATGCGAAAGTAAATAATTTATAAGTACATTAAAGTAGCTGTGGTAAATCCAGAAGGTGTGTATTTATGATTTCACCAATTTAATGTTAATTTTAATTTTCCTAACTTCAGACTACTTCACGTCACGAAATCTATACAACAGAAATATTAAATTTCAACGTGGGTTCAATTATTAAAAACAAGGTCATTAAGATACGTATCAGATTTTTCTCATAAAATATATTTTCTCGATTTTATTCATATATAACAGTGGCTTCATAACAACAATTTTGGATATAAAAAAATTAATGAGGTGTAGAGTGTTTATTTATGTACATTCCTCTCCTTCTTACGGTTTGTGGAGACTATGGACAGTCACGAGATCTTGACGGTAAATTCGCACCAGATACAGTACATTGTTGAACGTTCGACGGTAGGTAATTCGTTTAACTTTTATATGTTAAGTAAGTGCGTCGCGTATAGTCGATTCCAGCTCTGCCGGCCAAGTGATGCAAACCCTTTTTTTTTGGGGCGTGCGATCTCATTCTCCTCCAGCTCCATTTGTTGTCAGTCGTAGTCGAGATCAATCACATCCTCTTGTTCCATTGCGTGAGTTATGCATGATTCACTGGAACTGGGTTCTGTCGATATTGTTCCTGCCATTAGTGACGTAACGTAACACGTTGGATTTATTGTATTAGCGACATAATTACATATTGCTTTTGCAGAAGATTCCGCTGCTGTGATTACTACGCTCTTATTTTTTAACCTCCTCCCTTGAGCCGTAGATGCTTGATTCCTGTCGCTTGAAGTAATACGTGGAATCGCTTGACTATTTTCAGCTATTGGATGTTGGTGCTGACTGGAGTCACTTGGACCCACCTTACGCTTGACGATTTTTTTGTACTTTGCTTCAACATGTTCTTGGAGTTTCTATTGATTGCTGCAGGCTTCGGCAAGTATTGACATTTTGTTCTACTGTTGTTTATTTCGATCATTCTTGTGTGAAACTTTTCCGCGGAAATTTCAAATTTCGTTGTTAGTTCAAACGACGACTGAGAACTTCCTCATGGCACACGTTCTTTAAATACTTGAATAGATAGCGGGTATTTGTTTTATGTTGCAGTTACTTTGCCGGTACGTAAGTGTTAATGTCCTTTATACTTTAAGGAAAACCATAGTGCACCCTAAGGTTAATTAAAAATTAAAATTTCTTTTGTAATAATAAATTTTGCGTAATTCGCAAAATTATTCATTCTACATATTTCACAGTCTTTTCCTTGTTACCATTTCTTTTTTTTCAAAGTCATTTACAATTGTCCCAGATAATAAATGTTAACAAAAATCAGCATTTCAGTTCGACAATCTGTCTTACTGACTTTTTGATTTCTTGTTAATATTATTGCAACTGTAAATAACTTTGCCTACTTTTAGGTGTTAATAGAAAATATCCCCATAAAGACTGCTATGCATTTATTAATTATCATTAAACAAACTTTCAACTTTATTATATTAATTAACCAAAAAATACGGTCTTAATTCTTACTTTGAGGAAAGAAACTATTGTTAACTTTACATCACAACACAGGTAATTCTAGAATAAATTTACCAGATATCTCATCGTAGCCTGGTGATTTTCTTGGGTTGATGTTAACGGCGATGAAGTTTTTTATTTCAGCAACTGTTGTCTTCTTAATTTAACATTCTTCTGGGTCAGGTTCTTGGGTAATGCACTCAATCTTGAGATAAAATTTGATACATTTTTTTGTCTTTCAGCCTCTAATAAATCTTTCAGCTCTTTTGTTAATTTTTTCAACTTTGTCTTTATTTGTGGAGCTCTAGATACTTGCCAGATTTTTCTCAACTTTCTTTTTTGTTCTATTTTATGTTTGATGTGATTCGGGACAGGTATTACATTTTTGGTTTTTGTTATTGGTGTAGATGCAGATGCTGCAGATAATAGTAGAGAATTAAAATTGATTATTGCATTACTTATTTCCTCTTTTGTTCTTAGAGCTACATCTACAACTAATTGTTCTTCTATTACCTCGCGATATGTATCGCAACATGTTTTATAATTGTAAGTATTAATGTTCGTGTTGTTCATAGTAAGAGTTGCGCTGTAAACTAGTACTATCGGAAAGTGGTTAGAGGACAACTCAAGGCTGGAATGAATGGAAAAGTTACTTACATTTATGTTTTTTGTTATAAAGAAGTCAATCAAATCAGGTTGCTTTCTTGGGTCACTAGGCCAGTATGTATAAATAAAGTACTTATAAATTTTGCTTTGTATTCATTCAGTGCGGTGTAGAGATTTTTGCCCTTTGCGTTTGTTAAATGTGAACCCCATAGCATATTTTTTGCGTTAAAATCCCCTCCGACTATAAATCTTTGACCAAGAGATTTGAGGAAATTTAAGTACGAGTCTTTGGTATTTGAGAACTTAGGAGGACAAGAAACAGCAGCCAATTTTAATAGACCATGGGAATCTTCAATCTTTACTGTGGTCGCTTGTATTTGTTCTGTACTATGGTTTTCTGATTCAGAGCTAACTACACAGTTTTTTATGAAGATGGCAGTTCCACCGTGTCCTTTTCCGTTGGGATGATTGGTTTGAAATATTGTGTAATTTTTTATTTTAACATAGCTTGTTTCAGTGAAATGCGTTTCTGAGGTTAATAGTATGTCGATCGAATTTGAGTACAGAAAAGTTTTCAATTCGTTGATATGTCTACATATACCGTTTGCATTCCATGCTACTATTTTCAATTCATTGAACTTACCCATTGATTTTTGTGACCAACGCCGTTAAAATGTTCATCATTCCTGGCATTTGTGTTATCAATGTTTTCATCATTTCTTTTAACTCTGCAAGTTCTGGGTTGTTAGAGTTAGTTTCAACAAGTGTTTGACGCGTAACTTGGGCATATGATAATGTTTGTGAGATGTTGGCATTTGTGTTTTGAGCAGTTGCATTGTTTGTTGTGTTGAAAGATTGTTGATGACTTGTTTGGACGGATGTTACTTTTTCTCTCATGATTGGATATCGTTTAATTTTAAGCGATTTGTACACCTCACATCCCTTGTAGTTGGCTGTATGCTTTTTTCCGCATAAGGCACAGCTTATGTTTTCAGAATTTCCTTTTGTTAGATAACTGACGGTTTCATAATTTCCTGCACATTTATCACAAACCGGTGACTTGGTGCAGGAATTTTTTATGTGTCCATATTTTTGACAGTTAGAACATTGAGGTATGACTTTTTGAGGGCGAGGTGGCTCAAATTGGATTTTGCAGTGAAGTAAATATTTAATTGAGTAAATTTCTTTATTATTCACATTTTGTTTTAATTCTAAAGAGAATAAATTTAATAGCCTCATAGTTCGTAGTTGTAATATGTTTTGGATATTTATGATTTCATGACCGTTTTCATGAAGGCTTTTTTTAATTTCATTTGTATCCACTGAGTAGTTCATGCCACGGAGAAAGACTTTAAAACTTCGTTCTTCCTTCGGTTATATGTATAGTATTCGGTATTTTTTTCTTTAAGCAGCTATATTATGCTGGTGTAATGAGTTGAGTCAAATGGTTGCAGTTTGACTTCATTATTTGGTAATACTTTTATTTCATATTTGCAATTCGGTATTGCGTCAATTGCCTTTATTAAAATGTCTAGTCTCTCTTCTTTTTGAATAAAGAGCGGTGGTGTTTTGGTTTTTTTAATTTGTTTCGTTGCATCATTTTCGTTGCTGTCGCTCTTTTCACTATTCACTTCGCCGTTATCGTTTTCGTCCGATAAGCATGCGAACCTGTTTGCTGGTTTGGCAAGCCAATAGTTCGTCAGCGTTTGCTGATTAGACGATTGCTCTTTTTGCTTTTGTTTCTTGATCCTTTGCTTTTCTTTTTAATTATTAGGAGATGATCTATTTCTTTTTGTTGATGCGTTTGATGATTCTTGTTGTTGCATTGATGATGTTGTTGTTATTATGCTAGTTGATAATGAGGTGGCAATAGTATTTGTTGTATTACTTACAGGTAGAGTGTATACAATGTTTTCTACAAATATTTTACGGAAATTTGGTTCGAAGTTACAGAAACATTTAACGAAGTTGTAAAGGAATTACATCTTACAGGTAGTGGTTTTTCATCCAACGCTTTTTGTGAAGACATGTCTTTTGTTTTTCAATAAAGAATTTGTTAAGTCGTTGGTAAACCTAATTTTATTAGCTGTGGCGATTTCACTAGCTATTTTTGCTATATTAGTTTCGTTTTTTGCTATGTGTACAGAATTTGTTTTGAGTTTATTATTTGTTTTAACGTCTTCTGTGCTAAGCATAATATAGCCATTTGAGTCATTTTTACTTATATGAGAGTTCCGACGTACAACTCTTTCATATTCGCTCATATATTAGATTTACAATTTAGTTACAGTTTATTTATTTAAATATATTTTTAATTATTTAAAATTGGAAATTTCCAAATAAAATTTATTTAAATTTATTTATTTATAAAATTTATTTTTTATTTCATCTATTTAAGTTTTTTAAGAATACTTGAAAATTACACTGTGGCAACACCACATTTATAATTTCTAACCAAAGAATACTTTTACTAGAACGGAAACTCCGCCCACTTCCATCGAAACGAAGAGGAATTTATTACATTTTGGCACACGTATGGAATACATGTGATTTTACCACAATAACATCAAATTACTCTCTTTTGGGGTTACAGTATATTAATTTCGCACTACTTGCTTATCATATGCTTTCCTTTTAATAATATAAAAAAGTTGTGCGTACCTTATTTGGTTTATAATATCACATCACGTTAACAAAATATATATTGTAAAAACATAAATATATGATAAATAAATATATAAATTAATATATAAACATTTAAATCAGTCAATTTTAATCAGTTTAGTTTGCTTAATCATGTAATATGTATTCAGCAAATTCATAATTTTATTAATTTTTTCATATAAATTTTAAAGTATCTTGATTTATTATGTTCGGCAACAAACTTTTGTAGAAGCGAATTTTTTTATAATATAAAAAAAAATAGTTTTGAATATTTCTTATTTAATGATTTGTATTTTCTTAAATATTTTTTGAGCGTATAAAACATTATTTCTAATATAATATTGAAATTATATCATTAAATGCTGTTATGATGTGTAATTAACAATAAAAACCGAAGCTACTACCAATTAACTTTTTTATACGGCAACACTCAAGTGGTGAATGATGAATTATATTTCTCTGCATAGGCAAATTTTTCAAATTTAGTGCTGAAAAATCTATTGATGAGTGAGGATGTACGCGCATTCGCTGTAAATTTATGTGATGAATGGAACGTATTTTTAGTTTGTATCAGAGTTGCCGTTTTAGCACTTTTGCTGCTAGATTTTGCATTTTTTTTTGTGGAATAGCTGCAAAAATTGATTTCAGCATTTCAGTTGAATTTTTATTGGCATTATTTAGAAAATAGTTTAAAAATTAATAGAAGTAACATATTTGACACTTTTCAAGAAGAGAAGATAATGATGAGTGACAAGGAAATCACCAATATAGGACTTCAGTGGCAAAAATCAACACTTCATACTTGGAATAATATAAACTGAACTATCAAATTTTAGATTTGTGTGCTTGAATACAAGAATGCAATACATAAAAATCCCTTTAATGCATTGGCGGCGTTTTTCATGAAATATTTAGTGTTACCTTTTAGTAAAGCGGAGGTTAAACGTGTGTTTAGTGCAATGAATTTATTATTATTATTGAGTAAGGGATCGTGCACTGCGACCTAAAAGATCTATTGTGCCCCTTTGTCGGGTTAGAGTATTTCTCCAAGTCCGATTTCTTTAATGAAAGACAGTATGGATCCTATCTTCCCCAGTCTTGAATCCTTATGATCCATGAAATACCCTCCTAGGTGTTTCTTTCGTTTATGCATCAGTGCCGGGCACTCCCCAAGCACATGGTATGCCGTTTCTCTCTCTTCCCTGCAGTATCTGCAGTCTGAGTTGGATTGAATTCCTAACTTCAATAGGTGATTATTCAATCTGCAGTGACCGGTCAGTAATCCCGTAATAATTCTTATGTTAGTCTTTGATTGCACTATGCAATCTTTAAAGCGTTTTAGGTTGTAAGTCCCTAAAAGCATTTTAGATTGTGAGAGTCTTGGTAGCATTAACCAATAGAGTTCTCTCTCTTTTTTCTCTGCGTTATTCATGATAATGGATAGAGCTCCTTTGCCTAGACCACAGAATAGTTCTGGGCCTATCATTCTTGATGCCGCGCCTTTTCTTGCAAGTTTGTCTGCCATTTCATTACCTTGGATACCAGTATGTCCCGGAATCCATAAAAGGTGCACCTGATTGATCCCACCGAGTGTGTTCAGCTTGTCAATGCATTCCCATACCAGTTTGGATGTTACCTGGTAAGATATGAGTGCCATTATAGCTGCCTGGCTGTCAGTCAGTATTGCAATTTTACGGTTCCGGTAGTTACGTTCAAGATTGAAACTGGCGCATCTATCTATCGCGTATATTTCCGCTTGAAAGATGGTTGTATTGTTTCCTAATGCTTCCCAGTATTTTTTGCCTGGTCCGTAAACACCAGCTCCAGCTCCCTCATTGGTGAGAGAGCCGTCTGTATACCATGTTATCATGGTTTCTTTTATTTTTGGGATGATAGACAAACCTTCCCAGTTCTTTTTGTTGCCAAGTTCAGTTTTGAAGTTTTTTGTAAAGTTATGCTTTACAATCATCCTGTCTATTGGCATTTCAATTTCTGGGATTTGTGCAGCCAAAGTATCAAGTTTTTTGCTATTGGTTTCAAGACCAGTCACCTTATTTGTATTTACTCTTAGAGCAGCCCTCTTCGCCTGTGATTGCACATAGATATGAAGAGGAGTAAGTTCCAGGAGTACTTCAATTGATGACGTGGGACATGTTCTCATTGCTCCTGTTATGCTTACACATGCAAGTCGTTGTACCTTGTTGAGTGTGTTGATAACGCTTTGTTGATTTGTGCAGTTCTGTCAGACTATTGATCCGTAGGTGATCATTGGTCTGATTACTGCTGTGTATATCCATCGCAGTGACTTTGGTGTACATCCCCAATTCTTACCTGCGATGGATCTACATGTCATAAAGGCTTTGGTTGCCTTTTTTGTCACTTCTTGGATATGAGATTTCCATGTTAATTTTTGGTCTAAAATTATACCCAAAAATTTTACCTCCTTTTGTAGTTTTATTTCAAACCCATCTAAGCGGATGGGTTTAAGGTTTTTTATTTTGTATTTCTTAGTGAATAGCACAATGGTTGTTTTTGCTGGATTTATTTTCAGCCCAACCGAATTGCACCATTCTTTAGTTAGTTTTAAGCCTAACTGGATTCTTTCGCACAGAGTACTCTCAAATTTTCCTCTGCAGATAATTACCACATCATCGGCGTACCCCTGGATTTGGAAGCCATTCCTGTCCAGTTTTACCAATAGTTCATCCACTACCATACTCCACATAAGGGGTGATAATACTCCACCTTGTGGGCACCCTCGCGAAGTATTTGCAAAAATATTACCATTGCTGGTCGGAATTTCTACTCTCCTGGTGCGAAGCATATTGCTCATCCAGCGTGAGAGTGTGCCATTGATTCCTCTTTTAGAAATAGTTGAGTTATAACCTCATGTGAAGTGTTATCAAAGGCTCCTTCAATGTCTAAGAAAGCGCAAATTGCTATCTCTTTCTTATCTATGCTGTCCTGAATCGTGTTACTTAGTTGATGCAGGGCCGTTTCTGTCGACTGCCCTGCCCTATAGGCATCTTGGCGACTGTATAGTGGAGTTACTTTCAGTGTAGTATTCCTGATATAGTTATCCACAACTTTTTCTACTACTTTAAGTAGGAAGGATGTGAGGCAGATTGGTCTGAAGGATTTCGGGTGAGTAGGATCTCTCTTGCCCGCCTTCGGAATAAAGACCACTTTTGCCCTTTTCCACATGTTTGGTATATATCCCAATGCAATACTGACTCTGGCTATTCTAGTTATTGGACCTAGTAGCTGTTCAATTCCTTTTTGAAGTAATGCCGAAAAGACACCATCAATACCTGGAGATTTCAGTGGCTTGAGCGAATTTACCGCCCACCTGATTTTAGGCATTGTGATTATATTTTTGGCGAATTTCCAATCATCCTTCTTTACTGTTTTAGGGGGTTCAGTGTGTTCTGATTCCGTCCCTAGAGTTGGAGAGGATCCTGGGAAGTGTACGTCCAGAAGTAGTTGTATCTTCTCTTCTTCACCTTCGGTGAAACTTCCATCTTCTCGCTTGAGATTTGTGGAGGTGAGGCTGCTGCTTTTTGCAAGTACCTTGTAGAGTCTTGATACCTCCGTAGTGCTTTCTATGTTTTCGCAGAATTTTTGAAAGCTTCTGCGTTTAGAGGCCCTAATTTCTCTATTGTACAAAGTAAGTTTTTTCCTATATTCTGACCAGTCTCCTGTTCGCTTTGAGTAGTTAAAAACTCCTCTAACAGTGTTTCTTAGGTTTTTAAGGTCATTGTTCCACCAAAGCACATCCTTGGTGGAGTTAATCAGGCTTAATGGACAGCTATCCTCATATGCATTTAGTATGGCCCCATTAAGGTTTTCTAGGTAATTTTCTAATTGAATTTCATTCTGAATGATTTCATCTAGCCCTAATTGGACAAGATTGTCTTTCAGATTTTCCGTGTAGTTCTCCCAATTTGTTTTTCTTGGGTTCCTTAAAATTTTTTTGTTAATTGGTGAACCTTCAATGTCGAACCTTAGAATTCTATGATCAGACATAGATGGTTCACTGGATACTCTCCAGTTCTCACAAGCTCACAACCTCGAGTATTTCCTATAGTAATATCTAGGACCTCTTTGCGTGAGATAGTTACAAATGTTGGTGTATTACCTACATTACATATTTCTAATTTTTTACTAGTATAAATTCTAAAAGGTACTCACCTCTTATATTGGTGTTAGTGCTTCCCCAAACTTCGTTGTGTGCGTTGGAGTCGCAACCGAGTATAAGAGGCAATTTCATTCTCTCGCAGTAGTTCACCAGTTTATCGACCTCTGCAGATGGTACCTGAGTGGCGTCTCCTGGTAGACGCAATGAATTTAGTATAAGCTAAACTTAGAAACAGAATCCTTATTGAAACAATGATTTATATTCTTTCCATTCGTTGCGGTTGATCGAAAACTATTTAATTTAATAGTCTTTTTGTTGTTTTTGATTTTATATAAAGATAGTAAAATCCAAACGCACCTTTTTTGTTGAGCGGTTCACAAACCACTGACTTTTATTCTTAAAACATATTATTAACAATAGCAACAAACAAAACAAAAGGAAAGCTGCGGCTATTAAAAGCTTTTTTTAGTTGTAAATAAATGTTAAATAATTGAAATTAAAATAAGTACAAGAGAACCCAATTGACTTAACATACCGGCCCCCATTGAGACCGTCAGGTTCAATTAATAGGTAATACAGCTAGCTTCGTAATTGGTTTGAGTTGTGTAAGTACTATATCCTTGTGAAAATAGCGTTGTTGAATAAGATATACAATATGCAACAGAGCGCGTTGTATTTCATCTACCACGAATAATGATTGAATTTGTGCATCGTGCTTGTGGTGCCCTCTTAGCATCAGCGCAACCATACGTAGACATTTGTTATAATTGCTTATCTGATGAAGTCTCTGTAGCAAATACGGAGGCTTGACATCTTCCAAAATGCACACTAGTTTGCGAGTTTCTAACTTGCGTTCGTCAACTGTTAGTTGATTTATTGAATGTTCTGGCCAGTTTGGCCACAGCAACATTAAAAATGAAGGTCCTTTGAACCAATTTGATGACAGTAATTCTGGGACGGTACACCCTCTAGACACGAGATCAGCTGGATTCTGATCGGTTGGTACATGGCGCCAAAATGCATTTACCGACCATTCTTGAACGTCAGCAACTCGATTACCAACAAAGGTCGCTAGTGTTGAAGAATGAGAACTAATCCAATGTAAAGTAATCTGTGAATCAGACCAAAAGTATATGTTATTAATATAATATAATAAATTATCTTTAATCTTGCTCCAGCATCCAGCAAGAAGATGGGCGGCACACAATTCAAGACGTGGTAATGATCTTGCTTTCACAGGAGCAACTCGGGATTTGGAAGTTAATAAATGAACACTAACATTGCCAAAATCATCTTGACAACGTAAATAGATACAACATCCGTATGCTCTAATTGATGCGTCGCTGAAGCCATGTACTTGCATGTTAATTGAGTTATTGATTCGAGTGAACCTAGGAATTTTAAGAACTACCACTTGATGCAAATCAGCAAGAATTTTGTTCCATGTTGTGTAAATTTCTTGAGGTACGGATTCATCCCAATCACATCCAATTATCCATAGTTGCTGTAACAAAATCTTAGCTTTAATGATAAGTGGACTAATTAGACCCAAAGGATCATATAAAGATGATGCTAATGACAAAATGTTTCGTTTAGTATGACTTGCTGGTACATTGGTTGATTGAAAAGTGAAGCAAAAATAGTCTTCTTTCGTATTCCATAACATTCCAAGTGGGCATGCCATATCTCTTGCAGTCTCAATATCTGTAAGTTTAACATTTGGTGCAGTGATGTTAACATTGTTGCTATTCCACTTTGTTAACGATAAGTTATAAAAATCCAATATTTCAGTAGTTTCATTTTTGATGGCTTGCAATGTCTCCAAGTCATCTGCTCCTGAGATCATGTCATCGACATAAAAATCCCTTTTTAATATCATTTTACCTGTTTCTTTACGGTAAGGATAGTTATCTGCAATGTAGTGTAAGCACCGAGTTGCAAGAAATGGCGCAGAACTCGTACCATATGTAACAGTATTCAGTTGATAAACTGAAATATTTTGCTATTTATGCTCACGCCACAAAATTAGTTGAAAATTGCGATCACTTGGATGTAGCCAAAATTGTTTATACATTTTTGTTATGTCAGCCGTTATTCCATATTGATACGATCGAAATCTTAATAATGTTATTACAAGTTCATTTTGGATTGTAGGGCCCACTATTAATAACTCATTTAATGATACTTGTGATGATGTACGAGCTGAAGCATCAAAAACTACACGTAATTTAGTAGTTGTGCTATCTGGTTTAATTACATAATGATGTGGGATAAAATAGTGGGGAGAATTTAAATCCAAAT
>NC_051846.1:223889517-223901861 GCF_002237135.1 Teleopsis dalmanni | reverse complement strand
CCTATAATTGTATTATATTTTTTTTTGAATTCAATAAAGATTTATTATTTGTGTGAAACTTGAACGAGTCGGTTCTGCTTCTTTTGTGTGTCCTCGTTTTTCGTTTATTTCGCAGTGGCTTCAAAAACGCTTGAAGCTCCATCATTTGGTGACCCCGACGTGATAGTTATTTTGACAAATATATTTCTTAGACATTTCGGTTGCAGTACATTGCTGCGTCGGCAGCACTGCATTAACCAATCTTTAGTGAAAATATTTTTTAAATATTGTTCAAATTTTTTAATAAAATATTTTGTGGAATTACCGTTGAACATTTCGTGCGGTACATTGCTGCGTCGGCAGCATTGCTTTACAGTTTTCAAATATATCGTTAGACATTTCGGTTGTAGTACATTGCTGCGTCGGCAGCACTGCATTAACCAATCTTTAGTGAAAATATTTTTTAAATATTGTTCAAATTTTTTAATAAAATATTTTGTGGAACTACCGTTGAACATTTCGTGCGGTACATTGCTGCGTCGGCAGCATTGCTTTTACAGTTTTCAAATATATTGTTAGACATTTCGGTTGCAGTACATTGCTGCGTCGGCAGCACTGCATTAACCAATCTTTAGTGAAAATATTTTTTAAATATTGTTCAAATTTCTTAATAAAATATTTTGTGGAACTACCGTTGAACATTTCGTGCGGTACATTGCTGCGTCGGCAGCATTGCTTTACAGTTTTCAAATATATCGTTAGACATTTCGGTTGTAGTACATTGCTGCGTCGGCAGCACTGCATTAACCAATCTTTAGTGAAAATATTTTTTAAATATTGTTCAAATTTTTTAATAAAATATTTTGTGGAACTACCGTTGAACATTTCGTGCGGTACATTGCTGCGTCGGCAGCATTGCTTTACAGTTTTCAAATATATTGTTAGACATTTCGGTTGCAGTACATTGCTGCGTCGGCAGCACTGCATTAATCAATTTCTTTATTGCTGTTTGATTAATTTTAACAATGGAAAGTGAGAAAAATAATGCACCCACTTTTTTGAAATTAAAATGCTCTCATCTTTTGAGGCAATTAAATGATTTAGAAATAAAGCTATCTTCCGATTTTTTAAATAATTGTCACGAAGTGCAACTACAACTTCTTGTTGACTCTCTGCAGCAACTCAACACTAAGTTTGATGAAGCTCAATCGAGTCTTGAACAGGAAGACTTTACTGAGCTGGAAAGTGATGTGCGAGGTAATTTTGAACAAACTTGCTTTAACATAAAATCTGCAGTAATGATAGAGTTGTCTAGTCGACAGACAAATATTAGAAATTCCACAAGTAAGTTTCTGACGAAATACCTTCTATTAACGTAAAGTACTCGCGCTCAAGGCTGCCTGAGCTTCAACTTCCCACTTTTAGTGGTAATATTATTGATTGGCCGCATTTTATTTCAATGTTTGGAACTATTGTGGATGATAGCACTGAACTTAGCAATCTTGAAAAGCTTCAACATTTGCGATCTTGTTTAAAAGGCTCAGCGCTGGATGCTATAAAGTCACTCGAAATTAGTGACACTAACTATGCTAAGTCACTTCATATACTTTCTAAAAGATTTGACAACAAGAGATTGATTTTTCAGGCACACATAAAGGAGATATTTGGTTTGCGACGTGTCGAACCAAATGCTGTTAGTGACCTTCGATGTCTTAGTGATAAAATCAATTCACATCTACATGCATTGACCACGCTGGGCAGCAAGGAGCAAATTGCTGATTGTCTGATAATACACCTCGTTTCGCAAAGACTAGATATTGCATCTCAAGCAAAATGGGAAGAGAAAGCTTCAATTGATACAATACCCACTTGGGATCAAATGGCAGATTTCATTGACAACAGATGTAAAACTTTGGAGCATATCAATTACGGCACAAAAATTAATGCACATATCAAGAACAAACAAGTCAATCATTCTTCAATGGTAAAAAGGGTGTTCATAACAACAAGCTCAAATGGCTGTACATTTTGTGACAACGAGACTCACTCTATTTACACATGTTCTAAATTTGCCAATTTATCTCCAAAGGTTCGTTTAGTTGAATCTAGAAAACAAGGCCTTTGTTTAAACTGTTTGAAGAAGGGACACTATTTAAAACAATGCAAGTCGTCGCGTTGTCGTGTTTGCTCAGGAACTCACCACACTCTTTTGCATTTGAGTAATTCCAATAACAGTAATAGTTTTCCCTTATTTTCAGATACAGTGCCGAGTGATAATCAAATAAATAACACGAAAATAAATGTGCAGTCTTCCTTGATTTCCACAAACGCTTCACAACAAAGCCAAAATTATCCTTTAAATGAATGCGTACTTCTGCCAACTGCTGTCATATTAGTAAAAAATCATGCTGGTGTTTTTGTACCATGTCGTGCTCTTTTGGATTCAGCATCACAACTGCATTTTATCACAAGAGCATTCGCCAACACACTTAAGCTTAAAACTACGAAATCAGTCACATTAGTATCCGGTATCGCGGATGGAGACTTTGTCGCTGATAGCACTGCTGAGCTATTAATACAATCCCGTTTTGGCGATTATTCCGCTAACATCACTGCAGTGATTGCTCCCAAAATAACCAATCAGCATCCGAGCACAAGCGTCAACATAGCTGATTGGAGTATTCCAAACAATCTTCCACTTGCCGATCCAAACTTTTATAACTCTCAAAGAATTAATGTTCTGATTGGTGCAACTCTCTTCTTTGATCTCCTGTGTATAGGACAAATCCGTTTAGCTCCTCGATTACCAGTGTTACAAAAAACCCTTCTTGGTTGGGTAGTTTCAGGAGGATGTCCATATTCTACAACATCATCATCTTCATTAGTCACATTTAAAGGTGAATTAAATTCGAATGATCAGTATCACCCTTTGGATCAACAAGTGAAAAAATTCTGGGAATTAGAAAGTTGTTTCGATCCTATAATCAAAATTACAAAAGAGCATTTAGATTGTCAAGACCATTTTCAAGCACATTTTTCTCGTTTAGTAACTGGTGAATACTCAGTTCGGTTACCAATCAAATTAGATGTTCAATCGCTTGGTGACTCATATCAACAAGCTGTACGCCGTTTTCAAAACCTGGAGCGTAAACTACAACGAAATGCTGATCTAAAGTCGCAATATAGTGCATTTATAAAGGAGTATTTGCATCTTAATCACATGTCACTATTGACTGATGAAGAATTAAGTCATCCCAAGTATTTTTTGCCACATCATTGCGTTATCAAGGAATCCAGTTCTTCTACAAAGCTTCGTGTTGTATTTGATGGTTCAGCAGTTACATCAACTGGGTACTCTTTAAATGACATATTAATGGCCGGTCCTACAATTCAACCAAATCTTATTGATTTACTTATTCGCTTTCGTTCTTTTCCTATTGCAGTAACTGCAGACATTTGCAAAATGTACCGTTGTGTTCGCATCACACCTCCAGATACTTTTTTACAATGTATTCTTTGGAGAGATGACCTGCAGGAACCACTGAAGGTATATAAACTTGATACTGTCACTTACGGCACAAAGCCTGCGGCTTTCCTGGCTGTTCGAGCTATGCAACAATTAGCGGTTGATGAATCATCAAATTTTCCTATTGGTTCCAAAATTACTCTTCGAGATTTTTATGTTGATGACTTAATTTCCGGTGGTAATTGCATTAATGATGTTCAAGACATTGTGAGACAAACTTCTGCATTGCTCAATAAAGGCAATTTTAAACTTAGAAAATGGTGTTCGAATCAATTAGCTGCTCTTGATGACATTCCTGAAGCCGACAGAGAGCCATTGCTCAATTTCGATGATGGCAGTGAGTTTACAAAAACCCTTGGTCTAATCTGGAATCCAACCGAAGATAAATTCTTATTCACCTTTGTTCCTTGTCAGGATTCAAAGCGTGTTACAAAGCGTTCTGTGCTTTCTGTTATTGCACGATTTTATGACCCGCTTGGTCTTGTTGGTCCATTGATATCAAAGGCAAAAATATTTTTACAGTGTTTGTGGAAGCATACACTAGATTGGGACGAGAGCCTTCCAAATCAACTGCACACCGCATGGACTGACCTCTACAATCGTCTACATATAACTCAAAAATTGGAATTTCCACGTTATGTCTCTTTACTTAATGCAGCACTCGAACTACATGCCTTTTGTGACGCTAGTATGAATGAATATGGTGTTTGCATCTATGTAATCTCACGGTTCGGAAGTTCTACGTCTGCTAATTTACTTTGTTCAAAGTCTCGAGTAGCACCTTTAAAAACACTGACAGTGCCAAAATTGGAATTATGTGCCGCAGCCTTATTAGCTCAACTAATTCATCAAATCTCAATGCTAAATATATTTAATGCTGAATTTCATTGTTGGTCTGACTCATCTATAGTATTATCTTGGATCAGATCTGAGCCGTCTACTTTCAACGTATTCGTGGCCAACCGAGTGAGCAAAATTCAGCATATGACTAAAGGCATGATATGGCATCATGTTCCCACCGATTTAAATCCTGCCGACATTTTGTCAAGAGGAGCGACTCCAGACGAACTCTTAACTTCATCACTTTGGAAATGTGGACCACCGTTTTTGCTTGACAATCGAAATACTTGGCCTGCAACTTTTTCCCTCTAGCATGACTTGCCTGAAAGGCGTAAGACTATTCTTGTTTCAACCGTAAAAATAACTGATATTTCAGTTAATTGTAAATTCATCAACACCTTTTATAAATTGCAACGTGTATTTGGGTATATTCACAAATTCATCACCAAAGACCGATCTGCTATCTTAACAACTAACAACATACTGCAAGGTACTGTCATATTAATTCGAATGGTTCAGAAGGTGAATTTATGTAATGATTATCACAACTTGGAATGCAAAAAACCTATCAGCTGCTCAAGTAAGTTACTTTCTTTATCACCTTTTTTAGAAGATCATGGACTGATTCGCGTTGGTGGTCGATTAAAAAACTCCAACCTAGACTTTAATGCACAGCATCCAATTATATTGCCCAAGCATCATCCGCTCACTGCTTCCATCATTAATCATTTTCATCGCAAAATGCTGCATGCAGGCCCACAGTCTTTGCTTGCTTCAATGCGTCTTCAGTACTGGCCGATAGGAGGTAGAAAGCTAGTATCAAAAGTCATCAACCAATGTATTATATATTTTCGAGCCAAACCAACAACTGCAAAGCATATCATGGGACAATTACCTAAGGATCGTGTTCATCCTACTCGTGCTTTCGTCATTACTGGCACGGACTTTTGTGGTCCTTTCTATTACAAGGCCGAAACTCGCAATAAGTCTCCAATCAAATGCTATGTTTGCTTATTCATTTGCTTTGCAACCAAAGCTGTCCACTTAGAATTAGTCAAAAATTTAACAACGTCAGCATTTCTAGCAGCACTACAACGTTTCGTTTCAACTCGTGGTAAAACTAAAATTATTTGGTCAGATAATGCTACAAATTTTTGCGGTGCCAAAAATCAACTGGCCGAACTTAGAAGACTTTTCTTCTCTCAAAAACATCGTGAGCAGCTACAACAGCAATGTCTTAGTGACAGCATTGAATGGAAGTTCATATCTCCTGGTTCGCCACATTTTGGTGGCCGGTGGGAAGCTGCCATAAAAACAGCGAAATGGCACTTCTGCCGAGCAATTGGAATAACAATTTTAGATTTTGATGAACTACGCACACTGGTTTGTCAAATTGCTGCCATCATTAACTATCGTCCGCTCTTCCCACTTTCAGAGTGTCCCGAAGATCTTGATGTTCTCACACCTGCCCACTTTCTAATTGGTGCTCCATTAACATCTATCATTGAGCCTGACCTAACAATCTTGAATTTCAATCGACTTGATCATTGGCAGCGTATCTCACACATACAACAAGTTTTTTGGAAACGTTGGAGCACTGAGTATCTTACATTGTTACAAGAACGAACAAAATGGCGAAGCTCTACTCCTAATATGTCTCTCGGTGCAATAGTGCTTTTAAAGGATGATAATCTTCCACCACTGCGCTGGTTATTAGGTAGAGTTATTGAAATTATACCTGGTCCTGATGGTGTTGTACGTGTTGTGGTAGTGCGTACCAAAAATGGGGTTTTCAGACGTGCCGTGACAAAGCTTTGCATCTTGCCTGTAAATGATCTCTCTTGGAACGCGACCGTTCCAATGGGGGGAGAATGTTCATGAAATGATTGCTATTATTTTATATAAAATATTTAATTTTTTAATACTTTATTTTTGGTTGCACTTGGCAACCCTATAATTGTATTATATTTTTTTTGAATTCAATAAAGAATTATTATTTGTGTGAAACTTGAACGAGTCGGTTCTGCTTTTTTTGTGTGTCCTCGTTTTTTCGTTTATTTCGCAGTGGCTTCAAAAACGCTTGAAGCCCCAACAGTAATTTTTATATATATCAATTAAAAAGTGCCAAAGGATTAACAGTGGTTGTAAGAGGAATAGAACCAGAAACTGCAGAAATTAAAGAAGCACTTGCAGAAAAGGATTTAAAACAAAATCTGTATACAACATTAAAAACCGCGATAAAGTTTCGACACCGCTATATAGAATAGAGCTTGAACCAGAAGGAAAGGAAATCAAATCGAACGAGGCTTACCAAATTTATTCCCTACAATTCCTACTCCACAGAAAAATATCAGTAGAAGAATCGCATAAGCGTAAAAACCCGGTGCAGTGTACTAATTGTCAGGAATATGGACATTCGAAGTCCTATTACACACTCCGCAGTGTTTGTGTTGCATGTGGCGACTTTCACCGCATTAAGGATTGCACATCAAATAAGAAGGACCCAACAAAAAAAAAATGCGGAAATTGTGGAGGTAACCACACCGCTAATTATAAAGGATGTGTAGTATACACTACCGAAAAACAAAGAAAGTTTCCAGCATTGCGTCCCCGCTCTCAGTCCCAGCAATCTCACTACAACCTATACAAACGTGATCTCAGCCAAATGCTCCATGCGACTCCAGCAATAATTGTACACGAATGTCATATGCAAACGCTGTTATAGGATTTACTGGCCCAAGCAACGTCCAAAATGAAAGCTCTACTAAACCATCTCCAAATATCAAAAACATAATCCAACTGTTTATGGAAAATATGACACAATTTATGAACACCATGCAAAATATGATGCAGGGAATAATTCAAAATCAAAATATCCTACTTTCAATCCTATCCAAACCATGAGTGCAATCAAAATTTGCTTCTGGAATGCTAACGCCTTAAGCCAACATAAAAACAAACTTGTATTGTTTTTACAATCACATCAAATTGACGTCATGCTTATCTCAGAAACCCATTTTAATGAGAAAAGCTACTTTAAGATATCTGGTTACATACTCTACGACTC
The DNA here is from genome assembly GCF_002237135.1 of Teleopsis dalmanni. NCBI lineage: Eukaryota > Metazoa > Arthropoda > Insecta > Diptera > Diopsidae > Teleopsis > Teleopsis dalmanni. The sequence continues at coordinate 223,894,449 of NC_051846.1, read as the reverse complement.
GAAACACCCCAGTGGAAAAAATAAAAAATAACATTAAACACTTTTGGCACTCTGGCCTGATATATAAGTTAAACACTATCCTGCCACAGCAATATTGTAAACTACTGGAATCGTATATTGGCGAAAGGTACTATCGAGTTAAACTACTTGACGCGTATTCGCAATTATATCCTATAAATCGCGGGGTCCCTTAGGGGAGTATACTAGGCCCATTTCTGTACCTGCTGTACACATATGATTTGCCAGTGAACCCATGATGTATTGTTGGAACTTTTGCAGATGACACGGTATTAATGGCTACAGGTCCAAACAACAAAGTGTCTACCACTAAGCTTCAAATTGCTCTTCAAGAAATTGAACAATGGACAAATAAATGGAAGCTGATAGTAAACAGTTCAAAATCTAATCATGTAGACTTTACTAACAAAAGAGAAAATCAAATTTCATTATTTCTAAATAGCGTAAAAATTCCAGTTGCAAATTCTGCGAAATATCTGGGTATGAGTCTAAATGCCAAACTGAGATAGAAGGTACACGTCAAGAAAAAATTAAATGAGCTAAAAATAGGATACAAAAAGTTAACTTAGCTTATTGGAAGGAGATCTAAATTATCTCAGCAAAACAAGCTTATGATCTATAAACAAGTCTTCAAGCCGGTCTGGCTCTATGGTGTCCAAATCTGGGGTTGTGCGAAAAAACATATAATAGATATGATGCAAAGATTTCAAAACAAAGCAATCAGGGATGCAGTTAACGCTCCATGGTACGTGCGAAATTCTGATCTACATCGTGACCTTGAAATACCTACTGTCAAGCAAGAAATTCAGAAGGCTGCTAAAAAACATTATGACAGGCTGAGACAACACTTAAACAGCACCATTCCAGCGCTACTTTGTGATGTCACTCACAGACGCTTATGCCGCTTCAAACCTAATGACCTTTTGAGGCGTTTCAACCAGCAAGAAGATGACTAGTTCGTATCTATATGCTCACCCTAGATAGACTTAGGTAAACTTACTTGTAATAAAAAAAACCTCTTGTTAGTCAATATGACTAGTTGTTGTAAATTTAAACTCTTCATTTTGTTTAAATATAGGAGGAGTGGACTCTTTCAACTAACGCACCAATTTCTTTATAAGATTTCCCATCTAAGAATAGTTTTATAAATATTTTTCGCTTCCCAACAGAAATTTCTTCGCCTTGTTGTAATTCTCTGAAATGTGATGCAAAAACGCAGCTTAACAACGCAATACTAATTGCTTAGACAATATAAGCAAAATCCACGAAAAACAATATAACATAACGATAATCGTAAAATCTTGCAGTTCAGGCAAATACATTATTGAAGACAATAAATTATAGTTATGTTTAAAAAAAAAATTGGTTAAAAATATTAAAAAATGGTCGAACAATTTGAGTTAAAAGATTGATTTTAAAATTTTTTTTGGGGTGTATGCAGATATGTGCGAGAGACTGTATATATAAGCATTGAAGGTTGTATGAAGCAAGTGAGGGTTGTAAAGCAGCCTTTGATGGTTACCGAATGAATAAACTGTGTTAAAAAATTAACCAATAATTTTTTTGCGAAATACTTAATAATAATAATGTAAATGATGACCTAGGTCTATGGTAAAGACGGTACGAACATTTAAACATTAAAAATCTAATAGAATTGAAATACAGATCAGAAATCTATAAACTGCCTACTATTCCTTAACTGCAAACGTAATATGAATGCATTTTAAACGTTACAATGTTAATCAAAAGATATTTTAGATGTGATCCACAGTAAAGTATGTCGGTCAATAAATTTGGTAAATTCATTGAAAGTCCAGATGTTTTGTCACTTTTGTACATGCAAATTTGCAATATACATATTTTAGTTTACTTTACAACAAAATCAAAAATTTTAAGTATTTTCAAGTTATTTTAAATCATGTATGAATTTTACACAACCAAAAAATTTAAAATATTACGCAGTAATAATGGCACTGAAAACGAAAATAAACAATTTGATGTTGGTCTTAATGAAAATGGTATTCTTCGGTATTGCAGATAATCAAAACATCGTTATTAAAAATGGAAGGTATCATGTTTTAACGCAGATATCGACGATAATTTCTAAGGTAAAGTAATTAACCAAGCAACATACGTAAAATATCGTTCACCAACAAAATCACTAAAAATCTTAGCGATTCGGGGAAAAAGGGTCTTTTCTGATTTATGATTTTAATAAATCCGAGAACCAGAAATTTCGACGAAAGAATAAAGAAATGATAATGGTTGGCTATGTAGAAAAATAGAAGTCATACAAACTATATGACAAAACAAATACAAAGGGAATGATAAGTCGTGATGTATATTTCTTTGGAAATATTAATATTCTGAAAATATTAATATTGATCTACTTAATACTGATCCCTTATTAAACTCAAGTGATTCTATTCAATATTTTTCAAATAGTAACGATAGAATTCCAGCAGAAAGTGTTGAAAACATTGAAAAAATTTGTTCTAAAAATAAAAAACGGGTCAGCTAAGAACAGGTTTGATGATACATTTGCTGTATCACTGCTCTGGTACAACAACTGATAATAAATTAAAACTAATGGTGTGTTGAAAAAAATGCAAATTTCAGTTACATCTATATCAGTATATAGGTGGAAATACTTTCCAACGAACTAAAATACAATTAATCTGCTTACTGGCGACGCACTATGAAAGAATAATATGATGTAGTGGCTATTAAAAATATGCATCGAAGCCATGATATTAGTTACAGGGCAATTTTAATTGTTTAAACTATTTTTTAAAAATTCATTTAATTATCTTCAAAACTCAATAAATTTTAAGTTTGAAAAAATGTCTACAATGCCAATTATCTAAACCCCATGGGTTCGTATCTCCCATCTAAATTTTTTCCCGAGACAAGGGTCTTCTTATTTTATGATAGCTCCATAAAAAAATTTCAGCCAAATCGGAAATAATGTTCTCAAAAAACTATTCGATTTGTAAAAGAATTACCCACATACTGTTCGTTCGTGGCTGTAAAAAAGTTCTTGCACCGCCATTGTTCAAATTGCTGTTGCTATTATTTTTTTGTTTTGCTTTACAATAACCTTACTGTACTGAGTTTCCTTAGCACAAGTCTCAACTTCGTTACATCATCAAGTTTGTTAACATCTACCAAGAATAGATCTTCATACTGCGCGTACCTCGTTTTCAATGCGATATTATTTTCGGGATCATAAACAAATTCGATGATACTCAAAGCTAAAATCAATATTTTTCGCTTTAGTTTTTTTGCCTTTGGAAGTGATTTGGTGTGGATCTTAATTTGTAAATACTTTTGAAAAAATAAGTGAACTCATTGGGGATTAATTTTTGCTGGCTACATGTACATTTAATTTAAAACAAGAATTCGCCTCTTTGTCGCCACAAGTTTTTCTGTGTTATCACAATAAATTTATTAAGAATAAGTTTAAGTTGTCATTACAAGAAATGTACCAGTCAGTACAACTACGTTACTCACCTTATTTAATTGCCCCTCTTCTGTCATCTATCATTCATATTATTAGAGTAACCAACAGACACATATAGGAAACACGGTGCTATGCATCGAAAAAATTTAATGTTTGTTAAAAAAAAGCAACTACAAAGTAATGTAAAGGAAAGTGAAGCAGCAATGTTAAAAATGCGGAAATGTGCGAATCAATATTTGGAATTGATTGGGCCTGTAGATGATTTTGAATTGATTTTACCAAATTTTGCCACACTATTGCTTCTATTGAGTACCATGCTTGGAGTAAAGCTTCCTTTAGCTGTATATTGCATTACATTTTTTTTTTTTTGAAACATTCTTCTAGCTAATTCCTCCCAAAGATACTCAATTACATTGAGGTCTGAGCTCTATGCAGGTTTTTTTTTGAGTTTGGAGCAGTTATGGATCAACCAAAGCTTTGATACGCCTGACGTATACTTGTGATTAATGTCCTGATAGAAGACAAAATTTTCCGTGACACCAAATTTCTTTGCACTTTACGTTACATTCTGTTTCAGAACGTGGAGGTAAACCAAATTTGTCCATTTTACTATCAATAAAATGCAAATTGCCTACTCCTGCACTCAACAATTTCTTTAACAAATCTCTCACACTTATAAAAATCGTAAATATTTTTGAATAACACAGCACCTGGATTTGTACTTTCTGATCTCTCTTGCCGGTGTCAAAAATCCTTTTTATACGACATTTTGTTGCGTAATAAACAATATCCCGATAATCGTTCCTGCCATCAAAAATATTTGTGGGCACTTCAACACCGTTTATATGCTCAGTTACTCCTGTTTTTTTTATACATTCCGAATTTCTATTACTAAAAAGTGGTATCATTATTTCTTTACCATTTTATTTCAAATTTTTTTTTTTGTCTTTTTGACTTTGGCTGCGTTGCCTTCCCCTAGCTCCTTATTTGCTTTAAGCTTTCCCTGCATTTTGCATTTTAAGATCAAAATAAAAACGTATAAATGCTTTTATGAAGACCTACACCTCGATTAACGGTCTTAACTCGTTCCAAAGAAATTGGCCGTAAAACGAAATGCCATTAAACGAAACAAGTGATTCCATACACATTTATGGAAAATAATTGAACTGACTCCAAAAGAAGAAAAACTATTTATAACGACTTCAAAAAAAAAGAAAATAATTTACATTTTATCACTAAATCTAATATATATTTGTTTACTAATATATACACATATATTTACGATCTTCATGATTGCTTAAGAAATAAATGTAATGGTAGCTACTTGAGTTTTTTTGTTTAGAAGCTTTTCATATGATTACATAGCTACATTGACTTTTTTGGGAACCTTCGAGCTTTTAAATGCGGTTTTTTGTTTTTTTGACATTTTAAATTTTTATTTCGAATGTTAT
>NC_051846.1:223883578-223889417 GCF_002237135.1 Teleopsis dalmanni | reverse complement strand
AGTTCCGAACAAGAAGTCAAGCGAAATAGTACGTGTGGCGCTTTATCAGTTTCGTTCGAATAAACCTATACAAAAAAATTTACTGTTTATCAACAAACTTACGGTGAATACAGACGATATTAAAAGAATAAACATTTATAGAAAAAAAAAAAAAATTCTCTAAAAAATAACTTTATATTTATAATTAAAAAAAAAAAAAACAGCTAAAGCAGACGAAAACATAAAGTGCTCTGTGGGCCTTTGCCCTACATTACAATCATAATGTCACTTCCACCAGACATACAAAACCGGTTTCTAAGCAACAATAATTATAATACAAGCGACCCAAAATATTTAATAATAACAAGGAACGATAAAAAATCACTAGAAAATGCATCACCTTTCTTAATCAAAAAAGTAATTGATTATACTTGCGGAGGAGAAGTGGAAACATGCAAAAAAACAAGAGCAGGTAGCTTGCTAATAAAAACTAAAAATTCTACCCAAGTACAAAAATTACTTAAATTAAATAAAATTGGAGATTATGAAGTAACAGCAACATTGCATAAATCACTGAACATATCAAAAGGCGTCATCTACTCTAACGAATTGCGAAATATTGACGAAAAGGTAATAGTTGAGGAACTGAAGACCCAAAAGGTTGTAGAAGTAAAAAAAATTCTGAAAAAACAAAATGAAATTCTTGTAGAAACTGGCCTAATCATAATCTCTTTTGAAACACTTACAATTCCTGAAAAAATTATGATCGGCTACGAGGCTGTACGCGTGAGAAACTACATCCCGCTGCCATTACAATGCAGAAAATGCTGTCGATTTGGACACCCTACTACAGTCTGTAAAAGCGACTATATTTGCTCAAATTGCTCCAATAAATCACATTGCGAAGAAAACGAGGTGTGCACCCAAATTAAAAACTGCATCAACTGTAAAGACAACCCAGATTATAACAGTAATCACAATGCACGCGACAAAAATTGCCCAGTCTTCAAAAAACAACAAGAGATTACAGCAATAAAAACAACAGAAAAGGTAGATCATAAAACGGCTCTAGGGTTATACTTCAGCCGTCACATTTCTGAAAAACCTACTACGTATGCAAAAATGCTCACCACATCTCAGTCACCTAATATACTTCCAAAAACACAATCATCTAACACATCAACAGCTCAAATAAATTACAAAAATGACAATAAAAACATCATAACACAAAATCAAAATACTTCGATCGCATTAACTTCTAAAGGACTTCAATCCATTACAAAAAATAAACCAGACGACAAAAAAATATCATCCTCCCATGTAACAAAAAAGCAAAAAACTACCACGTCAATCAATATAGCAACATCACTACAACAGGCATCCAATCCGGTAACTTACAGATATCTTCTTGACGATCTAATGGATATTCACTCAGCCGACGACACCAATGAAGATTCTTCTAACACTACACTAGAAATAGAAAACCGTAAGAAAGATAAGTCTAGCACTCCAAAAACATACTTAAAGGCAAATAACATCAATTTAACTAAACAAAAAAATAATAAGCAAACAAGTAAGACCAAAACGACACAAAACAGTGATAGCGATAGTATATAAAAACATATTTCGTTTTTTCTCTATCTATATTTTATAACTAATAATTATTATATTATTATATTAAAATGAGTATTAAAATAATTCAATGGAACATAAATGGCTACATTAACAACTTTCAATATTTACAAATATTAATCAAAGAATACAATCCCAAAATAATCACCTTACAAGAAACTCATCTTCACTCCTTAACCAACATCCCTATCCCAATCAATTTTTCACTCTACAATCATAACTCCTCTACCCACAGTTTTGGTGGCGTAGGACTACTTATTCACAACTCCATACAACACAAACTAGCAAAACTTAATGAAGACATTGAAGCAATTGGTGCTATAATACTATCCACAAAAAAATTTACCATTATTTCAGCCTACATCCCTCCCAATAAACCATTTAAAATTCAACATCTCAGGAAAACTTTCGAGAATCTTCAAAAAAACGTATTAATTACAGGTGACTTTAATAGTTGGCACAAAAGCTGGGGTTCCCCAACTAACAATAGCAGAGGTAACACCATTTTCAAATTTTTAACACAACCCCCACTCTCCATCCTAAATGACAAGTCCCCTACACACTTTAGTACATATCATTCTTTCACACACGTTGACATAACCCTATCCACTCCATTATTAACGCTTCAAGCAAAATGGAAAACTGATACACAACTATACGGAAGTGATCATTTCCCTATTCATATTAACCTTTTTGAAACTAACAACCATCCCATAATGAAACCAAAAACAAAATTTAAAACTGACCTTGCTAACTGGGACCTATTTAAAAACCTTAACGAAATATACAACAACTCCAGACCAATTAGTAATAACATCAACAAAGAAACTGCAAACATTACAAAAATAATATTACAAAGTGCCAATCAAGCAATCCCTCAAACCCATCACAAGAAAAACATAAATAGAACAGTACCTTGGTGGGACTCTTCCCTACAAAATTTAAAAATTATTAAGAACAGGGAATGGTTAAAACTTAGACATGACATAAATGAAATTAATATTCTTAACTACAAAAAAGCTAACGCAAAACTAAAACGGGAGATTAAAATTAGAAAACGACTAAAGACTTTTCAATTCACCTCTGAAATATCTCCCCATACTCCGTCCGCAAAGATATGGAATAAAATAAACAACTTTTGTGGTTTAAAAACGCGGCACACAATACACTGTTTAGTTAACCCTAACCAACCATCTCAACCAGTTACTAACCAAAAAGAAATTTCACAGCTTCTTTGCGACAATTGGTCGCAACTCTCGGCAAACTCAAACTTTCCCTCAACTTTTCAGCAACACAAGCTAGCATCACTCTCTTCAAACACTCCAAACTCTCATTCAACCAATGCTATGCTTCTAGGAAAAGAAATATCAATAATAGAACTAAATCAAGCGTTAAAGAAACTGACAGGTAAAACACCAGGTATTGACCGAATTAATTACGAAATGCTAAAAAATCTATCTCCCCTCATTACGCACCGCCTAGTTAACCTCTTTAATTTAATATTAAACAACTATATACCTCAACAGTTCAAAATCAGTAATATTATACCAATACTAAAACCGAACACGGATAAAACTTGTTTAAACTCATATAGGCCCATATCCTTAAATCCTTGCATATCTAAATTATTGGAGAAAATAATAGCAAAAAGACTATGGTGGCTTGCTATAAAATGCAAGCTTCTGGATAGTCACCAAATGGGGTTTAGAAAAGGGAAATCAATAGTTGATCCGCTAGTAATGCTAGACTATCTAACTACTACTACTCTAACAACCAAAGATCATATATCCATAATTTCCTTAGATTTCACCAAGGCCTTTGAAAAAATCGGCTCTCATACCATTATTGATGAACTCCGTAAATGGGAAATAGGTCCCAAAATACTCAATTATATTAAAAACTTTCTTAGCAACAGAAAAATAGTAGTCAAAGCTGGAACTTTCTCCTCCAATCATAAACCACTAGATAACGGGATACCACAAGGCTCACCAATATCAGTGATACTATTTATGATCGCTTATAATAAATTATGTCAGATTATTAGAAAGCATAAAGAGTATCAATTTACAGCATACGCTGACGATTTCATTATATACAAAAAATTAAACAAAAAAACCAATACTTTTAATATAGACAATCTACTTAAAGATATACTAAAGTGGTGCGATTACTCAGGGGCAAAACTTTCAACAAACAAATGCAAGCACCTGCACATATGCCGGAAGACTCACTGCGATTTACAAATTCAATCCAACCAATTTTCAATAGAAAACGTAGACTCACTCAAAATCCTGGGAATCATTATTACAAAAAAGTACAAATGGAACAAGCACATTGAAAATCTGGCGACAGATTTATCCAATAGATTAAACATTATTAAATGTCTTTCAAATAAAAAATTCAACTGCAACCCAAAAACCCTTATTCAAGTCACTAAAGCAATCATCATGTCAAAAATAGATTACGGCCTTAATCTTTACGGAAATGCTCCCAAAACTATACTGAACAAACTAAAACCCACTTATCATACAGCCATAAGACTAGCACTTGGAGCACACCGTACCACTCCCATAAACAACCTCCTTTTTGAAGCAAACATCACGCCAATAAGCGACAGAATTAGCCTTTCCACAGGGAAAATTCTCAAAACGCTTATGCTCTGCAAAGACTCACCCATCCACCCAATCTATTTAAAAATCAATACATCCAAGAAATCACCAAAATACCCATCAGTCCTGCATAACTCATTGAAGCTAGCCAAAAAGTCAGACCTACAAATATCGCCAAACAAGATTCACCCACAGAAATCACCACCTTGGCTTTTCAATCCTACTCTAATCAATCTTTCCCTTGGCATAACAAAAAAACCATCCACACCATCTGAAGTATATAGAAAAAAATTTCTTGAAATAAAAAATTCCTTAAACTCACACAAGTTTATATTCACAGACGGATCGAAATCCACCTCAGGAACAGCTTTCAGCATAACCACAGAAAAATCACCTATAGCCAAATACTTACTTCCTAACTACAGTTCCATATACACAGCAGAAATAGCAGCCATCCTGGCAGCCTGTAGGTACGCTGCAGGTAAAAAAGGAAAATATGCTATCTGCTCCGATTCATACTCGTCACTATCAGCCATTAAAAACACAAACACAGACGATTTTTACACTACAGAAATAAGACACATTCTAATGACAAAAGAAAAAAAATTTTACTGATCTGGGTACCGGGACACTGTAATATAACCGGAAACAATTTAGCAGACGAAGAAGCAAAAAACGCAGTCTCACAGCCACTTATAACAGACCTTAACCTAAATATATCGGATATAACAACACATAGTAAGCTTAAACTTCTAGAACAGAAAGACACTCTCCTAAACAACTCATCCCAACACTACAGAGAAGTCAACTCTAACAAAAACAATATACAGCAGTATATTTTACCAAAAAGTGAAATTATAACGTGCCTAGATATTGTCAAATTTATTAGACTCCGCTTAGGTCATACCATTCTAACACACGATCACATATTAAAAAAAGATCCCACTCCTTTTTCCCAAACATGCAGTACTAAACTAACTATAAAACATATCTTCAATGAGTGCCCGAAGTATAAACACCAAACCAAAAATACCTTCACAATAACCCAAACTTAATCCTCTCCGAACCCTCCTTTACCAATATACAGAAAATATCAGAGTTCCTTAAATCTTCAAACCTTTATCATCTAATTTAGTAACTACTTAAGTAAAAATATAACTATTGTAAATATATGCTATATAAGCTAAATTCAAAAAAAAAAAAAACTGTAAAAATAGTTCACATCTATCATTAATTAGTTGCTTAAGGCCCATGCTGCTATAGCAATAAATCTATTCTTTACTTGTTATTTAAATAACAATATAAAGTTAATAATAAATAAATAAATAAAATAATCGAATATTATTTAATTAGTTTATAGTCCGTATATAATTTGTTTGGACTGCAAGTGCCAGGCTTAGAACTCGTGCCTGTCAAATTAGAAGCGATGACTAATCGTGTTTATCCACAAGAAGCCAAGGCTGCACAAACTTTCAATGCTCAAGTTCCAGGTTTTATTGTCACTTATTTTTATTTAATTAGTGACAACAACCAACGCACTTGCCGTGCTTTTTAAATTAGAACGAGCTTATAAACTACAGCTTTATTTTTGGAAACACAAGTTCAACGAATTGAAAGTT
>NC_051846.1:223875758-223883478 GCF_002237135.1 Teleopsis dalmanni | reverse complement strand
TTCTAACCGAAAATTTTCGTTATCAACCTCCGAAGCTCTATTAAAGTTTTGGTTTCGCGAACCGTGATATTTATTAGGGTTCTTATATGGTATATTATGGGAACTATTACCATAATGATCAATACTGCATGCATTTTGATGCGAGTTTCTAACGTTATTGAGTTGAGAACCTGATTGTTGGTTATAATGAATATTTTTCCCAACTACAATATTGTTATATTCATCATTCTCTTTTAAAATTTTTATAGCAGAGTTAACGTCTGCAGCCATGTTCGGATTAATTAGAGCCGTTAAGTAGTAGGGTAGTCCCTTTTTCAGTGTTTTTACACTTAACATTTTTAGTTCATTGAGCAAGAAGTTAATATTTGTTATGTTGGTTTCTTTTAATTTAATATTATCCCTAACTTTACATATTTCGGAATTAATTTCTTCGCAAAATTCTCTAACTTTACCTTTAAATTTGATATTACTTACTAATAGTAGTTGCGTTGTGAGTGGACTGGAATCCGTAAACTCATCAATCAGATGTGCCTTCAACTCCTCCCAACAAGTTGGTTGTTCTCTTCTTACTAAGTTCAGGGCTTCTCCACGAAGAGTGCTAATTACGCACTGAAAGTAGAATGGTTTTTCTTCGCCCGTAAGAGATGAAGACTCTGGTATGATTGCGTTGATGCTATCGATATACAGTGCCAGGTATTTATTGTCGCCATCAAATGGAGCGATCAGTTTTACACCTGCCACCGTTCTATCTCTTCTTTCTCTTCCTTCAATCATGGTGTTAACACTCGTTTTTTCTTTGGTCATTTTGGACAACTGATTTTAGATGGTGACAATGTTAGATCCTCTAAAAATTGTTGTATACGTTTTGTGGAAAGTTTTGGTTGCAAACTCTGCCGTAATTGCACAAAAATTAGGAATATTTTGTACTTTTGATTTATCTTATTTTTTTTTTTTTTATAATCGTTTTGTCGGATTCATCAATTTATATAATAATAAACCATATTTTTAAAACAGTTATTAATATTAAAAACAGAATTGATTAAAGATAATAACTAATTAATTGTTCTTGATTTGTGTAATTTTTCTTAATTACTTTTAAACATGTAGAAAAAAAAATTGTTATTCTAAGTCTTTACTGCTGGTTTGTTTTATTTTAATAAATTTTAAGTTTAAATTTAAAACTTTAAAGCTTCACAATTAGAAACGCAAAGTTCGTTTTAAAAATTGTTATTCTAAGTCTTTACTGCTGTTTTGTTTTATTTTAATAAATTTCAAGTTTAAATTTAAAACTTTAAAGCTTCACAATTAGAAACGCAGAGTTCGTTTTATTTATTATTATTTTTTTTTTTAAAAAAAAAAAAGGTTTAATATTCTACTGCTCTGAATATAATTTTTTCTCTTTACTAGGTTCTTGATCAGTTTCTACAGTTAAAGTTAAGTTCCTGTTATTTCGTTTCAAGGTTTAACTGTTGCATTCAATTTTTTTTTGATAGTTTTTGTTTTTGTATTTGTTTTGTGCCCACAGCACTTAAAATATCACGAACATTTGCAAAATTTCAGTTTGTTTTTTATTTAAAAAAAAGAAACTTTTTTATAAGTTACAGTTTTGTTTGTTTGGAGAATCGAATTGAATTCAATTATAATTCAAATTACAATATTTAAATTTTAATTATTAAATTAAATTAAATTTTAATTAAAATTTTAAATTAATTTTTTTTGTTTTTGTATTTTTTTCTTTTTGTGTCTACGGCACTTAAAATATCACGAACATTTGCAAAATTTCGTTTGTTTGTTTTTTCTTATTTTACAAGAAGAAAATTTTTTTTTATATTTAATTGTTTGTAAGTTCTTAAAGGATCATTTTCACTGATCCTACCAACTGCGCCAGTGACAATTTTTAATAAAAAACGATTTTTTGATTTTTGTATAAAAATTTTATTTTGTACCTTGTATGATGCAAGCTTAATTACGACTAACTAAAAAAGGTTTTACCTGCTTAGCGCAGCAAGTTCTTTTCTTTTGTTCAATTTAATGATGTTGGGAGAAAGCTTAGTGTCACTTATATATATATATGTATATGTATATATAAGAGTATGTATCAACATATAGTTTCGTATATAAATTATAAAAAATAGGTAGTACGATTTTGCAAAATTAACAAAAATGTTTTGCATACAAGAAACAAATCTTCTTTTGCAAACTGCATAACACATGCAATCATTTGATGTATTTTTGAATATATATTTAAAAATACTAAGAAGTAGTACAAAAGAGAGTCGTTCATCTGGCACATATATAAAAATAGCTTTTTTCCATTGAAAATAACAAGTCGTGGTTTTGTTGTTGTCCGCGTTTTTTATGGTAAAATTCTGGAATTTGCTTGAAATAATTGTTGAAGTTCTAATTAACTTGATAGAACTTGAGAGTAGTCACCAAGAATTATGGATTTTTGCGCCGGGCGTGTTAAATTTTATTAAAATCGAACTTAATAAATTGTGCTGCTAGCCAAATAAATTATTTCCTTTGCAAAATAATTCGCGCGTTTTTAAATTTGTTTTGATTTGTTTTTATACACATACTTAAAACAGCTGATAGAGACAGCAATTAAAGCTTTAAAGCTCGAAATATAAACAAAAATAAGTGTTGTGAAACGTACATTCTTTTTTCACAAAAAGCAATCGTTAAGTGTAATTGTGTAATTGAATAAATCAAAGGAACTATAGTTTACTGGTAAAGTCAGTTAATATCAAATTCATTTTTTTTTTTTAAAATATTGTTTTAAATAAATAAAATATATGACTTAAATATGAAAGAATGCCATAAGTGTCATTTAGGAATCCGTGGTGAGACGGGTCTGATATGTTCAGGTGTGTGTGGTCATGTATATCACACTGCTCCAAAATGTTCAGGAGTAGATAAATTCAATATAAATATTTTAAATAATAAAATGATACATTTTATATGTGAAGACTGTGTGCAATACATACATAATGTAGACTTTGCTTTAAGAGAAATGCAAGAAAGTGTAACTAAAAATACGAACATTTTAAAAGAATACAAAAGCGAATTCAAGGAATCACTAAAAATTAATGAAAGTGAAATTAAATCTTTACTAAAAGCAATTGAATCTAAGTATTCTGACAGAGTCACCTCTCTTATGGCAGTACAAGAAAAATATGAAAAAAAATTGGCTTTGTTTGAGCAAAAAATAATAGACTTGTCTGATAATTTGACTAAAAATGGCAACGAATTAGGTGCTGAATTGGTAAAAACCATCAAAAATAATGAAATTCAAAGCGAAACGTACGCCGCGAAATTAAAGATGAAAAACAATCCAAATATTCCAATAACGCTAAAACCTAAAAATAAGCAATTAAGTGAGGCAACTAAAAATGATTTAAAAACTAAAATAAATCCATCAGAGCTTAATGTTAAAGTTTGTGGTGTTCATTCTAAACATGATGGAAGGGTAACAATAAAATGTGTAACCTCAAAAGAGAGAGAAATTCTTGCAAAAGAAATTAAAAAGAAATTAGGTAAGAACTATGAAATTGAGACACCTGCTATGCGAAACCCTAAAATCCTTATTACCGGCATGAGTGAGCGTTTGGAAAATGATAAATTTCTCCAAGCAATAAGAAATCAAAACAATATGGAGATTAAATATATTAAAGTCTTGAAAATATATGAGTCGTTCAAAAATAAAAACATTTTTAACGCGTTAGTTGAATTAGATGGCATAGCTTTCAAGCAAGTTATGAGTGTTCGTAGACTTAATATTGGCTGGGAACGATGCATAGTGTACGAAAACTTGAATTTAATGCAATGCTACAAGTGCTGGGGTTTTAACCATAAAGCGTCTATTTGTAAGGAAAGTGTGCATGTATGTGCAAAATGCGGTGAAGCTGGCCACATATACAAAGAATAACCGTATAAATGTGTAAACTGTATCAAAGCCAAGAAAAATCTAAATCTGAATGATCTCGACATAGACCATGATTCCAGGGACCTAAAATGTAAAACCTTACAAAGAAAACTTAGACTGGAAGCTGAAATGACTGATTATCAACTTTGATGGACCACAAAACTTTGTTAAATATATTTAGTAAACAAAATTGCGGTCTTAATGTGGTACATTTTAATGCTAGAAGCCTAACTGATCTAAAATTTGACTACATTAGGACTGTTTTTGAAAACTCTGATGTTGATATCATATGCGTTTCGGAAACTTGGTTTAATAGCGACATCAGTAGCTTATTTCTGTCAATGAACAATTATATTTTATACCGCCATGATAGGAGGCAAAGGAGAGGAGGCGGGGTGGCAATTTATTGCAAGTCTCATTTAAAAAGTAATTTGGTATGTATATCTGGTGAGTCTGACATTGAATTTGTTGTTATAAGCATCAATGTTGGTTTTCAGAAAATATTGGTGGGGTGCGTGTATAATTCACACAAACGCTTTAGTTGCGATCCATTTTTTGATTCACTGCAACCCATTGCGCTTAATTTCAACTTCTTAGCAGTACTTGGCGATTTCAATAATGACCTTCTCTCAAACTGTGGTAATGTTTCCCGTTTAAATGATCTTATTGCCATGTCGGGCTTAAATATTGTCAATAGGACCATACCTACTAGATATGCCAATAATGTTAAGCCTAGTCTTCTGGACATAATTGCAGTTTCTGATATAAGCAAATTGTTGTTTGAACAGATTTCATTTGTTTCAGATCATGACCTACTATTTATTACGCTTGACTTCAAGAAAACTAAAAAATCCATCTCAACTAGATTTTCTTTTTGGGATTATAAGTCAATTGATTCAGTGGGATTATTTTGTGAACTTAATTCAACTGAATGGAATGAATGTTGGTCTGGTATTTCAGTTGATCAAAAATTAGATGCATTTAATAAAAAATTGCTTAGCCTTCGTCATCGGTATGTACCTTTTCGTACTATTACCGTCAATAATGTTTCTTTCCCATGGTTTAGTACTACAATAAAACGTTTTATTAATTTAAGAAATAGAAAATATGCAGTTTGGAAAAAGTACCCTACGGAATATAACTGGATGAAGTTTAGAATTGCTAGAAATGTAGCTGCTAGAACTGTTTTTAAGGCTAAGTCAGATTACTATGAATCTAAGCTTGGTGGTACTAAATCTACTAAAACCCTTTGGAATAATATCAAAATGCTTGGGGTTACAAGAAAAAGTAAAAATAAAAAATATATGCAATATGGACCCAAATGCTCTAAATAACTTCTTTGTTTCTTCTGTAGAGGATAATGGTAGCTCTTCTTCAGTATTCTTTGATATGAATATTGTTGACGCTAATGAAGGCTTTAGTTTTTACTGCGTCAGTGAAGATATTGTTTTTAAGAATTTAATGAATATTAAGTCTAATGCTGTTGGGCTAGATGAAATTCCTCTTAAATTCATAAAGCTCATTTCACCATTTATAATATCTCCATTAACTCATATTATAAACTATTGTATTACTACCTCTACATTTCCAGTGGCATGGAAACAAGCTAAAGTTATTCCAACTGAGAAAAAAGTTAATGCTTCATTAGTTTCTGACTATCGACCTATCAGTATTCTTTCTTCTCTCTCCAAAGTGTGTGAGGCTATAATGTCTGAACAGATTCGTAATCATCTAAACGTTTTTCATCTGCTATCTCCTTATCAATCTGGTTTCAGAAAAGGTCATAGTTGTGCGTCTGCCTTGCTGAAAGTCCTTGAAGATATTAGATTAAGTTATGATAGGGATTTGGTTACTTACTTATGCCTTCTAGATTTTTCAAAAGCATTTGATCGAGTTGATCACGCTTTGCTCTGTAAAAAGCTCATAAATAAGTTCCACTTCTCCAGTT
This sequence comes from Teleopsis dalmanni, assembly GCF_002237135.1. Lineage (NCBI taxonomy): Eukaryota > Metazoa > Arthropoda > Insecta > Diptera > Diopsidae > Teleopsis > Teleopsis dalmanni. The sequence goes on along the minus strand of NC_051846.1, from coordinate 223,877,605 downwards.
TAGCTTCTAAATTTATTTTTAGTTATTTAACTGAGAGATCTCAGTCAGTAGTTACTGATAATAAATTTTCAAATTTTAAACTTCTGTTTTCTGGGGTTCCTCAAGGATCGATTCTTGGGCCATTGCTATTTTCGATCTATATTAATGACGTTTTCTCAGTATGTCAATTTTCGAGGCTACATGGATATGCCGATGATATACAAATGTATTATTCGTGTCGGAGTGATAATTTAAATGACATTGTCACAAAGATCAATATAGATTTAACATGCATACATCGCTGGGCGGTTGAAAACAATATGCTGCTAAATGCAGATAAAACCATCATATTGCCGCTTAGTAGGTCTGAATTAAACTTAGACGAATTACCATCGGTAGCTATTGGAAACTCAATTATTAAATATAGTGCATCAGTTAAATGTCTAGGATTTAATTTGAATTCAAAGCTACATGCCTCTGATGATATCAATCATGTCGTTAGGAAATCATATATTTGCCTCAGATATTTGAATTTATCTGCTAAGTATACCCCTGTCCATGTCCGTGGCTTATTGGTCAGACAACTAATATTGCCTATAATTACTTATGCCGCGTTGGTGTACTGTAAACTGGACTACGAGTCCCTTGCTAAACTGAGAACAGTAGTAAACTGTTGTACTAGATACGTCTACGGCCTTAAACGTTTTGATCATTTAACAGTTTATAGAAACGCTATACTGGGTTGTGACATTGAGCAGTATTTAAATATTCGAATCTGCCTATTTCTGTTCCAATTAAAAACTTCTAAATATCCTGAGTACCTTTATAATTGCTTGCAGCCTATGCGTTCTACAAGATCTCTTCTTTTCATAATTCCAAGATTTAATTTTGTTGCTACCACTAGGTTTTTCTTTATTCATTCAATTCGATTATGGAACGCTTTGCCAAGTTCAACCCGAAATGCATGTGATTTAAGAGTTTTTAAAAAGTTATTGTTAACTGAACTTATTTGATATATTATTTTTATTTTAAATTAAATGTTAATATTAGTTTAATTTTTATACTTCCTTTATATCATATAATAATATCCAATTTGAAATTATAGCAAAATTGTATTTTTTAACTCAATTTTATTATTTTCTACTATTTGTAATTTTCAAAATAAATTGTACTTGAATAAATATCTTGTTAGCTTTTAAGTTAGTTTTTAAGATAGTGCAATAAAAAGCATGTACTTAATGCACTTAATATTATAAAAATTAAAAAATTAAATTAATAAGCGAAACTCATTTTACAAAAGAAACGTATATCAATTTTAAAAACTATAATATTTATCATACTATTCATCCAAGCAATAATGCTAGAGGCGGAAGTGCTGTTATAATTAAATCCAACATTAAGCATTATCAAGATAATAAACTCTCTAATGAAGAGTTCCAGGCAACAACCGTTGCAGTTGAAGAGAGTGGTTCCAAAATACAAATAACGTCCATCTATAGTCCACCAAGACATAACGTAAAATATGAACAATACGTAGATCTATTAAAATTACACAATCATAAAGCAATAATTGGTGGTGATTTTAACGCAAAAAATGTTCAATGGGGGTCAAGACTAAATACCACAAAGGGTAAGGAATTACTTAAAGCATGTCGGGCCACAGGTTTTGAAGTTCTCTCCACTGGCTCTCCAACATACTGGCCAACTGATAGAAATAAATTACCAGATGTCATTGATTTCTTTATTGTAAATAAAATTCAAAAAAGAGACATTGAAGCAGGACTTGACTTAAATTCTGATCATTCTCCAATATTGCTTACTTATGGATGTAATATTCTATCTATGATACCTAAACCGACACTAACAAA
>NC_051846.1:223857717-223875658 GCF_002237135.1 Teleopsis dalmanni | reverse complement strand
CAGTAACAACTACAACTTCAATCACAACTACAACTACAACCACCATTGTAATAGCTGTAATCCAAACTATACTACAAAAATTGTATTCCACTTAAAATAAACGTATGTATGTATGTACATATGTATGTATCCATATAATATTAATATTCACATATACTAATGTGAACTTTGCAAAAACAACAATCACACAACAACAACAACAAAAAAAGCGTATCGTGCAACCACAGGTGAAATTCTGGTATTGCGAAATTTGTAGGAAGCGCGAAAGTATGTGTGTGTATGTGTGTGAACAATGATGTACTGTATTATATATGTGTGTGTGTGTCAGCATACATATTCATTAATGTGTACAGTTATAATATACTAGTACATATGTATGTGAATTAGAGTGCAGGAACGTATTATCATGTGTGTGTGTATGTGTGTATGTATGTATGCCTCTGTAAGTATCGAGTAGAAGCAGGAGGCACCAGTGTGATAAATGCAAATTAATTAGTCAAAACGCACAAGTGCGTTTGATTGCTTTTGAAACAGAATTATTGTATTAAGCAATGATTAAAGCTCTGCCAGTCAGCAGAATAAGTCGATACAAATGAGCCGATGCACACGTACATACACATACATAGTAAAGCGAAGAGTAGGCGAAATGTAGGTACTACATAAATACATTTAGATAAATACGAACAAATAAACAGAGAGTTCGAAGCAGTTTCAACATTTTTCCTAAGTTCATTTCTTAGCCAGGATTGGAGTTGCTATTGGTTTCCATTAAGAGTTTAATTCGAAATTATATATACACAAATATATATCCATACAAATTTGTCCAAATGTATGGTATCTATTATTTTGATTTTGTTTATGATTTAAATATCTATCATTCGTTCTCGGTTTTATTTCATTGGCTTTCTGAAGCATCAGATTGTAGTGCTCATGCTGTGTGAAAAGTGCAATACACACATACATACACATATATGTGCTTACCTATAAATGTATATATATTACATATATATATATTCTGTTACCTACAATATCTATATTGTATTACTTGATCATCAATAGATATTTATTTCGATGTCAATTTAATAGTATTTTGTAATATTAATGTAGAATATATCATAAATATGTGGGGGCTTTTTGGTATTTTTCGTGCCCCTTTGCATTTTTCGTTTTTTCATAAACAGACAGTTTTTTGCCATTGTGTCTGTCATTTTTATGTTTGATAGCATATTTTATGCAATGACAATGGCTTTGGCCTCACCACTGTTGGTAGTTTATAAATCATTCGAGATAAGCCCCAGTACAACGTGCAACACCTGATGCTTTTTAAAGAATGCCTTTCGGTAAAAATTGCAGTACCAACTAAATGGACGAAAACATACTTTGCCGGCGCACAAACAGACACACACATACGGAGGGACTGACAGACGAACGGACGGACGGACGGACGGATGGATGGGATTGGAGAGTATAAGGAAAATAAAATTTTCAAAAATATACTTGTAAAGAAATGAAAAAGACCAACAAAAAGTTATCAATAAAAAAATGTTTAAATAAACAATATTCAATGAAAATACAAAAGTTCAAAGAAAAATTGATTCAAACATGAAAATGCAAATAACATAAAAGAATTTGTGCAATAGCAGCAAATTTGTTGCAGTTGTCGTTGTTCTTGTTGTTGTTGTTTTTGTTGTCGTTGATGTTGTTATTCCGATTGTTGTTAGTGTTGCATACTTGTTGGCAGTAGCAGTGGCAGTGGCAGTGGTAGTATCAATAACGCCAACAATGCAAGGTAATTTAATGTGCAGCACACAAAATTACAAGATAAATAGCAGAAAATACAGAGAAGAAAAAAAGAAAATAACAGAACAGCAAATGTGAATAATGTACATATCGTTAATCAAAGCACATATTTTCCAACACTGGTTAAATGTAATTCAAATTCATATTCGGCGCATGAAATATTTTGCTTTAAAGTTAGAACAATTTTGTGTATAAATTTAATTATTTGTGTTCATGTTTTTTTTTCATTTAACATAGTATTGGCATATTTAATACAACTTATTATTATAGAAAAAGCTTCTCCCTTATTTTCTTTTTACTCGTCCGACCATTTGTTATTGACGGAAAAAAAATTTGGTTTTTTTTTCAGCCTAAATGTATGTAAATAAAATAATGTTTTAGATATATCTGGCCTCTTTTAGTGAATGGCCTCACGCAAATGACGCATAACGCATAACAGACCATCCGGAAGAAATTCATAGTGCACCACACCACGAATATCGAAGAAAACAGTTAGCATAACCTTGATTTTGGACCGACTTTGGGTGCTCTTTTCGGTTTCGGCAAACCTTTGAAGCAAATTCATAGACCCATGTCTCATCACGAACTCATCAGTTATGATGCGTTCGATGAATGTGGAATGTGGGGTCACTATCTGCATTGGAAATCATTTCCTTGGCCACATCACAACGACGCTTTTTTTGATACTCAGCTTTTTTGGCACTAGCCGAGAAGTGACGCGTTTCAAATCCAAAACATTAGTTAAAATGTGTTCGACCGATCCATATGAGATGCCCAACAACACTGCAATCTCTCTAATTAGTTCACAACGATTTTCCAACACGATCTGCTTCGCTGATTCAATGTTTTCTTGGGCAGCCAGGGATCTCACTCATCATGGTCTAGGCTTGTACGACCGTCTTTGAACCTTTTAAACCACTCGTATACTCGTGGTTGCGACACACACAAATCACCAAAGGCCTTTTTTAACATTTTTTAACAGTTTCGGCACACTTGAATCTATTTACAATACAAAATTTGATGCATGCACGTTGTTCTAATTTTTAATTTTTGATACCAATTGGATAAGCGCGGGAATTCAAAAATTAAAATTCTCGTTCTTTTTTGATCACAAGGTATGTAAATTTAAAATAACTATTGCATTTTTTCACGTTATATCTACGCAAAAGGTGCATTCCACTTAGGTGCACTCCACTTAGGTGCCTATGAAACCCTCTGGAAGTATTCCCTTTCGCTACAAAGCTAAGAAAAGCACAAAATCTTTACAGAAATTTAGTTGAGACATGAGCACAAAAATCGTATGGACGGAATAATATGTAGCAATTTTATGTCAAAAACAAAAAAACAAAATTTAAATACTTTTGTAGGGATGAAGTGAAGAATAGTAAGCTAATTTAAAATTTATATTACTCATATAAAGCGTGAGTAATTATTCATAGTGAGAAGTGTGGGATGTGGTTTAGATCGCCTTCACGTGGTGCACCCTGGGTGCTGCCAAATGACTTATTCGCTTCCCTTGATGTTGTCCTTTTCATGCGCTCCAGCATCCTTTAGTAACGATCGCTTGGTTCTCGTGCTTCGATTAGATCATCCCTTGTGTTTGATTGCTTTGGGCTGAACTGCAGCTACCAGACCTCTCCTACATTAATCTCATTGACCAGGGCACCTCACCGATGTCAGACGAGGATAAGCTCAACAGCACCGTTATCTACTACTGTGGTAAAGAACCGAGATGCGTTAAGTGTGCAGGTAAGCAAAAGACAGAAGACTGTTTAAAGCCTGATGCTCAGTAACCAAAAATGCTGCAATTATGGTGAGTCTCACGAATTTGCAAGCCCTTGGGAGTAAAATAAATCTAATTCAATCTACTGATAACAACCATAACTCTACAGTTAAGAGCACCATATCATTAAAACCAAATCAAATCCAGCCAGTAAGCCTAATTTCATACAAATAAGCTCTACTATAAATTTAATATCCACTTCGGCAAAAAAGCATACGTTTTCTGAAATCGCTAAAGGCAATGCTCTTCAAAATATCGAACAGGATCTACTTAACCAAATTAATTAATAAAATTGGAAGAAAAAATATATAAACTAATATTATGAGTATTTTAGCAATCTTACTTACGATAAAAACACCTATTATTCCTTGTGAAAACACTCGAAAAACTTAAAGTAGCCGGTCTTACAAAACTATCCTATTCGAAGAAACGATGGCAACAGGGCCAAAGATGATCGCGGCAAATCTAATGCATTTTGCAAGTACTTGGCTAACGTTTTTACAATAGATAATAACGATAATAGTCATCTTGATCCCATAGATCCTCCTTTCTCATTTAAATTAAAAAAATCCACTGGATTTGATGTGATTACCATTGAAATGTTGTGTCAGATGTATCTATTAGCTAACGTAAATATTTAACACTGCACTTCAATTAAAACGTGTGCTAATTATGTGGATAATATCGGAGGTAATTATGATCCTATAGCCGGGAAAATCTGCGCACGACGTGTCATCATATAGGCCTATATCACTACTACCAATCATGTTCAAGATACTCGAAATAGAAATTTTAAAAAACAATAGGGTGTATTGAGTGTAACATATGTCATATTAGATGACAGTGTCATACCAATTCACTAATTTGGCTTCAGAAAGTATCATTTTACAAATGACCAGATTCAAAGAATAACAAATATTATCAAAAAATCCTTTGAAAACAAAATGGTACGCTCTGCAGTTCTTTCTCGACATATCATAGGCCTTTTATAATGTGTGGCACAGAGATCTGCGAAGACATTTATTCGGATATATGTCCAATAAAAGCGGGCGTTCCTTCTGTAGTCTCCTGTAGTACATGTTTACCTGCGCTCGAATAGGAGACACTGAAGTGTCTGTTGCATCTTTGACTTATCTAAAACTAAAATTATGTTTATGGGCACCCTATTCTTTAGCGCGCTCGACAATATTTCCAACATTAGTATTGGCCAGATATTTTCATTTATCAATACGTCTGGCTGGTTCAAATTGTCTAGCGTATTCAATTGTTAAAATGAATTTTGAGAATTACTAGGTATACATTGATAAACCGTATGCCACGGAAACATCGTTTGTTTTTGCTGAGGTATCACTCAGTCGTGGTCCGGGTCGTTGCTTTAAATTTGTTTTATTGATTAGTTCGAGAGTTAGTAAAGATTAGAATATAAAGATAGAATATATTTACTAAAACTTTTTTTAAGTTCTATAATTTAAATGCTTTAATTCAGCAATGAATTGGTATATGCAAATGCTATTTTTCGTATCCTACGTATATAAATTAATATAACATTGAATTAAGAATGTTTTTTGTAGAGTACTTCTTTAATATATTATATGACAAAGATGTCTCATTATGTTCTCCATCTGTACCAATATTAAAACTAAATACGGTAACGTTGATATAATATAACATGAATAAATCGTATTCCTATCGAGACAGTATGATTTGGTAACGTGATACGTAGAGCCGCCCTGTTATACACCGCAAATATGTTTCTTTGCGTGTTACAATGTCTAGTGCATCAGCCTACATTTCGCCACCACATAGAGGGATGGCGTTTATTGTTGCCATCAACACTTTTGGGATTTTCGCAACAGGTCTTCTGGTACTAGCCTTTAGCTTCTTCCAGACGACAATGGCTTTTGCTGCTTTTTCCACTCCATGTTGTCATCTCGGCACTAGCTGTTATTTGCGCCATTTTTAACCAATTTTTGTGGAATAGCTTAATTTTCGGTTTGTTAAATAACTTCCAATTAATTTACTTATATAAGCAGGTACCTGAACTGTTTTCTATCGCGTAAATGACGTCCCTCCATCTGAGAGCCTTAAAAACATTTCTTATGTTTAAGATGGCAAGAAGTATTATTGACCTTTTGAGTAGTGATTACCGCATTGGGTAGCTTTTGCAGTCAAGATAACCTCAGCGATGGCTCCTATTGTTGATCTTTAAGCTCTGAAGGCATATTGTTTAGTCCTAAAACCAGCAACTGCTTCTTCCGCCGATATTAGTTTAGGTTTTATCATCTATCGGCCTACCGGAATCCCCCGATGTTTTTGCCCAAATATGGAGCATTTACTGTTGTCCCAAGACTACTCAAAAACTATAGTAGGTAGAAAGCTGAATTTTGGTGTCCAAAAAACCTACAAAACTTAAAAAAGAAACATTTTTGTGACATATTCCACCTTTTTTTATTATTGAAAAATCGTGTGTATGTGTTCAGTGTTATAAATTAGTTTTTTAAAAGCACTTCTAAGAACAATATTGTCCTGAAGGTTTTGGGTCTTATGTAGAATTTTATTACTAATCGAAATCAAAAATATTATATTAGAATATTTGCAACATATTCTTTGAAAATTCATTTAATGGAAATATAGGAAATATATAGCGGAAGAAAAAAATTTTGAAAAATTTCGAAACATAATGACATCCTGAAAATTTTTATTTCGCAGAAAAATTTAAAACTGAATTTGAATAAAATATAAAAAATTAAAGTTCTGGGGATGTATTTTGAAAAAAATTTTTTTTCATCTAAATGATTTTTCCATAGCAATCTCTTCTCCACAGATAGCTTATACAAACGTTTTGAAAATAGTCTTCCCAATCAAACCAGTAGGACTTGAATGAATACTTAGTATTGCTGTATCATCGGCTAATGCAGAAGTAAAAAATTTATTTTGATTTAACTTGAGTGTTAAATCAACTTGAGTGGGTAAGGCTCTAGTATACATCAAATAAAATATAGTTCTTAATACGCTTTTTTTGCGGAACACCAGGAAAAATGGGGCAAATAATGAAAAAATAATTTTTTTAACACGTACGAAATGCCGTACCAAAAAGGAAGCTTTTTAATATGTTATATACCTATGTTGGAATGAACAAAACCAAAAAACCAGTTTTTTAGAATACCTCAACTGATAACTATATTAAATTGTATTATTTCAAACCTTAATTGGTGGGGTTCTTAAATTTGAAGTCATGTGTAGTATAGTATTATTAGACCCATTATTTGCTTTAAAAACATTAAATAAATGAAGCTTGAAAGTAGATGCATTATCCGCATCAGTACAACTCCATTCTCATTTTGTAACTGTATTGAGTATCTTTAAGGATTAGTTTTTTATGTTCTTATCGCAGTGTCAGAAAGAATAATCCAAACTGGGAAATCCATTTGGAGATTGTAAATTTGATGAAAGACTTGTTTCATTCTCTTCCTTAATAGAGAGCGTAAATATTTTAATACAAATTTAGATTACTCTTTAGAGATGGTTGTAAGGATGGAAATTTTGTACAAATTTCCAACCTACATCTGTAAGAAATAAAGTGCATTAAAATTAACATCGAGATAATAAATAAATACTTACCTGGAATCACTCCCCAGCACACTTGTCTATAGCATACTTCAATAGCTGGATGTTTCTATAAATGAATTTATTAAATATAATTATCATTTAGAAAATTGGAAAACAATTACAAATACCTTTGCACTACCACTTTACGCACATCGCTTGGAGTAATTTAAACAAAAGGGAACGTCGTTTATATAAATAATTTTATTAAATTAATTATTAAAACTCCGATATTACTTATTAAATAATTTGACTTATTTTAATAAATTATATTCAATTCAATTTAAAAAAAAACGCGCACATGTAAAAAGTAAAAATATAAACAAACATTGCAAACGTCAAAAACGTTAGAATGCAGTTCGCTGCAAAAAGATGTACAAGGAAGCTTTTGTGCAAAAGTGTAAAATTGCATTAAGTTCAACTAATATCAACTCAAAGTTTTGTGTACTTTACACAAAAAGTTCAAGAGGATGCGTGTAAAAGACGGCGCAATTTTCTAAGAATTCAGTGTGTCTTGTATGATCACTCAGTGGCATTGTATGTCAAAAATATAAATTAAATATAAATTTTTCCATGACACGAAGGCGGTTTGAAGTCGTAGTGTATAATCTATTAAAATATATATATAATTGTTTACGAGTGCATGGGCGGCTTTAAGTCCAGGCGCGTGGACACTATATATATATATTCAGTGTAAAAAGACATATATACATTCACTAACCCCGTTTCGTCCAGTAGGTACTCATCGAGCAGGATAATCACCGAAATTATACAAAGTAACAAACACGAACCCGATCAGCCACCATTGTGAACTCTACAGGGATTGCCTCCAAATAGAGCTGGTCTCAAGGAAACATCTCAAGTCATATCCAATTAAGTTTAACCAACCTCTTTGAAATTCGATTAAAAAAATAATATTTTATATATATATATATATCATTGAAATACATTTAAAATCTGCATACGTTTGAAGCTATCTTATATAAATCTTTGAAAATTGTACAAATTGTTAATTTCAAGGTTTATTTAGTTACGTTTAATTGAATTCTTTTCTTTATTACATATAATTTTAATGAATTATTAATATTTTAAATTAATCTGCATTTAAAATTTAACCGCCATACTTTTATTTTGAGAAGTCCAGTCTCCGTGATTATAAATTTATTGTAGCGACCCCCTGGAAAAGACGAGGATACCCCAGCATAAATTATAACGAAACGGGAAAATCCGTGTCGTTACATGGTAAAAGGTATATATGCTGATTGGCTATGTCCTCTCCTCGAAGATCATGTGAGCACTGTCAACTAATCTAATTTAACTCATAAATGATTTTCTTTTTATATTTGTATATATATATATAAAATTTGTTTCAGCGATAATTTTATATCTCCATCGCTCCATAAAGTGTCTTTATTTGCTGGGGGACACACTTAACTTATATGCCATGTGTCAATGTACATTTCCAATCCAAAAATCAGCGAGAGCCATTCTTATTGGAAGCATCTTCGTCAATACAAACTTCGTCAACACAAAAAAACTATACACTTGACTACAACAATAACTACAGAAACAAGAAAACGTTAAACACAAACAAAAACACAAACACATTATCAAAAAGAAGACATTTAAATGAAAAACGAAAAAAAATTGATTAATAAAATGCCAGGCAGTTACGAGTAATAAAATCTAAAAATAAAAGAAGTCGATTGCAGCAAACGATTTAATTACAAATAAAGTAATTTTTAATTGAATAACCACTAACGTTGATGAAATACTCTTACGTACTAATACACACGCTGTAACACACTCATAACACACTCATGAATGAATTTTCAAAAAATATACTACAAATATTCTTATATAATATTTTTGATTTCAATTAGTAATAAAATTGTACATAAAACTCAAAAATTTCAGGACGATATTGTCGTTGAAACTACTTTTAAAAAATTTATTTATCCTTCACATCACTCCAAACACATACACACGATTTTTCAGTAAAAAAAAAACAGTGGAATACGTCACACAAATTTTTCATTTTTACTTTTAATTCCGATTAGATAATAAATTCTTCTTCGAAAATAAATATTTCCAGTGTGTTATTGCTTCCAGAAGTAATTTAAAAAAAATTAATTTATCAGGTGTCCTTCATGTTACTCATACGCACCATAATACCCTTGAATCAATTTTCCAAGAAAAGTGACACAATATTCACATTTTAAATTAGTTCCGCATCATCTCTATTTTTAAATTATAAATTTTAACATAATTAAACCGTTTTATGAACTTTTTCTTATATTGATCACTTTAAAAATTAATTAGTTCCACACTAGCTGAACTACCTGAATAACTGAAGCACATAAGTACACCCACCTTCTATGGTGAGTGTTATTCTGCTACAGTTCTTTAAGCAGGTAAGAACTGTAAACAATTTGAAATGGAGTGTCTAGGTACTCCTATCTTTAAAAGATCCAGTATCAAATTTGGTATAAAATGTTAAGTAAGTCGGATAAATTTTCAGTTTCTGTTTTGAAAGCGAACAAACAAGTAAGAACATTTAAATAATGGCAAAAGTTGAAAAAAATAAATTGCATCTACGGCAATTCAATAACTTAAAATGTTTCAATCCGCTGAAGTTAAAAATACATCCAAGAAAGGCCAATGTAAGGCAAGTTTCAGATAGTATCCTGCGTATGTTGCGGATGCCTAGGATTTTGGTCCTAAATATGGGGAAAAAAATATGTAACAGTTGCCGAATGAGACTGGCGATGAGAGCCAAAAAAAATAAGAACAATGAAGGAGCTATATCGGAAAACAGCAGCCAGTCATCGAGCGAGGAAAATATTCAACCATCAAGTAATAGCAGTTCGGCTACATACGGAACTGAAGTCAGAAAAAGTGCTGTTAGTCCATTAAATAAAGCACTCTCTCTAATAAGCAATACCCCAATTACATCGAGAAAACTTAAACAACAGGAATATAAAAATGAAAAAATAAAGGATAGCGATGAAGAAGATGACCTTGCATCAATTTTAAAAAATCTACAGGAAAAATTCAATGGCTCAGCAGATAGGACGATGAAAATAAAAATATTGAGTGTGGTACATAATTGGTCTTTTCGAAAGTGAGTTTTTTTCACAACTCACTTTCCAAACGCTACAAAGCATATGATTACTGTAGCTAAAAAACTTGCTTCAGAAAAAGGAATCTTAGAAGACCCAAATCCAAAAAGCCACCCATCGTTAGAAAACGATGCTTAGCTGGTACCTTAAAGAGGAATGCTGCAAGAGCTAGTCTTCAACGAATACATAATCCAATTCAAACACCAAAGGAATTTTTTAACTGGGCTAACGAATGTTTACCAAATGTTGTGTGCCATTTCTCAACATCAAAAGACTATGAAGCTGAAGAAAATAAGATTAAACACCGTTTCGAAGCAGCTACATCAGTTAAAGGCACATTAAAATATCACTGCTTTATTCCTAATTCGAAAACGATATTAATGGGAAAAATATTTTCTTCTGCAGAGATTACAGATTATGTATCAATAATGAAATGATTATTAATAAAATCAATACAAAAACTTAAAAAAAATATTTTGTTTATAGTTCTTTACAGTTTATCTCCATATAGAATTGTTTACAGTTTATTTCCTATAACAATTCGTACCTGCTTAAAGAATTTTTTCAACTGTGTAATTATGTGCTGCAGTTATACAGGTAGTTCAGCTAGTGTGGAACTAATTAATTTTTAAACTGATCAATATAAGAAAAAGTTCATAAAACGGTTTAATTATGTTAAAATTTATAATTTAAAAATAGAGATGATGCGGAACTAATTTAAAATGTGAATATTGTGTCACTTTTCTTGGAAAATTGATTCAAGGGTATTATGGTGCGTATGAGTAACATGAAGGATGATAAATTAATTTTTTTTAAATTACTTCTGGAAGCAATATCACACTGGAAATATTTATTTTCGAAGAAGAAGTTATTGTCTAATCGGAATTAAAAGTAAAAATGAAAAATTTGTGTGACGTATTCCTCTGTTTTTTTTTTACTGAAAAATCGTGTGTATGTGTTTGGAGTGATGTGAAGGATAAATAAATTTTTTAAAAGTAGTTTCAACGACAATATCGTCCTGAAATTTTTGAGTTTTATGTACAATTTTATTACTAATTGAAATCAAAAATATTATATAAGAATATTTGTAGTATATTTTTTGAAAATTCATTCAATGTAAATATAGCACGCATGTGTTTGATGTGTTTTATGAGAAAAAAAAAATTTAAAAAATTTATAAAAATCGATGCTATCATGAAAATTTTTATTTCTTAGTAAAATCTAAAATTGAATCTAAATAAAATATAAAAAATGAAAAATGTTGTGTACCCTTTTGAGATATCTTTTTTTTTGAAATTTAACGGTTAATATTAGTACTTAAATATAAACAATCTTAATTGTTTAAACAATTTCTTAAAAGCTCAACCAATTATCTTTAAAACGCAATAAATTTCAAGTTTCTATCTTTTATAGAACTTGAGATATAGCCATTTGAAAATGTGTCTACAATGCCAATTCTCAAAACCCCATGGGTCCATATCTCCTAGGAAAAAAATTACAAAATTCTTTCCCGAGATACGGGTCTTCTTATTTTATGAAAGGAGCTCATAAAAAAAATTTCAGCCAAATCGGAGGTGATGAGGTCATTTTTTGCCAAAATCCGTCCGGTTTGTAAAAGAATGACCCATCTACAGAGCTAAATAGATTAACTAAATATCTGAGTACCCAAAGTAAGTTATTTAAAAACGAGTTTCTAAAAGTGTATTTTAGCAATCTTACTTACGATAAAAACACCTATTATTCCTTGTGAAAACACTCGAAAAAAATTAAAGTAGCCGGTCTTACAAAATTATCCTATTCGAAGAAACGATGATCGCGACAAATCTAATGCATTTGCAAATACTTGGCTAACGTTTTTAAAATAGATAATAACGATAATAGTCATCTTGATCCAATAGATCCTCCTTTCTCATTTAAATTAAAAAAATCTACTGGATTTGATATGATTGCCATTGAAATGTTGCGTCAGATATCTGTCAAATGTATCTATTAGCTAACGTAAATATTTTACACTGCACTTCAATTAAAACGTGTGCTAATTATGTGGATAATATCGGAGGTAATTATGATCCTAAAGCCGGGAAAACCTGCGCACGAGTTGTCATCATATAGGCTTATATCACTACTACTAATCATGTTCAAGATACTCGAAATAGCAATTTTAAAAAACAATAGGGTGTATTGGGTGTAACATATGTCATATTAGATGACAGTGTCATACCAATTCACTAATTTGGCTTCAGGAAGTATCATTTTACAAATGACCAGATTCAAAGAATAACAAATATTATCAAAAAATCCTTTGAAAACAAAATGGTACGCTCTGCAGTTCTTTCTCGACATATCATAGGCCTTTTATAATGTGTGGCACAGAGATCTGCGAAGACATTTATTCGGATATATGTCCAATAAAAGCGGGCGTTCCTTCTGTAGTCTCCTGTAGTACATGTTTACCTGCGCTCGAATAGGAGACACTGAAGTGTCTGTTGCATCTTTGACTTATCTAAAACTAAAATTATGTTTATGGGCACCCTATTCTTTAGCGCGCTCGACAATATTTCCAACATTAGTATTGGCCAGATATTTTCATTTATCAATACGTCTGGCTGGTTCAAATTGTCTAGCGTATTCAATTGTTAAAATGAATTTTGAGAATTACTAGGTATACATTGATAAACCGTATGCCACGGAAACATCGTTTGTTTTTGCTGAGGTATCACTCAGTCGTGGTCCGGGTCGTTGCTTTAAATTTGTTTTATTGATTAGTTCGAGAGTTAGTAAAGATTAGAATATAAAGATAGAATATATTTACTAAAACTTTTTTTAAGTTCTATAATTTAAATGCTTTAATTCAGCAATGAATTGGTATATGCAAATGCTATTTTTCGTATCCTACGTATATAAATTAATATAACATTGAATTAAGAATGTTTTTTGTAGAGTACTTCTTTAATATATTATATGACAAAGATGTCTCATTATGTTCTCCATCTGTACCAATATTAAAACTAAATGCGGTAACGTTGATATAATATAACATGAATAAATCGTATTCCTATCGAGACAGTATGATTTGGTAACGTGATACGTAGAGCCGCCCTGTTATACACCGCAAATATGTTTCTTTGCGTGTTACAATGTCTAGTGCATCAGCCTACATTTCGCCACCACATAGAGGGATGGCGTTTATTGTTGCCATCAACACTTTTGGGATTTTCGCAACAGGTCTTCTGGTACTAGCCTTTAGCTTCTTCCAGACGACAATGGCTTTTGCTGCTTTTTCCACTCCATGTTGTCATCTCGGCACTAGCTGTTATTTGCGCCATTTTTAACCAATTTTTGTGGAATAGCTTAATTTTCGGTTTGTTAAATAACTTCCAATTAATTTACTTATATAAGCAGGTACCTGAACTGTTTTCTATCGCGTAAATGACGTCCCTCCATCTGAGAGCCTTAAAAACATTTCTTATGTTTAAGATGGCAAGAAGTATTATTGACCTTTTGAGTAGTGATTACCGCATTGGGTAGCTTTTGCAGTCAAGATAACCTCAGCGATGGCTCCTATTGTTGATCTTTAAGCTCTGAAGGCATATTGTTTAGTCCTAAAACCAGCAACTGCTTCTTCCGCCGATATTAGTTTAGGTTTTATCATCTATCGGCCTACCGGAATCCCCCGATGTTTTTGCCCAAATATGGAGCATTTACTGTTGTCCCAAGACTACTCAAAAACTATAGTAGGTAGAAAGCTGAATTTTGGTGTCCAAAAAACCTACAAAACTTAAAAAAGAAACATTTTTGTGACATATTCCACCTTTTTTTATTATTGAAAAATCGTGTGTATGTGTTCAGTGTTATAAATTAGTTTTTTAAAAGCACTTCTAAGAACAATATTGTCCTGAAGGTTTTGGGTCTTATGTAGAATTTTATTACTAATCGAAATCAAAAATATTATATTAGAATATTTGCAACATATTCTTTGAAAATTCATTTAATGGAAATATAGGAAATATATAGCGGAAGAAAAAAATTTTGAAAAATTTCGAAACATAATGACATCCTGAAAATTTTTATTTCGCAGAAAAATTTAAAACTGAATTTGAATAAAATATAAAAAATTAAAGTTCTGGGGATGTATTTTGAAAAAAATTTTTTTTCATCTAAATGATTTTTCCATAGCAATCTCTTCTCCACAGATAGCTTATACAAACGTTTTGAAAATAGTCTTCCCAATCAAACCAGTAGGACTTGAATGAATACTTAGTATTGCTGTATCATCGGCTAATGCAGAAGTAAAAAATTTATTTTGATTTAACTTGAGTGTTAAATCAACTTGAGTGGGTAAGGCTCTAGTATACATCAAATAAAATATAGTTCTTAATACGCTTTTTTTGCGGAACACCAGGAAAAATGGGGCAAATAATGAAAAAATAATTTTTTTAACACGTACGAAATGCCGTACCAAAAAGGAAGCTTTTTAATATGTTATATACCTATGTTGGAATGAACAAAACCAAAAAACCAGTTTTTTAGAATACCTCAACTGATAACTATATTAAATTGTATTATTTCAAACCTTAATTGGTGGGGTTCTTAAATTTGAAGTCATGTGTAGTATAGTATTATTAGACCCATTATTTGCTTTAAAAACATTAAATAAATGAAGCTTGAAAGTAGATGCATTATCCGCATCAGTACAACTCCATTCTCATTTTGTAACTGTATTGAGTATCTTTAAGGATTAGTTTTTTATGTTCTTATCGCAGTGTCAGAAAGAATAATCCAAACTGGGAAATCCATTTGGAGATTGTAAATTTGATGAAAGACTTGTTTCATTCTCTTCCTTAATAGAGAGCGTAAATATTTTAATACAAATTTAGATTACTCTTTAGAGATGGTTGTAAGGATGGAAATTTTGTACAAATTTCCAACCTACATCTGTAAGAAATAAAGTGCATTAAAATTAACATCGAGATAATAAATAAATACTTACCTGGAATCACTCCCCAGCACACTTGTCTATAGCATACTTCAATAGCTGGATGTTTCTATAAATGAATTTATTAAATATAATTATCATTTAGAAAATTGGAAAACAATTACAAATACCTTTGCACTACCACTTTACGCACATCGCTTGGAGTAATTTAAACAAAAGGGAACGTCGTTTATATAAATAATTTTATTAAATTAATTATTAAAACTCCGATATTACTTATTAAATAATTTGACTTATTTTAATAAATTATATTCAATTCAATTTAAAAAAAAACGCGCACATGTAAAAAGTAAAAATATAAACAAACATTGCAAACGTCAAAAACGTTAGAATGCAGTTCGCTGCAAAAAGATGTACAAGGAAGCTTTTGTGCAAAAGTGTAAAATTGCATTAAGTTCAACTAATATCAACTCAAAGTTTTGTGTACTTTACACAAAAAGTTCAAGAGGATGCGTGTAAAAGACGGCGCAATTTTCTAAGAATTCAGTGTGTCTTGTATGATCACTCAGTGGCATTGTATGTCAAAAATATAAATTAAATATAAATTTTTCCATGACACGAAGGCGGTTTGAAGTCGTAGTGTATAATTTATTAAAATATATATATAATTGTTTACGAGTGCATGGGCGGCTTTAAGTCCAGGCGCGTGGACACTATATATATATATTCAGTGTAAAAAGACATATACATATACATTCACTAACCCCGTTTCGTCCAGTAGGTACTCATCGAGCAGGATAATCACCGAAATTATACAAAGTAACAAACACGAACCCGATCAGCCACCATTGTGAACTCTACAGGGATTGCCTCCAAATAGAGCTGGTCTCAAGGAAACATCTCAAGTCATATCCAATTAAGTTTAACCAACCTCTTTGAAATTCGATTAAAAAAATAATATTTTATATATATATATATATCATTGAAATACATTTAAAATCTGCATACGTTTGAAGCTATCTTATATAAATCTTTGAAAATTGTACAAATTGTTAATTTCAAGGTTTATTTAGTTACGTTTAATTGAATTCTTTTCTTTATTACATATAATTTTAATGAATTATTAATATTTTAAATAAATCTGCATTTAAAATTTAACCGCCATACTTTTATTTTGAGAAGTCCAGTCTCCGTGATTATAAATTTATTGTAGCGACCCCCTGGAAAAGACGAGGATACCCCAGCATAAATTATAACGAAACGGGAAAATCCGTGTCGTTACATGGTAAAAGGTATATATGCTGATTGGCTATGTCCTCTCCTCGAAGATCATGTGAGCACTGTCAACTAATCTAATTTAACTCATAAATGATTTTCTTTTTATATTTGTATATATATATATAAAATTTGTTTCAGCGATAATTTTATATCTCCATCGCTCCATAAAGTGTCTTTATTTGCTGGGGGACACACTTAACTTATATGCCATGTGTCAATGTACATTTCCAATCCAAAAATCAGCGAGAGCCATTCTTATTGGAAGCATCTTCGTCAATACAAACTTCGTCAACACAAAAAAACTATACACTTGACTACAACAATAACTACAGAAACAAGAAAACGTTAAACACAAACAAAAACACAAACACATTATCAAAAAGAAGACATTTAAATGAAAAACGAAAAAAAATTGATTAATAAAATGCCAGGCAGTTACGAGTAATAAAATCTAAAAATAAAAGAAGTCGATTGCAGCAAACGATTTAATTACAAATAAAGTAATTTTTAATTGAATAACCACTAACGTTGATGAAATACTCTTACGTACTAATACACACGCTGTAACACACTCATAACACACTCATGAATGAATTTTCAAAAAATATACTACAAATATTCTTATATAATATTTTTGATTTCAATTAGTAATAAAATTGTACATAAAACTCAAAAATTTCAGGACGATATTGTCGTTGAAACTACTTTTAAAAAATTTATTTATCCTTCACATCACTCCAAACACATACACACGATTTTTCAGTAAAAAAAAAACAGTGGAATACGTCACACAAATTTTTCATTTTTACTTTTAATTCCGATTAAACAATAAATTCTTCTTCGAAAATAAATATTTCCAGTGTGATATTGCTTCCAGAAGTAATTTAAAAAAAATTAATTTATCAGGTGTCCTTCATGTTACTCATACGCACCAAAATACCTGAAATCAATTTTCCAAGAAAAGTGACACAATATCAATTTTAAATTGTTCCCGCATCATCTCTATTTTTAAATTATGAATTTTAACATAATTAAACCGTTTTATGAAATTTTTCTTATATTGATGAGTTTAAAAATTAATTAGTTCCACACTAGCTGAACTACCTGTATAACTGCAGCACATAAGTACACCCACCTTCTATGGTGAGTGTTATTCTGCTACAGTTGGAAAAATTCTTTAAGCAGGTAAGAACTGTAAACAATTTGAAATGGAGTGTCTAGGTACTCCTATCTTTAAAAGATCCAGTATCAAATTTGATATAAAATGTTAAGTAAGTCTGATAAATTTTCAGTTTCTGTTTTGAAAGCGAACAAACAAGTAAGAACATTTAAATAATGGCAAAAGTTGAAAAAAATAAATTGCATCTACGGCAATTCAATGACTTAAAATGCTTCAATCCGCTGAAGTTAAAAATA
>NC_051846.1:223839104-223857617 GCF_002237135.1 Teleopsis dalmanni | reverse complement strand
GCATTTTGCAATTATTACAGACGATTCATACCGGATTTTGCACTGATAGCAAAATGTTTAAACACATTGTTAAAAAAGGGACAACCATTCATTTGGTCGGAAGAATGCGAAAAAGCATTTAACAAATTAAAAGATAAATTGATAAACCCACCAATCTTACAATACCCAAATTTCGACAAACCATTTATACTAACAACTGACGCATCTGACTTTGCCCTAGGAGCAATATTATCACAAGGCGAAATAGATCATGATTTGCCAATTGCTTATGCAAGTAAAGCCCTGCAAAAACATGATATCAATAAGCCCATAATCGAGAAAGAATTATTAGCCATTCATTGGGGCATCAACCAGTTTAGAACATATCTTTATGGTAGAAAATTCATCGTGGTAACAGACCACAGACCACTAGTTTCATTATTTACACATAAAAATCCGTCATCCAAAATGACAAGAATCAGAGTAGATTTATCTGATTATGATTTTGAAATTATTTACAAACAAGGCAAAATAAATACAAACGCAGATGAACTGTCACGCATCAAAATAGATAGCGATACACTAAAAGCAATGATACCTACCACAGAAAATGACGTAGGAAATATAAAAATTAATATTTTAACAAGGAGCAAGGCCGCAAAATTAAATAAGAATGAAGAAATTAAGCATGCATGTAAAAATAATGAAAATAAAGAAGCGCAAATATATAAGAAAAATGAATACAATGAATTATCCGCGGAACGCATTAGAGATACATCTCCAAAGAAGTCTGATCAACTTCACATATGGAAATGCACATCCTTCAATGACGTTAAAAATTTAAAGAAATTAAAATTTAAAATTGATAAAGAAAGTAGTGCTACAATTGAAATAATTAATAATGAAGTGCAAGTTACATGTAGCGATGACCCTTTGAAACTAGATTCAATGTTGGAGAAACTACATAGTACTATGCACAATTCACATATAAAGGAGCTAGCCCTTTGTGAACAAGAATATATATTTAAAAATATTAAGATGAATGCATTCGAGAATAAATATAATGAGCTCAAAGAAAATGAAAGCGCGCCAATAAGAATTTTAATATATAAAGCTCCAAAAGAAATAAATAGTGCGATACTTAAATACAAATTAATAGATGAATTCCATACTTCCAACATATCAGGTCATTTAGGTGTTAGGAAAACAATTTTAAAATTAAAACAAAGATATATATGGAAAAACATGCGGCAAATGGTTAAAGAATTTATCAACAGTTGCACAAAATGCGCACAGAATAAAACAATAAAACACATTAAAGAACCGCTTGTAGTGACAGATACACCAACTTCAACATTCAGTACAGTCTCAATCGACACAGTAGGCCCACTTCGTATCTCGAACGGCTACAGATACATATTAACGATGTAATGCGATTTATCAAAATTCGTAATAGCACATCCAATCGAAACTAAAGATGCAAAAACCATTGCAACTACGCTAGTTGAACAACTCATTCTTAAATATGGTTTCATACAAACATTAAAATCTGACAGAGGGACAGAATTTATTAATGAACTGATGCACAATGTATGCACATTACTAAATACAAAGCAAATATTTTCAACTCCGTATCATCATCAAACAATTGGGTCACTAGAACGAAACCACAGAAAACTAAACGAATATTTACTTACTTTTGCTGACGATTCCGAATGGCACAAATGGATACCATATTACACATTCGCATACAACACAACACCTCACATAGACACTGGTTATTCACCTTATGAGCTGGTATATGGTAAATTACCATCGCTACCAAGCGACAATATAAATAAAGTAAACAAATGCTATGACATTGAAAATTATGCAAACGAATTGCATATTCGGCTAAAAAATTCAATTTCAAAGGCCAGAAAATTAATAAATACAGTAAAAATAAAAAGAAAACAAGACTATGACAAATATATAAACAAATCTAATTTTGAAATTGGAGATATGGTGTATGTAAAAAATGAAAATAAACTAAAACACCAGAGTCCATATCACGGACCATACAAAATTATAAACACAAATGGAACAAATTCCATTATTAAGATAAGAAACAATTAATATATAGTAAAAAACAACAAACGTCAATTAAAACATAATGCAAAGCAGAAATTTATTTTAAGAACAGTAGAACAAACTAAAAAATTTCTTAAACAAAATAATAATATATTAATAGTAAAATCAGACAAAGGTAACAAAACTGTTGCCATAACAAAAGCAGATTATAATTCAAAAATGAACAACATTTTAAATGATATAATGTCTTATAGAGTTTTAAGAAAAGACCCTACAACGTCATTACAAACTAAAAATAAAACTTTAGTAACTAAATTATATGATGACCACATTATTGATAAAAAGGAGAAAGAAAATTTAATAGCCACCACTACTTATCCTCCTAGAATTTATGGCTTACCAAAGGTCCATAAGGAGAATTTGCCACTTAGGCCCATTTGTTCTTGCATTAACTCACCAGCGTATAAATTATGCCAATACATGGCGTCCATCCTTAAAAATTTAACAAAAAACTCTATCTATAATGTAAAGGATGCAATAGAATTTAAAAATAAAATCAACAATTCCTATATATATGATGATGAGAAAATGATCTCTTTTGACGTTACTTCCTTATTTCCTAGCATTCCTCTTGACCTGGCTTTAAAAATTATAGAGAAAAAATGGAACATAATAAAGACTTTTACAACAATTAAAAAAGCCTTATTTTTTGATATTTTAAACTTTTGTCTTAAAGACAATAACTATTTCAATTTTGAAAATAAATTATATACACAAAGAAAAAGGATGCCGATGGGATCACCAATTTCACCCATAATAGCAGATATTATTATGGAAGAGTTACTAGATAACTGTCTTGAAGAAATGGTCTGCAAGCCCAGAATCATGACGAAATACGTTGACGATCTGTTTGGGATAGTAAAAACAGATAAAATTGATGAAACTTTAAGAATATTGAATAACTTCCATAAAAATATTAAATTTACTATGGAAGAAGAAACAGATAATATCCTTCCTTACCTTGACATCAAATTGTTAAGACACAATAATTACATCTTTACCAAATGGTATCAAAAACCAACGGCATCAGGAAGGATCATCAATTTTTATTCAAACCATCCATACCATGTAGTGCAAAATACAGCAAAAAATATGATAAAAAGAGCTCTACATCTAACCGATCCAACGTTCCATAATGATCTACAGAAAGAATTTAGAAGAATTCTAAAGAAAAATGATTTCCCCTCTTCCAATGTGGAAAAAATTATCAAAAATATAAACATCTTTCAGAATGACACTAGAAATAAGGATAACAGAACATACAAAAGCATTATACATATTCCTAAACTCTCTAACCAAATACTGACTTCTAATATTCATGACAAAGCAAATTATAATATCACACTAAGATCTGGAAATACAATAAACGCACTTTATTCCAACTTAAAATCAAAAATAAATAACTTGGACAAATCGAACGTAGTATACCAAATTAGTTGCAAAGGTGATGGGTATGACGTCTGTGATCAAGTATATGTTGGAACGACAAAAAATAAATTAAAAACAAGAATGGCTGGACATAAACACAGCATAAAAAATAAAGTCGGTGTGGAAGCCAAAACAGCCCTTGCTTCACATTGTATTTCCACACACCATGAGCCAGATTTAGAAAATATAAAAATTTTACATCAAGAAAATAATCATCGCAAAAGATACTTCTTGGAGATGCTTGCAATTCTAAAAATTCCACCTGACATAACGCTCAATTTTAAAACTGATGTTGACAACTGTGCCCAGATGTATAAAAGTATTATACATCAATAAACAAGTACAGGATTAATAACTTAGTATTAAACATTGGTATTATATAATAAAACATTGTACTTTTTCTTACATATATTTACATACATATATATAAATATATATATATATATATATTTACACACACATTTATCCTTTTGTCTACCATTATGTATTATAAGTGGTTTAGTATTTGAATATAATGTTTTAGTTTCCTGATGATGACTTTAGACTAAAGTCGAAATATCGAAGAAAAATAAAAATTATTGAAAAATCAAATTGTGAATTCTTAATTTTTGTTTTTTATTTTTAACAACAATAAAATAAAAAAAAGTTTTGACCAATTAGCCTATATAAAAATAAACACTTATTAAAATTATTTGGTCACAAAATTATTAACATTTAGATAAGAAACAATTGTAAAGAATTTCATAATAACCAATTAAAAAAATACTTAGGACTATGTCTATAATGTAAACAAAAATGTATTTTAAATTAATCATATGTAAAAAATTATTATTTTAGATATTAAATAACATTTCAATACAACATACATAAATAAGTATAAATATGTTACGAATAAGATACATTAGACAAAACAAAATATAAAATATACTAAACTGTATATATAAGATAAAAATATAAGTAAAGAAAACATGTAAAGCGATTCCACGACTTCACCATAAACAAAAAAATTATTCCGTTCATTTTTCACGTAATAAGTTTTTCTCAAGGGCAAGGGTGTAGTGGACCTACCTCACTTACTTCTTAGCCACTTAACATTACTCATAAATAATAATAATAAGCAGATTTATGAATTGGTTGCACTTCATGCATACCGTACAAGAAGCATAAGCAAAGCGACGTAAACAAAAGAGTTTCGTATTACCAACGAAAGTATTGCCACACGCTGTTCCAATTGCAATACAATTACAATATGTTACAATATTTTCAATAGTAATATTTCCTATATTGCAAAAGACATGTGCAAGCAATATTGTCAATGCACTCTAATAATAACTTTGACGTTTGACCTAAATGAGCAAACAGTGTAGTCGCTATGCAATGCATTCTGCAAGGTCAGCAATCACTTTGATTGGCTGCGGTTATACTTTTCCAGGTTTTGTCTGGAATAAAGAGGCGGAGTCATGAGATCGCTATAATCTAGAAAAATGTATAAATACCCAAACTATTGTTCAATAAAAGAAGAATATACTTATGACTGCAGAAATATATGCGTTGTTGAATTTATTCTCACTCCTTCTGGCCAAGTAACACTGGCCTAGGTACCAGCGGTAACAAGCCGCTTGATAATTTGTTCTTGATTGCATCAGTAGGTTTAGGATGCATGCTCGTATCAGGCAGGGATAATTACACGCACTCACAAGACAAGTATTACGTCTCATTTACCTGACGATCCTGTCTACATCTGAACGGGTTAACACATTACATGGTGATCCAGCCATTACATTGATTGAATATTGCCCATACATCCATTTATACATTACAACACAAAAAAAAAAATTAATTAGACACAACTTATTTGGATATAAATACCATCACATTATTTGGATATAAATATCACCACATTATTTGGATACAAATACCAACACATCAACAACAATCACTACACAATGGGTTGGTTTTCTAGTGACAATAACCAGGAAATAAAGGCTAGCATCAGCAACAATCAACAGATGTCATCATCCAGCCAAGATTACACAGGTATTAATTACAGTAGTAGTTTTAATTATAATTATGTACGTAGCTTATAAAATAAATATGTATTTTAAGCAATATGTACATAAACATAAACATAATGTCTCACAAAATGTTTAAATAAATAAAATAAAAACCGAAATTCATATATGTATAAAACAAAAAAAAAAAATTTTTTTTTTGACGAACAAAAATTGATTACAAAAACAAAAATTTATTTTTAAATACAATCTTTAAGAAATTTTAATACAATTTATATAAAAAACAAAAGATAAAAAAAAAAACAAAATCAAACAAAATGAAACTAATATTATCCAATATGTAATAAAATTTTTCCACCATTTTATATATTATTTAATTATAAATTATTTATGTGAATTCCACCAATATATATATCATTTACTATTCAAATAAAAACAATTAAATGTAATATCTATATTGTTTATATTGTCATATTGTCACATTGTTTTGTTGTCCCCAATTGTTTTGTCCCTTCTTTCTCCTATCATAGTTGTTGTAAAATTTTTCTATTGGTCCATTCTTATGTCAGAAATAACATTAGTTACTGATTGTATTAGTGAGGTCCATTTAATCCTTAAAAACGCAAAGAAATCATTAAATAGAGGCTATACGACAGCCACTATAACAGAAAAAATCAAGCGTCTAGACTATTTACATAGTAAAGTTAGTGCTATATACAAAACAATAGAAATAGAAAAGATTAACTCCTTGATAGAGACTTTTATCGATAAATAAAATTCAGCAAAAAATTATCTATCCAAAATGAATAACCAGAACAACGTTGACCATACAAATACAGCAAATACTAATAATACAAATACAAATACCCCAAATACTACAATGACTAATCAACCATTAAATACTGAAGCTTTGGAAAAATACCTTCCAATATTCACTGGAAAAGTGTCTGAGCTAAACGGACACATATTTAGGTTAAGAGACAGTTACAATAAATTACGGGAAGCAGATAAAAGCTATTTTATCGAATACGTAGTTGAATGCAAACTACAGCACAACGTACGTATTAGAGTTAGTCCCATTGGTTTTCCACAATCTATTAAAGAACTCATTGATAATCTAAGAGAAAATTTTGTATCAGAAGATACAGTCCCTAAACTCTTACAAAAACTACAAAAAAGGTTTAAACCATTTATATTTCCAAACTGTGCAAGCTGCACAACCGACAAGCTTTAATAAAGCTAGGCTATTTGCAGAGAATATGGAGAACCATCCACTGGTTCGAAATTAAATACTGTAAAAATTCTAAACCAGACCCTGTCTAACTATATTTCAATTTTATGTTCTGAATTAAACACAATTATAAGATTACTAATAGATACTGGTGCCGAAGTGTCTATTATAAAAAACCTTAACGTTGACTATAACTCTGACAACACATACAAACTAACGAGTGAACACGTACTATCCCTAGGAACATCAAAATTAAGCTTACTTTTCGAAGGAATATGGATAACGCAAACTTTCGCAGTGGTAACAGAGGATTTTCCAATCGAGGTAGACGGTATTTTGGGAAGAGATTTCCTAACAACATACATGGGAGTCATCGACTATTATTCTTTTACTCTAACGATACAATCAGGCAATGAACAAGCAGAAATACCAATAGTATGCAAACCAATTACTATTGAAGCTAGAACGGAACGTGTCTTACCAGTAGATGTACATTTTGATGAAGATACTGTTTTTTTCAACAAAGAAATCAGTAAAGGTGTCTTCATGGCTAATACAATTGTGCCAGCGAAAGGCAATTGCCACATAAGAATTGTGAATACTAATAATCACAATGTTACTATAAATAAATTACAGCTGAAGTCACAACCCTTACAATATTATAATATCTTGCAAACGAACAATAGTAATATTAACAATAATAGACTACACAAAATTTTAGATGAATTACAATTAAGTGATGATGATGACACTGGAACGATATTGCCCATAATATCCAAATACCAACATATTTTTCATTTAGATGAAGAACAGCTTTCTACAAATAATTTCTATACAGAAAAAATTTCAACTGTGGATAATATTCCAACTTATATAAAAAACTATAGGTTACCACATTGCCATAACGATGACATCAAATCTCAAGTAAAAAAATTACTTGAAGATGACATAATACAACCATCAAGAAGCCCATATAACTCACCTATACTTTTGGTGCCTAAAAAATCAACAAGAGGAGTTTAGTAATAGACTTCAGAAAACTTAACGAGAAAATCGTTAACGATAAGTTTCCCTTGACCCGCTTAGAGGATGTGTTAGATAAATTAGGTAGAGCTAGATATTTTTTCACTCTGGATATGACCAGCTCTTTTCACCAAATACCCATAGATGTCAATTCAAGACCTAAAACAGCATTTTCAACAAATGATGGCCATTATGAGTTCAAGAGACTATCATTTGGCTTAAAAATTTCTTCAAATAGTTTCCAGAGAATGCTAACATAAGCATTAACAGGTCTAGAAACTGAAGCATTTTTATACGTTGACGACATCATAATATTTGGTAACAGCCTAAAACATCACAACATTAATTTGGAAAAAGTATTCCAACGACTAAGCGATACCAATCTCAAATTAAATCCCGGAAAGTGTAACTTCTTAAAACATGAAGTCACATATTTAGGTCATTTAATCACTGAGAACGGCGTTAAAACTGATCCCGCTAAGAATAAAGTAATAGAGGTTTACCCACGTCCAACGAATATTGATGACGTGAGAAGATACATTGCATTTTGCAATTATTACAGGCGATTCATATGTAATTTCGCTGATATAGTGAAACCATTGAATTTACTCCTTAAGAAAAACCAAAAGTTTGAATGGTCTAAGGAATGCGAAACTGCTTTTAACACTCTTAAGTCTAAACTATTAAACCCACCAACACTACGCTACCCTGATTTTGACAAACCATTTGTCATTACTACTGACGCATCAGACTTCGCTCTAGGTGTAGTTCTTTCACAAGGAAATATAGGCTCTGATTTACCTATTTGTTATGCTAGTAAAGCACTACAAAAGCATGATTTAAACAAACCAATAATCGAAAAAGAGCTATTAGCCATACATTGGGCTATAAATTATTTCCGTCCATATGTTTATGGAAAAAGATTCTATGTTGTTACGGACCATAGACCTCTAATCTCATTATTTGTACATAAGAATCCAACTTCAAAGATGACTACAATTCGAGTAGATCTTTCAGACTACGATTTTGAGATTATATTCAAGAAAGGAAAAATCAATACCAATGCGGATGCACTATCACGCATAAAAATAGATACACAAACACTCACAAATCTTATACCAACACAAGATAACGCCAAGTCCACTAGGAAGCTAGACCTTCCAAATGAAGACGAATTATTGAGACATTTGAAGAAAGAAGATATGAAAAAGATATGCGTAGCTACAAGAAGTAAAACAAAAATTGCACAAACTACGGATAACATTAAAGGAGTTACAAAGCCAATTGAGCCTGATCAACTCTATTGTTGGAATTGTACATCCATTAGTGATATACGCAGAGTGAATAGATTACAATTTGTAAAAAATGATAAGCTTAGAAAGCAATTCAAAAAAGGTACCATACACGTCACGAAAACCGTGGTAACCGTGGTAATGAGCGAAGAACCTACGAAGCCGATTTCGATGGTGAAACTCATTGCAGACATTGAAAAGTTAAGAATTTATGAACTAGCGCTAGATGAAAATGATAAAATATTCAAAACTATTGAAAAAGAAAATTTTAAGAAAATGGTTAACCAAATACAACAAAATAAACTAGCTGGTAATCGTCTCAAAATATTATTATATGAAGCACCGGAGCATATATCCTACAGCATGAAGCAATACAGACTTATAGAGGAATATCACAACACTCCTCTTGGTGGACACCAAGGAATAAGAAAAACTTTATTAAGATTAAAACAGAAATATACATGGCGTAAAATGAAACAAATGGTATACAAATATATAACTACTTGCGAGAAATGTCAACGAAATAAACAAGTAAGGCACACAAAGGAAGAATTACAGTTAACTGCTACTCCAAATACATCATTCGAAACAGTCGAAATAGACACAGTAGGACCTTTGCGACTATCAAATGGTTTTAGATACATTTTAACCATGCAATGTGAACTTACAAGATTTATCGTCACATATCCAATGGTCAACAAAGAAGCGAAAACAATTGCCAAGACACTTGTTGAACAATTAATATTGAAATATGGAACATTTAAAATACTAAAGTCAGACAGAGGTACAGAGTTCACGAATGAGCTCATGTCAAATATCACAGAATTGTTACAGATAAAACAAACATTCTCCACACCTTACCATTATGAAACTATAGGTATGGCTGAAAGAAATCACCGTGTACTGAATGAATACTTGCTTAACTTTGCAAACGATGATGAGTGGGATAACTGGTTACCATACTATACATTTGCTTACAATACATCACCACACGTAGACACAGGGTATACCCCACATGAACTAATTTTCGGTAAATTACCATCTTTTCCAACTGAAAATTTGTGTACGCATAAAGCAAAGACAATGTAGAATATAGATATGAAATGCCCTTGTTAGAAATTGTTCTAAAAGCTTTGATATAAAACGAGCTGATGGCCGTCTGATATTCAGCAACAATGTTGCTCAGGGCAATATTGCTTGAAATAATGTTGCTAAACATGTTCATATTATATTTACTGATGGAAGTTGTTAGTAATTTTGGACACAAATTCAAGAAGAGAAATGTTTACTTAATTTGGCTGCAAGAGACTAAGGTCGTGTGCGAGTTAGGCTAAGTTGCGTTCTAAATGAGGGAAATTCTAAGTTGTGTCGATAATGTATTGATTAGTCGATACGTGTTGATAAATGGCTAAATGTGTGCAGTGCAAAAAATCCCAAAAAATCTCCCATTTGGTTTAGCATCAACTTAGCCTAACTCGCACACGTCCTAAGTGACTGAATGCATTTTTATATGTATTAGTTTATGTAAATAAATCACATAAAAGGCTTTATTATTGTACATTGTTGTTTTTCTATTCGGCAAAAATATAATATCTGCGCCTGTCTCTGAAATAAAAATGCATAATAATAATATTTATCATTCTTAATTATGATTTATATTAATATGTACAAAATAATTTTTCTAATATGTTAAATAAATTTATATTTATGAATTATATTTCTTACACTAACATCTATCTTAACAGTATATTCTTACAACAAAAAATTAATTTACAAAAGTTGAAAATAAAGTTGAATAATAAATAATAGGGATATATGTATATGAATCTTATTTAATAAATACAATAGGTATTCACAACACAGGTATCCGTTATTGGTGCAATATTCGCAGTCTTTCCTTCTGAACGTTTTTATTTGTTTCTTGACAAAACTTTTCAATTTTGCATTTGCAAGCAACTCGGATTAATACCACAAGAAAATGTTTTAACAAAAGTAATCTGTGTTCATAACATGAATGTTCTGAATTGTACCAATATGGATCATCAAGAATACAAAAATTTATTATCAGCTCTAAGATTCCGTCTCTATAACAGTTGGTATCAAAATGTTTATCAAAAGTTTTTAGGTGCTGCTTACACAATTCGTAGAAAAAATTTGAAGGAGCAAAAAGCGAGCAAGAATTACCATCACTTCCATAATTTCTGAAGTATAGAAGCCAATCAGAAGGCGCATTAATTACATTATCCGATTTGATACAATCTATTCTGCAATTTTCGCAATTTTTCAGCGTAGTTTTTCTAAAAAACTTATGCAAAATATATCCTGCAAAA
Organism: Teleopsis dalmanni; assembly: GCF_002237135.1. NCBI lineage: Eukaryota > Metazoa > Arthropoda > Insecta > Diptera > Diopsidae > Teleopsis > Teleopsis dalmanni. Next base: position 223,846,192 of record NC_051846.1, on the reverse strand, counting down.
TATTTAATTGCATTATCAGAAAGCACAGGCAACAAACCATCTTCGGAATTGATTTCTATAATTGAAATTATTTCTTCCGAATCATTTTCGTTATCTGCTTCATCCTCAATCTCTTCTTCATTGAAAGTTCCAGCATTCACTTCCATCGAATTTTTATGACCCACAGAAATTGTAGTCCAATCAATGCCAAGCATTTCGTCATCATCTTCTTCACAATTAGAGTATTTGGAACCATATATTAAATTAACAGAAATTATTCTTCCAATAATAAAGCAGAACTCATTAACTGATGGATTTTTCTGTTTGTACCTCACCCGACTAAACAAATTTTCAATGCAGTCCTGATTTAATTTATTAGTGCATAAATAATACCAATCTTTAAATTCATTACGTATTTCGTCATAGAGACTTAAAGTTGCATTAATGCTTTGAATTAAACAATTTAAGCAATTGATTTTTGTTTTACGCGGAGTGTTGATAAATTTTAAATTTTCAATATAATTCTTTGCGTCTTGTAAGAATTTATACACTGCACATTCTTTTTGTAAGGCCTTTCGGTAGGGGTTGGCAGAATGCAATGATTTACTATTTAGGCAATCAAATATTTTATTGAATTTATCAAAAATATATGCAGTTCCTTCTGCGTCAGAGGTCAAATTATTTTTATTAAATAAATTCAATTCTAAACCAGTGCGAATTCCGGCAACTGTTCTGGCGCTGAGCACTTGAACAGCTAAGTTCACCTTCATTTTTTGAAATCTGTCCGGGGCTATATGCCTAAACCTTAGTCTTGGACACACTCGAATAGATGACTGCGAGTCAATTCGGTATAGCTCTCTCAAAACTTCCCAATTGGCACAATTGTCACCACCATCTTTTAAACGATATTTTAATAAATTATTACGAATCGATTTGAATATGTGAGGGATATCAAAGAAACAAAATATATTTTTTTTATCATTCCCAGTTTCAAAAATAAAGAAGGGATTATTTTTAGAAATACCGAGTTTTCTATAAAGGGCTTGGTTTGTTGGGCTTTGATCACAAACTAATCCTCTCACATTTAGTCCAGCAGATAGGCAACCTTCAATATTTTTATATATCATTATTTTCAATGTATTAACGGGAATACATTTTTCAGATACAGAATAGTTCAATACTTGTTTCCAATGACCACATAGACTTCTTATCATAAATACGCAAATATTTTTTCCAATAGTAGCAATCCTGGAATTTTTTCCATAATCAACAAATCCATCAATTTTGTCGAACTTAGCATTATATTTTAAATCTCTTTTAATAGCGATTTCATCAAATATTAACATTACTTGTCGAGATTTGGAGTCAAAATTTCCTGCGTTTATACTTTTTTTTATATTTATAAATACATCCTCATTTACTCCCGGAGGTAAACCAGCAATAGGAAGCCAATTGTAAATGGATCTTGGAGAAGGCAAAGCAAATCTTAACGTATCTCTCATAAAATTATAGGTAGCAGCAGATTTGAAAAAAATTAATTGCGCCACGTATTTTTCAACATCACTGTACACCTTTTTCTTTCTTTTTAAAATCATTTTACAAAAATTTTTTGCATAAGCTGAAGCGTGTGATATAAAATCTATAATTTGATAGACGTATTGAATTAGTTGAGGAAAATTTAATTTTTTGTCTTTTTTCTTTGAATTCTCAATCTTCCTTTTCATGGCTTTATTTTGTCTAACCAATTGTTTGCGCATAACAGTTAATTTTTCAATTTTTATTTTTAAATCGCGGTTTTGTTTTCTATAATAATTTAAATTTTTCTCACGTTTATGGCAAGAGCTGCAAACGGGCTCAATTGCTGCACTAACACATAACGGTTCTTTGTCGCACTGATATAATTCTTCGTCCGTTATGGAACTGTGGGTTTCATCCAGTTCCAAGGAGGGAATAGCATGACAAAAAAGTTTTTTTTTTCCAATTACTTCTTTTTGAAAATGCAGTTCACATATTAATGGTTTTTTTAGAGATATAATATGATCATATGACCAATGACATGCACTTATCCACTGTTCATACTTTTTTGTGCCTTGTTTTGGAAAATTAAAAAACTTCAGGCCTTTCTGTGTTCTATTTCTACAAGAAGTTATACAGCAAATACGCTTGTAAGGTGACATTTCTAACAATAAGTTTATATATTGAAATAACACAAATTGAAAAATGTTAAAAATTAAACCTTAAAAAAACTACTCTTATGGTTAAGTATTAATTAAAATCTAAAATTGGACCGCACAAGATAATTACTCCGCGAAATAAAATCAAAATAAATTTTATTTAAATCTCTGCAAGTAACAATTTTACAATTTGTTGTCCTACCAAAAACAATACGCAAATATATATGTATGTACATATGTATATATATCATTATCATTGCTATTAGAATCGAGTTAAATATTAGGAGAATGACAAAATCATGCATAAGAATTTTTTTGGACTACAACTATAATTTTGATTCAATGCATTAATAACAAAAAAAAAAACAGTATTGCTTATTTTGATGCATGTTTATTATTTCATTTCATATCAATATTCGGCTCCAAGCAATTGCATTTTTTTTTTATTAAAATGAAGCAAAAACTCTTGTCTCTATACGCATATTGAAAACAAAAAGAAGAAAATAAACGATATTAACAACAACAATATTCATACAAGGTAATTTGTTTTTGCATATAGTACCAAATCATTATCAACATGCGTTTGTAACAGAATGTTGCTAAAAATATCAAGTTAAACAATTCAACAAAACTGCTTTGATCTTTTCAACATGTATCAAAAGCTTTACCAATTTTTTGGTTGCTGAACAAAAGTTCAATTATAGAGCTTGGAAAAATGAGTACATTTTTGCTATAGGCGATTTCATATCTACTTATACATTGTCTTTGCATAAAGGTAGATATAACATAGACGATTACGCTTACGAATTAAAAGCTCGATTAAAGTTATCTACTGAGAAAGCAAGACAATACACATTAGAAGCAAAAGTGAGAAGACAGTTAGCAAGCAAACAAACTAGTAACCCTATACGATTGAAAGTAGGTGATAAAGTTTTATTAAAGACGAATAATAGAAGAAAAACTGACAGTCCTTATTCAGGTCTCTATAAAGTTATAGAGATATTAGATAGTAATGTAGTGATAGAAGTAGGTACAAAACAAAAAACTATACATAAGAACAATTTGAAAATATACAATAAAAATTAAATAAAATTTTTTTTTTAACAAATAAATTGATAATCATAATGAAAATGTTTTCAATTTATTATACAAGTTTATACCTTATTATATAAATTCATTGTCATAAACATTTATATATTTATACACTTATCATATTGCATAATCATTTTAAAGTAAATTAATAAATAAAAATTAACAATTATAAAACATAAAAAACGTATTGTAATACTAAATATTTTCATACAAAAAAAAATATTCCTACATACATATTTACATATCTTTGCATAAATATATTTTTTTTTTGAAGGGTAAGGGTGTAATGGTATATCTATGGTTGACCTTACTCAATGTTAAGGCCGCCTTTGATGACTATTACAGTCATATTCTTTAAACCACTTGTGTTCCAATTCAAAAGAGCTAACCGCTGCATTTTTATAATTTATGGCATGACTCAGAAAACGATACTTCTGACATAAATTGTTTGCCACTTAAAATTCGGTTAAGAGCTCATGTGGTGTCAAATATATTGAGACCACACAAATCGGAACACATGTGAATATGAGACACATGACAAACAAATGCACAGTAAGTACTTGCTATGCATTTCTTGTCTTAGGTAATGTGTCGATCATAAATAGGAAATAAATAAAATAAGAATAATTAAGTAAATAAGATTAACCAATTAGAGTTAAGAAGTACATTGTTAGATTTAAGTAAATATTGTTAGAATAAGACAGATATAGCTTTCTAAATAAATAAAGAAGCTATTGTAAGATTTAAGATAAGTTTAAGACAGCAGTTATTTACTGGTATTCAAATGAACATGATCTAAAAAACTTCATAGTGTTGTGAAGATATGAAGAACATTATAAAATATATAGTTAAATAAAAGTAGAATTTTATAAAAATAATTAAAGTGTTTTTAATTAATAAAACTAGGACTAAAACAAATCAAATACCAACACACAATAAATTTATTTGATAAGAGCAGTGGAAAGTTGGCTATGGTAGGACGTACGACGTAGGTAGAGGTTTTATTACTCGAATCTAGGTTCCTCTATTTTTATTGCTATTAACGAAATGTTGATTTCGTTATCAATAAGTAATAGAAATGTATATTTCTACTCTATGGGACTGCTAGCGAAATGTTACTTTATAAACAAGTAAATAATAGAAATGTAAACAAGTAAATAATAGAAAAGTATATTTCTATTCTACGGGGCTACTGCGAAATGTTGTCTTATAAACAAGTAAATAATAGAAATGTATATTTCTATACTAGCGAAACGTTGTCTTATAAACAAGTAAATAATAGAAATGTGTATTTCTATTCTACGGGGCTACTGCGAAATGTTGTCTTATAAACAAGTAAATAATAGAAATGTATATTTCTATACTAGCTAAACGTTGTCTTATAAACAAGTAAATAATAGAAATGTATATTTCTATTCTACGGAGCTACTGCGAAATGTTGTCTTATAAATAAGTAAATAATAGAAATGTATATTTCTATACTAGCGAAACGTTGTCTTATAAACAAGTAAATAATAGAAATGTGTATTTCTATTCTACGGGGCTACTGCGAAATGTTGTCTTATAAACAAGTAAATAATAGAAATGTATATTTCTATACTAGCTAAACGTTGTCTTATAAACAAGTAAATAATAGAAATGTATATTTCTATTCTACGGGGTTACTGCGAAATGTTGTCTTATAAACAAGTAAATAATATAAATGTATATTTCTATTCTACAGGGCTACTAGTGAAATGTTGATTTCTTTAGCCGCGGATTTGGTATGGGTGATAATATTCATGTGTAAATACCACCTTACCGATTATTCTATTAACGAAAATTTGATTTCGTTATGAACAAATAAGTAACAGAAATGTATATTTCTCTTACTACTAACGAAATGTTAATTTCGTTATTAAAAGTTATTGTAATAGAAATGTGTATTTCTATTATATAAAAAAAAATGGGAATCGAGATGTAAATTTCGATTCTTGATGTTTCAGCACATATGTTTTGAAGCGACTTCTCTTTAGCTCGATACCTCGCTGAATGTCTTTCCTGTGCTTTTGCTTCGCCTTTTATATCCGCGAGGTGCGAAGCATACTGTAGTTTTGTTCTTGTAACTACAACGGTGTGTTGTTTACAAGTTTTTATTATTGTTCTGATGTTTTTATTTTGTATTAAATTTGGAGGTGGGTTTTAATACCATCTCCAATATCAATTTTGTTAGTGTTTTATTATATTTTGTGTTGTAAAATTTAAGAGCTATAAATTTTATGTTACACTTCTCCGATTTTTTCATAGAGTTGACGAACTCTGATTACCTCGTCGAATGATTCCTTGTTCGTTTCCTTGGATTTTTGAAGATTTTAAAGAACTTGTCTTGGACTACATTCATGGCTATGCTACCAGAATTCTGAATTCCAAGACACCATTCTCTAATTTGATTCGGAGCGCTGTTTACTTTGTCATTCTGGTGCATACAATCAAGTTTTCTTGGATGTGGCTGTGATAGCTGTTCTGGTGGGCTGATGCGTTTTTCCAAAACCTTTTCTGTACGAGTTTCTGATAGTTGATGCGATGATTGGCTAGTACTTGGTGTTTCGTCAACCACCTTAACTTGTCTGGTAATGATTTCCATACTCATATCATATTCTTGTACTTGTTGCGCTGGAGTATCTTGTTTCTGCGAACGTAGTATTAGCGAAGTCTCTGCTAGTGTTTGTCCTTGAGGTACGGGAAGTGATGAGGTTGCCACTAATTTAGTCGAGAGTATAATCGGTTGTTCTACGCGCAACTGTGGATCTCGTTGTGGTTCTATGTCTTGTACTTGCAATTGTAATTTTACTTGATCTTGCGTATTGTAAATCCGATTAACAACTTGCAGACTTTCTTTGCATTGCAGATCTTGCTGATATTGTACTTCATGTGCTTGGGCATGAATCCTTTCTTTTGATTGAGAATATTGAGGATGTTGCTCTGGATAAATCTGACCTTGTGTGCTTTGCATTGATGTGCTTGATTTGGAATGTGACTCGATATTTAGACTGCGGGGATCATATAATGGGTTTCTGTAACGGGATCACTTGTGGATACTCGACTACTGTGAGCCTGATGAGCGCTTCTTCTTGACCATCGCTTCGACATGTTTTAACCTGCTCTGTGCCAAGTGCTTCGAATACATCGGTTAGTAAAATTAGTTCTTCTAAAGTCTCGAAATCTTGACGTTTGATATACTTTTGGCAGTTAGTGACCATGTTGTGATATATTCGTTCTAGTTGCGAATTTTGATCCATGCCAGCATGTCGCATCAGATCTTTAATGGTAATTAAATAACCCTTAAAGCTTTCTGGTGGCCTTTGACGTCGAGATCCTATTTCATCTGCTAATTTTTCATAATATCTAGGCGGCAAAAAGAAATTTAGGAAATCGGCCTTAAAACTTGTCCATAGCTGCCAATGCTTATTGTTGCAGCGATACCACATTAGTGCTTTATCTTCGAGCAGTATAGGCATTATCTTGGAAACTAGATTTATGACGATGCCATAGATGTCTGCAAGTTCTTCAATGTTTTCGATAAAGCCCAACGGGTTCTTACTACCATTAAATTTAACACACCATTTCTCGACTTGTTCAACTGTCTGGAGATAAGAATACTGTCCCATGGTAAAAGAAAATGACGATGTTAACTGGTATCTGTTTCCACTGTCCCTGCTCGGGCGCCAATTGTAACGAACCTTTCTGGCCGAGGTGTTGCTCGCCGGATTCCAGGCCCAGTCCTACGATAAATTTATTTGATAAGAGCAGTGGAAAGTTGGCTATGGTAGGACGTACGACGTAGGTAGAGGTTTTATTACTCGA
>NC_051846.1:223826079-223839004 GCF_002237135.1 Teleopsis dalmanni | reverse complement strand
CGATATTATTATAAACACAAGTTAAATTTCGAAGTAATACATCCACGAAGTCTGGATTTCAGCCGTAGTTATATTTGTACACGCAAGTCAGGCTTTCGAAGCGTTAGCGATATTATTATAAACACAAGTTAAATTTCGAAGTAATACATCCACGAAGTCTGGATTTCAGCCGTAGTTATATTTGTACACGCAAGTCAGGCTTTCAAAGCGATAGCGATATAGTTATAAACACAAGTTAAATTTCGAAGTAATACCTATATATTTGTACTGCACAAGATAAAAATGCTTACCGTTTTTTTTTTTTAGTTTAATCAGCAGTATTGGTTACCTTGTAATGATTTTTCCCAGTGTTTCCTTGAGGGCCATACTACACGCAGGTGTAAAGTCGTACCTTTTGTGCAGGATGTCCATGGAGTACTTTTAGAAGCCTTCCATGTACATCCTTCATCTGACAACTTTTAAAGCTCCCAGACCGGTACGATACACCTTACCTGTCGTATGCTCTGTGCACACGTTCTAGAATCCCACCAGTGACTTGCTGTCTACCATAAATTTTCCTCCGTCGCCAGGTCCAAAACTGAGCCGTCCAACGTTGATCACAACTAAACCGAAAAAGAGAGCGATTTCAGGAAAACATCGCCTTTTATTTGTTCTTGGTGACGCTTTAAATTCCGCTATCACCAAGTTTGCATTTTTTTTTATGTGTAAACATTGTTTTTGCATGTTTACAATTTTTACCCATGCTTATATTTTTTCTTTAAGTCTTTCAGTGCAGCATTGTTTTTGGCTGTTTACAATTTTTGCCCCTGCTTATATTTTTTTAAGTCTTTCTGTGCAGCATTGTTTTTGGCTGTTTACAATTTTTATTGTTATAATTATTATTTGCACAAATACGTTAGGGCAGCGTGGTATTATGTAACTCTAATTTTTGTGCAGGGAAAAATTGGGTCGTTACACTCCCCCCTTTCTTTCAGAAAATGGAGTAAGTCGAATCGTTCCATTCTTCGCAATCCTTACGAGCATCCATTCGCCATCCAGCATTGCCTTGAAGCGGTGTCTTCGCCCTTTAGACCATTTTGCTGAATCATACCCATGTCTTCGCAGTGTGTCGGCCGGGCATGAATCTGGCCGCCGTATCTCTTCGTCTTTCAGTGCCTTCTTGCTCGTCAATGGGTGACCGTTTTTGTTAGCCGCTGATAATTTCAAAATCATTTTGGCAATGGGTGGAGTTGGTGGACATTCCCAGTTCAATTTATCCCGAGGTGGGGAATATTGCTCATCCCACCTTCTAAGTACTGTTGGGTATGGCAAGATGTCTTGATTTAGTGCTCTATCGTTTGTCACCTGATGATTGTTTCCGTTCTCTGTTGATGCCTTTAGAATAAATATGGCAGAAGGTGGAGTTGGTGGACATTCCCAGTTCAATTTATCCCGAGGTGGGGAATATTGCTCATCCCACTTCGTCGGTGAGGTTGTGATCAGTAAGATGTCTTCCAAAGAGGTATTGGTCTTAGACCTGCTGTTCTCCTCATCATGTGCACCTTTTCCGGTATCAGCCTGCCTGATCATGCTTTGCTGCACCTCGCGTCCTATAGCTTCGGTATCCGAATCTTCCCCGAAAAGTTCGATATACCGTAAATATAGTTTACGCTTTGTTGCTAGGTTTATATTATTATCTTGTCGTTTCATGGTGATGTTTTCTTGTGTTTATTTATTTCAAATTTGTCTGGATTCTTCGATGCGGCATTCATTACATATGAAGCGCTAAAGCGTTTCAACGGCCAGGTGGATATATTATTGTTTTTTTTTAAAATATTAATAATACTCAATTAATTAAATACAATAACAAAATTCTTTTTTTTTTTTTAAATATTAATACTCTACTTCATAATTCATTTCTTCCCGTTATTCAATTGTTTCCTTACAAATTTAGCATACTTTAGTACAAACAATTTTCCAGTAATAATTATTACATACATCACATTATAGTGATCTTTATATTATAGTATATATAAAATATATTAATTTTGAAATTCTAATGCATATATAATGAACTTATTTATTTTTACTAACTTATCTACTAATATGTTTTCATATATTATATTGTATTTATAGCAACTCTCTTTACCACATTATTTCTTAATATCTTATAACGCATATATCCTATATTACTATTGATATTATAATATATTTATAACAATTCTTATTCGATAATATATATATAATGTATATCTCCTCTATTAATATTGATATTATAATATATTTATAACAATTCTTATTCGATAATATATATAATGCATATATCCTATATTAATATTGATATTATAATATATTTATAACAATTCTTATTCGATAATAGATAATATATTATAATGCATATATCCTATATTAATATTGATATTATAATATATTTATAACAATTCTTATTCGATAATATATATATAATATATATATCCTCTATTAATATTGATATAATATACTTATAACAATTCTTATTCGCTAATATATAATGCATATATCCTATATTAATATTGATATTATAATATATTTATAACAATTCTTATTCGATAATAGATAATATATTATAATGCATATATCCTATATTAATATTGATATTATAATATATTTATAACAATTCTTATTCGATAATATATATATAATGTATATATCCTCTATTAATATTGATATAATATACTTATAAAAATTCTTATTCGCTAATATATAATGCATATATCCTATATTAATCTTGCTATTATAATATATTTATAACAACAGTATTAGATATACCAATCGTCCACCCTGATTTATTTTCCGTTGTAAGTGTAATATATTCACCTTTTCCTTGTCTTTCTACGAGAAATTATATTACCAACAGTATAAGATGTAAATGTATGTTAATATAAAATTATGTATATAAAAAAAAACCTGAACCTTTTCTAGGATTGATATCGCTTTAACTGACTCACATGTGCCGTAATAATCTTATCCGTAGACATTTCCCTCAATTTTATTATAACTGGTGACGTAAAATCAATAACCTCATAGGGCCCCGTGTATTTTGGTGCAAGTTTCGCAGCAAAACCTTCTTGTGCCTTTGACAGTGGGTGTGTTTTTGTTAAGACCAGTTCCCCGAGTAATGGTTTCCATTCTCGTCTGCGTAAGTTGTAATACCTAGATTGATCCATTGCGGCCTTGGTCATGTTTCTTTTGGCTATCCCACAAATTTCGATCAAACGTCGTGCTTTAATGTCTGGTGACTCTGACTTCTTTCCAATGCCTGGAGTTACTTCATCGTACAAGGTTCTGGGTAATCGTGGTTCCCTTCCTTGGACAACATACGCTGGCGTGAAGCCTGTTGAAGCGGAATTACTGGAGTTTATGGCCAACATTATCTCAGGTATACCCTCGTCCCAACGCCGTTGCTCTGTTGCGGTGTTCTGTGCGATCATTGTTTTTATAGTGCGATTTGCACGCTCAGTGGGGTTGCCCTGCGGAGAATATGGTGCGGTTGTCTGATGCCTAATTCCCAGGTCCTCTAAGAATTGTCTAAACGCGTGACTTGTAAATTGCGTACCGTTATCGGTTATCAAAATCTTCGGTACCCCAAATCTCGCCAATATATTTTCTCTGAATGCTTTTTTCACACCTGCAGTCGTGGCTGCCCTCATAGGAATTATCTCCACCCATTTCGAGAATTTATCGAAGAATACTAAGGCCATCGTATTGCCTCGGATTGAGCGTGGCAATGGGCCTATGAAATCGGCACAAAGAATAGACCATGGTTCATCAGGAACCACTGTCAACATTTTCCCTGGGACTAGGTTCTTACTTACTTTAAACTTCTGACACACTACGCATTTCCACACATAGTCCTTTATATCCCGGTACATACCTGGCCAATAATACTTGGCCGTAACTCGGAGTATGGTTCTGTGTTGTCCTCCATGTCCGGCGGTAGCGTCGTCGTGGGACTCTTTTAATACTCGTTCCCTCTCTCCTCGGGGTACGCATAGTTTCCAAGCGGGTTGTCCCTCATTCCCATACTGTGTTGGAAGGCGTCGATATAATTGTTTGTTTTCTACGGTGTAGTCTGGGTATTTCTTCGGGTTCTTCAACACTGCTTTCTTCAGATTGCTGAGCCATGAGCATGCATCTTCCTGGTCCTCGGTGGTATCTAGCTGTGTAAGTATGGTTTGGGGATGTCGTGATAAAGCGTCTGCTATTATGTTATGCTTACCCTTCCTGTACTGTACCTCGAAATTATACTGTTGGAGCTCTAACGCCCATCGCGCAATGCGACCCGAAGGATTATCAATCTTATTTAGCCATTTCAGCGCCAAATGGTCCGTAATGACTGTGAAATGATACCCCTCAACATATTGCCGCATTTTCCTGACACCCCACACAATTGCCAGGCACTCCTTTTCTGTCGTGGTGTAATTCCTCTCCGCTGGGTTTAGCGTGCGACTAGCGTAAGCAATAACCTTCTCTTCTTCATCTATCTTCTGCGTTAGGACAACTCCCAAACCATAATTGCTGGCATCTGTCTGTAACATAAATTGCTCATTAAAGTTGGGACAAGCCAAGATTGGGGCGCTTGTTAGCTTTTCTTTCAACATGTCAAACGCGGATTGTTGTTCCGACTTCCACTGCCATCGCTTACCCTTCTTCAACAACTGAGTTAAGGGCTGTATAGTACTCGAGAATTGCGGGACAAATCGACGGTACCATGAGGCAATTCCAATGCAGCGTCTTAATTCACTGATGTTCTTCGGCGCCGGGAGATCTTTAATGGCGGCAATCTTATCCGGGTCAGTATGGATGCCTTTTGGTGTTACCAGGTGGCCAAGATACTTGATTTCCTTCGCAAAGAACTTACATTTTTTGATATTCAATTTTAACTTCGCTTTTCTAAGCCGATGGAATACCTCCTTCAAATTGGTTATATGCTCATCCAGCGTGCGACCGATGACTATGATGTCATCTAGGTAGGCGAAGGCGTATGGTTCCAGGTCGGGCCCAATTACAGTGTCTAACGCCCTCTGAAAAGTTGCTGGCGCCGAATGCAGTCCAAATGGCATCACGCGCCATTGGTATAGCCCTCGTCCTGGCACCGTGAAAGCCGTATATACCTTACTATTCTCAGCCATCGGGATTTGCCAATACCCACTTTTTAAGTCCAAGCTGCTAATGTATTTCGCATCTCGCAATTGGTCTAGAATATGCTGGATTCGTGGTATTGGGTAAGCATCCGGAATCGATCGCGCGTTTATTTGCCGATAATCTACGCACAAACGCCAACTGTCGTCCTTCTTCTTCACGAGCACCAACGGGGAACTATATGCGCTGTTGGAGCGTTCTATACAACCCTTTTCCAGGAGTTCATCGATCTCCTGATTAACGATTTTCTGCATTGCCGGGTTCTTTGGGTAATAACGCTGTTTGATAGGTTTGTCATCCCTCATAGTGATAACATGGGAGGCGATGTCTGACAATCCAGCTACTGTATCAAAATCCGCCAGTTCTTTTTGGAGAAAATCTTCGATAGTCTGTGCTTCGTTCAACGTCGAATTATATACTATCCGTTGTTCACTTGGTGGTGTATTTCCATCGAGCCTTATATTAATACCACTAACATTGAGTACGCTTTGCGTCAGAGCTAGAAAGTCCATCCCCAATACTACCTCTTGTGTCATTCCATCCAGTAGTCAGAAGTCCATCTTGTGCTGTTGTGTGCCTATTTTAATTGTCGCTCTGAAACTTTCACTAACCTGTCGTGGAGAGCCATCCGCCAATCGAACCACTAATTCGTGTCGGCAACCTTTCCGTGCACGCTTCGTATTACATTAGGGTTTATAAAACTTTTGCTGGCTCCCGTGTCGATAATTGCCTTCATCGGTTGTCCTTCGATAAATAAGCACACAAAGAGTCGATTTTGTTCTATTGTGAACAGTTGGGCCCCTGTGTTGGATTTTCCGTCACGTCTCGGGGCTGTGGTAGACGTGGCCCCCTGGAGTTTCCCGGCCTTCTAGTACAACACTCGATGGTCCGTACATCCCGCTTACCACATCGCCAGCAAAATAGGATTTGGGGATTCCGGCATGTTCTAGCTATGTGGCCTGATCTGCCACACCGGAAGCATGCTGTTGAGATGTTTATTGGCACGATCTCCGCAAATGAAATATCTTTCTTTGCTCGTGGGAAGGAATTATCATGTTTTATCCTCCTACCTTTCTCCTCAGCGTTAGCATCTTCAAGAGGTATGTTACCACGCCTTGAGACTCTTGCTTGTCTTTCCTCTCTTCCGCGCTCCTCGTTGTTAATGTTCTCATAATCGTTTGCGAGGGTGATGAGTTCGTCCAACGAACTAAAGTCTCGCCGTTTTATATATTTCTGATACTCAGTTCCACAGTTACGATATAGTCGTTCTAATTTCTCCTGCTCAGTCATCTTCAAGTGTCGCATCAGTTTTTGCATTTGAAGAACATATCGTCGAAATGGTTCTCCCGCTCGTTGCAACCGGGCTCGCAAATCATCTTCTAAACGTTCAAAATATCGGTGCGGCAGGAAGAAGCTTAAAAAGTCATGTTTGAACAAGTGCCAGTACCTCCACTCTTTTTTATTATGACGAAACCACTCCAGAGCCTGTCCTTTTAATAGTTCGGGCATACTTCTAGCCAGCATATCTTTTGAAATGTCATAAACTTCCGCTAATTCTTCGACTCGTTCAACGAATGCTAACGGATCTTGATTGTCGTCAAACCGAACTGACCATTTTCTAACCTGGTCGATGACTGCTGCCTGCGTATTCCTTTGCGGGACTGAGAGAGTAAGTGCATCACGTATTGGTGATTCTACCAGAGGCGGTTCCACTGGAGTCCTTGGCTTCATGGGTATTTCTAGTCGGGGGTTACACAGTTGTTCCACAGGTTCCTGGTCTCCGCTGTCCGTATTTAACTCTTCAGTAGATGTTTTACTATGTTTGGCCTCCATCTCACTCAGCCTTATGTACTCATCTGGTTTATGATCTGGGTGGGCCACAAAATTAGACAGACGACGACGTAAGTCTTCGACGGTCCCCGTTACCTCCAAGCCAAATTCCTCCAGATATGTAATTAAGTCCTCTTTCCGCACATTTCTTATCCATGTACGTTTCATGTTGCTAATGTGTTATTCTATACCGAACGGTTAATTTGATTTACACAATGTGTCTCGCCACTTAAATCGTATCCTCTAATCTAGCGTCTAACGTCACTGCTCGGTCAGGTGAAATCGGTGCTATACTGTAGATCAGCTCTCGAATCGTGTTCTTAAGTCGAGGGTCCCTGCTCGGGCGCCACTTGTAATGAACCTCCTTATGATGAGGGTGTCTAGAGCTGGGATAGCTCAGCCACAGCCAGGGTCCTTACAAGAAAATTTCTATTTACTTATTGATGGTTACCTTTCGACTGTTTCAGTTTAAGTTTTAAACGCTTTCTTTTCCTTCAATTCAAATAATTTCTTTATTCTATTTAAATTCCTAAATTGGCGATAACTTACAAGCTATAATATACAATTGTTTATATTTATAGATACAATTTCAAAGCGATAGCGATATAATTATAAACACAAGTTAGATTTCGAAGTAATACATCCACGAAGTCTGGATTTCAGCCGTAGATATATTTGTACACGCAAGTCAGGCTTTCAAAGCGTTAGCGATATTATTATAAACACAAGTTAGATTTCGAAGTAATACATCCACGAAGTCTGGATTTCAGCCGTAGTTATATTTGTACACGCAAGTCAGGCTTTCAAAGCGATAGCGATATAGTTATAAACACAAGTTAAATTTCGAAGTAATACATCCACGAAGTCTGGATTTCAGCCGTAGCTGTATTTGTACACGCAAGTTAGGCTTTCAAAGCGTTAACGATATTATTATAAACACAAGTTAGATTTCGAAGTAATACATCCACGAAGTCTGGATTTCAGCCGTAGTTATATTTGTACACGCAAGTTAGGCTTTCAAAGCGTTAGCGATATTATTATAAACACAAGTTAGATTTCGAAGTAATACATCCACGAAGTCTGGATTTCAGCCGTAGCTGTATTTGTACACGCAAGTTAGGCTTTCAAAGCGTTAGCGATATTATTATAAACACAAGTTAGATTTCGAAGTAATACATCCACGAAGTCTGGATTTCAGCCGTAGTTATATTTGTACACGCAAGTTAGGCTTTCAAATCGTTAGCGATATTATTATAAACACAAGTTAGATTTCGAAGTAATACCTATATATTTGTACTGCACAAGATAAAAATGCTTACCGTTTTTTTTTTTTTAGTTTAATCAGCAGTATTGGTTACCTTGTAATGATTTTTCCCAGTGTTTCCTTGAGGGCCATACTACACGCAGGTGTAAAGTCGTACCTTTTGTGCAGGATGTCCATGGAGTACTTTTAGAAGCCTTCCATGTACATCCTTCATCTGACAACTTTTAAAGCTCCCAGACCGGTACGATACACCTTACCTGTCGTATGCTCTGTGCACACGTTCTAGAATTCCACCAGTGACTTGCTGTCTACCATAAATTTTCCTCCGTCGCCAGGTCCAAAACTGAGCCGTCCAACGTTGATCACAACTAAACCGAAAAAGAGCGATTTCAGGAAAACATCGCCTTTTATTTGTTCTTGGTGACGCTTTAAATTCCGCTATCACCAAGTTTGCATTTTTTTTTATGTGTAAACATTGTTTTTGCATGTTTACCATTTTTACCCATGCTTATATTTTTTCTTTAAGTCTTTCAGTGCAGCATTGTTTTTGGCTGTTTACAATTTTTGCCCCTGCTTATATTTTTTTAAGTCTTTCTGTGCAGCATTGTTTTTGGCTGTTTACAATTTTTGCCCCTGCTTATATTTTTTTTAAGTCTTTCTGTGCAGCATTGTTTTTGGCTGTTTACAATTTTCATTGTTATAATTATTATTTGCACAAATACGTTAGGGCAGCGTGGTATTATGTAACCCTAATTTTTGTGCAGGGAAAAATTGGGTCGTTACAGTCTACAGTGCCCTGTTAGGATTCCAAGTTTTTCTTTTGATAGATTCATACAATCCTGGTATCTCTTATTGTTATAGGTACCAATAAGTGATTTGGATTATTTTAATCCTGGTATATTATCCCAGTTATCCTTTTTATTCTGGTTCCCCTTTATTTTTATGAGAGAAAAGAGCGTGTTATTTCTTAGTCCACAAAAAGGTTCCGGTCCCATCATCGGTGTGGTTGCCCCTTTCCTGGCTAGTTTATCCGCGTGTTCGTTTCCGCGTACTCCAGTATGTTCCGGTATCCAAAGAATCGACACTTGATTTGTTTCGCCAAGCACATTTAGCTTATCAAGGCAGTCTAACACCAGTCTTAAGGTCACCTGATGCGAGTCCAGTGCCTTGATCGCCGCTTGGCTGTCTGTCAGTATTGCAATATTTTTTCCCTGGTAATTCCGTTCAATATTGATGAGTACGCATTTCAAAATAGCGCAAATTTCCGCTTGGAAGATGCTAGTATATTTTCCCAGCGCTACTCAGTGCTTCTTGCCTGGTCCGATTGTACCCGCTCCGGCACATTCGTGCGTAAGCGAGCCGTCAGTGAACCATGCGATTGTACTCTTCGTTAGCTGGTAGGTTTGATTGATGCCCTCCCAGTTTCTTTTGTTGCTTATTTCAGTTCTAAAAAGCTTAGTAAAGCTGAACTTAGAATTCATTGTGTCCCATGGCATTGAAATTTCCGGACACTGCTTATCAAGATTTTCGAACTTCTTTCTATTAAGCCAGCTATCCGTTATATTTCCTTTCTTCATTCGTAGAATTGCCCTTTCCGCACGGGATCTGATGTATATCGGCAAGGGTGTGAGCTTTAGAAGGACCTCCATGGATGCTGTTGGACAAGTCCGCATGGCACCCATTATACATACGCATGTCAGTCTTTGTAGCCTGTTCAGTGCGTAAGAATTATTCTGTCTGGTTCCATTTTCCCAAATGAGTGCTCCATATGAGATGATGGGTCTGATGATCGCCAACGCAGTATTTTTAGTGTACAGCCTCAACTTTTGCCTGCTATGGATCTACAAGTCATAAGAGCCCTAGTGGCTTTCTTCGTGACCTCCTCAAAGTGGTGTTTCCAGTTGAGTTTTTGGTAGAGACATATGCCTAAAAACTTAAGCGTTTTCAGATGTTTGAGTTTGTATTTTTTGTAAAGGTTACAACTGTAGTTTTACCTGGGTTTATACTCAGTCCTATCTTGTTGCACCAGTTTCTTGTGATTTCTAATCCATTTTGGATTCTGTCGCATAGAGCATTTTCAATTTTCCCTCTGTTCGTGAAGTAGTTCATCCACCAGTATGCTCCACAAGAGTGGTGAGAGTACCCCACCTTGTGGACATCCTCGTGTGGTATTCATCCTTATCAGGTCCGTACTAGTGCGTATTTCTACCTTCCTAGTTCGAAGCATGTTGCTCATCCACCGAGCCAGAGTAGAGTTTATTCCTCTGTTTATTAGTGATCTCTTTATAGCATCATGTGAAGTATTGTCAAACGCACCTTCTATATCTAGAAATGCGCATATTGCTGTTTCCTTCTTCTCAATACTATCCCCTATCATATTTGTCAGCTCAAACAAAGCGGTTTCAGTTGATCTCCCCGCCCTGTACGCGTGTTGGCATGGATGTAATGGGGTAGTTACAAGTGCTGTCGTTCTGATAAAGTTATCCACAACTTTTTCTAAAGTTTTTAGCATGAAGGATGTGAGGCGAATGGCTCTGAAAGATTTTGGATGGAGTGGATCCTTATTGCCTGTTTTTGGTATGAAAATTAACCGTTTGGTATATACCCAAACGCGTTACTAGCCTTAGTTATCTTCATCAGCGGGGTTAACAGATATTTTATTCCCTGTTGAATAAGTGCTGGTATACCATCTATGCCAGGTGATTTAAATCTTTTAAAGGTTTTCACCGCCCATTTGATCCTAGCTGTCGTACATATTTCCTTGGCAATAGCCCAGGTTTCTTTATCTGCTATTTGGCAAACTTCCTGATTGCTATTCTCAGTTTCTTGTTCCTCAATGCTGGAGGATCCTGGGAAGTGAGTCTCGAGAAGTAATTGGATCCTTCCCTCCTCACCTACCGTGTACGTATTGTCATCTCTTTTAAGATTGGTTGAGGAGGGTGTTTTCTCTCTGGCTAATACTTTGCAGATTCTTGCTGCCTCCGTCGTGTGTTCTATGTTGGCACAGAACATTCTAAAGCTTTCTCTTTTTGCTCTCCTAATTTCTTTATTATAGATAGTGAGAGTGCTTCTATATTCGGTTCAGCATCCAGTGCGCTTGAATCGGTTGAATAACCTTCGAGCTGTTGTTCTCAACAAGAAACTAACGATGTTGTTCTCAATGTCGTTGAGAAAAGGTACGTCCTTGGTTGATTTTATTGAGCTTAGCGGGCAGCTACTTTCGTATGCATTAATAATGGCATTGCTGAGGTGTTCAACTGTGGATTCCAGTTGGGTTACATGCTGTATATTTCTCCCTATATCTGACTGGCTTAGGTTAATTCCTAGATTATTCTGGAATTTTTCCCAGTCTGTTTTCCTAGGTTTCCTAGCTATTCTATTGATATGGGGTGCTCCTTTAATGTCAAATCTTATAATTCTATGGTCTGACATCGATAGTTCATTAGAAACAATCCAATTCTTAACTAGTTCGCTACTTAGAGTATTTCCTAGAGGTATATCTAAAACCTCTTCGCGTATCCTATTTACAAAGGTTGGTGTGTTCCCATGTTTATAATTTCTAATTTATTTTTAATTATAAATTCTAGAAGGTACTCAGCCTGTTTGTTGGTATCTGTGCTGCCACAAACCTCGTTATGTGCGTTAGCGTCGCATCCGAGTATAAGCGGTAGCTTCTTATTCAGGCAGTATTCCACCAGTCTGCTTATGCCCTCAGGTGGTACCTGAGTTTCGTCACCTGGTAGATATCCAGTTGCTAAGACGATGCTTCTGGAATTCCCGTTGATGTTGATGAGAATCTTGACTGCTACTAAATCCTTGGAGAGGAATTCTGAAAGACAAAGAAAGTAAATATTTTTATTCAATAACATACAAGTTCTGGGGTTATCACATCTGACATCCCATATTACCTGTGTGTATTTAGTGGCTAATCCGGTTTTTGATTCGTTGTTTTCAGTTTCTACGTTGTCTTTACCCGTCCTGTTCTTGTGGAGGTGAACAGGAATAAAGCTGAACCTGTAGGCGATTCTACAGTTTGTCGCTTTTATTCTAACGATCGGTCGTCGATCCCAATCGTTAGCAGCTTCCCATTCTTCATCTCCTTGCTTTTGAATATTCTCCACAGATGTGTGTGGAGTCCCTCATTCTGTATTACCATCAGCTTTAGCAGTTTTTCGTTTTCGACGCCTGCTGCCCTGGGGAGGTATGCTGTCATACGGTGAACACCGGGTATGTTTTCCCCAGTGCACGTGGTCAACTGAGCACCTTTCCAGTTTTTAAGCCGTGGTATTATTTCACGGACCTAGTCAGCCGTTTCTTTGCTCGAACAGTCAACCAGTATAAGACCTGGTCGAAAGTGTATGCCTTCAAACTTAAGTTTGTACATGCAACAATCATTTGCATGAGGGTACGATAATGTTTAATTCTAAGAAATATAAAATCTTTATATAATGAACTAAATAACAGGTTGCTATTATCATCATCTCAATTCAGTTTCGATTACTGTTTTGCACTCTATACTTGCTTCGCTGTTGTTCTGAACGCTGTATATGTAAATCAAAATGAAGTATGCATAATTTGTTTCAAAGCGTATAGCAAAGCGCATACTTGAACTTCATACTTGGTATACAGATATGTAGCATTGTCTATATTATTTTTAATTCATAAAACGAA
>NC_051846.1:223815020-223825979 GCF_002237135.1 Teleopsis dalmanni | reverse complement strand
CATGAGAATTCCACGTCAACTTCTCATCTAGAATCATTCCCAGGTATTTTACTTGGGTAACGGATGATAGCTCTTCTCCATTTAGGAATGGGTAATTGGAAAGTACTCTCTTCCTTTTCTTTGTGAAGACTACCAGACTTGTTTTCTTAGGATTTACATTTAATCCTACTTCACTGCACCATCTACTAACGATGTTCAGGGCTTGTTGAAGTCGATATGATATCATGTCTTCATATTTACCCCTGACAAGTATGACTATATCGTCAGCATAGCCTTGTGCCTCGAAATGTTTGGCACTGAGTCGATGCAAGAGCTCGTCTACTGCAATTGACCACAGGAGTGGGGATAATACACCCCCTTGTGGGCATCCTTTTACAGTATGTGCTTTTATTTCAGCATTGCCGAGAGTGGATTTAACCATTCTATTTCTTAGTACATTGCTTATCCATGTGCGTGTCGTATCATCTACTCCTCTGTCATGGAGGCATCTTTCGATATGTGAGTGATCAGTATTATCAAACGCTCCCTCAATATCAAGAAAGCATCCCACCGCATATTCTTTGCAATCTACAGACTCCTGTATTTTATTAGTAAGACTGAGTAATGCATGTGTGGTGGATTTATTTTGTTGGTAGGCGTATTGGTTGGCGTGGAGTGGATTTATAGATAAATACTCTTCCCTTATATGCCTTTCCACTATCTTCTCCATAGTTTTTAAAAGAAATGTAGACAAACTTATAGGCCTATGGGATTTAGGAAGTTCGCTAGGTTTACCTCCTCCTTTAGGTATGTATTTGACAATTGCTTCCTTCCAATTAGTGGGAATGATTCCCATCGCCAGCCCAGCTCTAAAGATATTAATGAGGTAGGGCATAAGGTCAGTTAGTCCCTTTTGTAGGAGTGCTGGAAATATTCCGTCTGCTCCAGGAGCTTTGAAAGGAGAAAATGAGTTGATCGCCCATTTAATTTTATCTTCAGTGAAGATTTTACGAGCAATCTTCCAGCCATTGTTTCTGGGCCTTTTGGTCACCAGGGAACTAAGCTGGGAGATTGATTGGTCGTAAATTGTAGATCCCGGAAAGTGTACTTCTGTTAGAAGTATAAGTGACTCTTTGCAGTCATTGGTATAAAGTCCATCAGGTCGTTTTAGAAGCCCAATGGGATTAGTGTGGCTTTTCGAGATAACCCTGTGGATTTTTGCGCTATTGCTTAAGTTTTGAATCTCTGAGCAAAAGCCTCTCCATGATTCTCTTTTTGCCCTTCTAATTTCTTTATTGTAGGCGGTGAGGGCATTTTTATAATTGTCCCATTCACCGTTGGTTTTTGCCTTGTTGAAGAGTCTCCGGGATTTGACTTTTAGCTTGGCTAACGTTTTATTCCACCATGGTCTTATTTTTCACCGGACAGGCCCCATGGTAGGCATTTATAATAGTTGTGCTTAAGGCAGCATCAGCTATTTCTAAATCATGAATATTTTTTTATCGTATGTTTATTACTGCCTAGATTGGCCTTGAGTTCGTCAGTATAAAGATCCCATTCTGTGGCCCTAGGCACCCTATACGATTCCCTTACCTTCATATTTAGATCAATATCAAATCTAATCTGACGATGATCAGACATGGATGTTTCTGCTGAAACATTCCAGTTTTTGATAAAATGTTTTATAAATTGTGTTGCTAGGGTGATGTCTAATACCTCTTCCCTGATTCTGTTTATAAAAGTGGGCTTATTGCCCGTATTCAAAATATATAGGTTGTTACCAGTCATAAATTCAAATAGACACTCACCTCTTTTATTGATGTCGGTGCTGCCCCAGATCGTGTGGTGTGCATTAGCGTCACTTCCAACGATGAGTTGCCTCTTGCTTTTAACACTGTAGTCTACTAGTCCTTTCAGTGATAGGAAGTCCAGGTCTTGGGAGTCTCCAGGTAGGTAAGATGAGCAGACAATGAGCTCTGTCTTACTTACTGGGGTGTCCACAGAAATTATAGCTGCTACCTGGTCCTTGTTGGTGTGCTGTGGAATAATGAAAGCATTAATGTCATCTCTTACCACAATACAAGCACGAGGTCGACCATGGCTGGCATGATCGTACAGTAGCTTACCTTTTATTCCCTTTATCTGGTTCTCATATACATATGGCTCCTGGATAAAGGCTAGGTCAATCTTTTCAGATAGAAGTCGCTGTGTCAACACCGCCGTAGCAGCTTTGGCGTGTTGAAGATTAACCTGCAGGCACCTCATCATTTTATTGGTATCGTCCTTTACCGTTCCGCATCCACTTGGGCAATTTTGTCCCATGAGTGGGTGCTTCCTGTCGAGGGGATCTTGAAGCTGGTTTCTTTGGCCCTTGCTTCTGGTCCTTTATACTAGATACCGGTGTGCCACCCTGCTGTTTTGAGGTGCTGGGCCCGACTTCAGTTCGGGTGCTGTCCCGTGTGACTTTAACCGTCTCACTTGGCTTATCTGCCTGTGCTTTTGAGGTACTGGGTCTATCACCTGAAAGCGGCCTTTTGGATGGAGGCACCTGTTGCTTGACGTCACTGGGTTTCTCTGTCGTAAATGGCCTTTTTGTCGTCAGTTTCTTGGGTCCAGTTGGCTCTCCCTTCACACGTACGTGAATTTGTGTGAAGTTCAGATACAGCTTCCCTGCCTGACCGACTATCCAATTTTTGGATTTTTCGTCCACCGAGATCGTAACGGTTTCCCCACCATTCTTATCTTTCTCAGTCCTGAGAATTCTCCACGATGATGTGCAAATGCCACCATTTTGTTTTTCCAATCGGGACATCAGAATTTCTGGTGGTAGCACAGCAGAGGGGGGAATAAATGTGATGCACACATAGGTTTTGGGCATCTCTTCGCCCTGAAACACTTTGAGAATAGCATCCGGGAATGGTTTGAGTTTTGGGACACAGGTGGTCAGCCAGTTCCTCGTTTCACCATTGCAGCATGTTAATGAGAGCCATCCGTCTCTGTTAACACTGGTGATGGAGCCGTAGACACTATTGTGCTTGGGAAGTTTGTCAATTTCTTCCAGGAGCTTCGATTTTATCAACTCCATTTGGTCACCAGTGAGATTCACCTCCGGATATTTCTCATGGGCGATAGCCACTTTGCAAGCATTGGCTACATCCCTGTAAGATGGAGTCGGTTTTAGCTGGTTTCCGGTAGAGCTAGATGTTTGTTGAGTGGCTTTTGGCTTTTTGGGCTGCGGGCGTTGTGTTTCTTCGGGAGATGTGTTATTAGATCTGCACCTTTTGCTGGTACTGGGTCTGTCACTTTCTCCTTCTGCTGCGAAGGAAGCTTTGTAGAGAGAGTATCGCTCTCTCTCTTTCTGCTTCGCAGTCTCCAAATCCAATCCATCCCTAATCATGGCCTTGATGCGTCTTTTCTGAGCCCCGGTGAAGTATTCCGCTTTCTTCCTGGTCTCTATGTTGCCGTCACCTGAGTTCACCATGCTCTGGGTATTAGCATTAGACGCACCGCCATCGTGGTCACCTGTGTCCATAGGACTCTGGGTGTCAATCACCGGAGAGGTGTTCCCACCGCTTGATACCATTGGTCTCTGATCAGATGGGTTCAGATCATCCAGATCCTGAATCTTGAGAGATGCTTCAATCCTCTTTTCAAGATTTCCTCCAACCTTCGTTGGCGAACGGAGTAGAGCTTCTTCCTCTGACTCTGTAATTATATTATTAATTGGTATATTTAGTTTATTTTCCATATACAGTGTTTAATATAAGGGAAAGAACAGTCACCCAAAGCAGAGCCCCATACTTTGAGAAGGCATTAATTAAAACAGGAGAGTGCCCGGTATCCTGAGTTCATTACTAAAAGACTGGATGCACCCCTCCAGTCAAGCATCCTCGGCGTAACAGTCTACCTCAGATTTGGGGGTTTTTATAGGTATCGTACAAATTTGAAAGCTACACATATCAAAACAATAATTACTATAAATACGTACCCGGGAAGTTTTCACTTCCCAGCCCGACAATCAGCAGTCCACCCTTGGCAGAGACATGACCATATCAAGAGCTTCCCATCAGCCTGAGAGATTGTCGCACTTACCCTTACGAGTCTGGCTGATAAGCTGGAACTTAGCTGGAACTGCCACTTACATCCACATTACTCAGTATGCAGATCCAGTCCAAGTAACTTCATCTGAATAATTTACAGTTGGCTGATCCTTGGTATTATGAATGAAGAAAAGTTTGTTGTGAGTTTAATGATTATTTTATAAAACTTTACGTTTTGCAGTTTTTCCGTGAAATATGTGTAAGAGTACGATCTTAGTTGATCGTACATTTCCCTAAAAATAGGCAAGGTTATTTGCATGTTGGCAGTTGCTGACTAAAGCCAGCCCGTCAGTTCGACGATAAGAAATGCTAGAGGTATTCAGGCAAGTGATTAGTTGCTTAGTTGATTCAGAAATCTCATATAAAAAAAATAGCATTTTGATGTTAATCAGTTGCTTGAACGACCCAAAAGGTGTAATCTGATTAGTTTGTTGTATGCAAATGCCTTGGCAGCACTCGTATCAACAGCAAAAGCGAAACGTATGTTAAGAGTAAAATACTTAAATATTCGTAAATTTTAATATCATTTAAATTTATCATAAAATTTATCAAATAAACAAAATTGCAAACGTGTCATAGAGTATTCAATTTTATACTTTTATAAAATTAATTTCATTTTTATTAATTATATTTTAATCCTTTAAAAATTATAGTTTTACTGAATTTTATTTCTTAATTTATGTTATTATTTTTGCATTTTCTTTTCAAGACACCCTATGCTTTAAGCGCCGTCACTTGGTACTTGCAGCACTATTAATCAAATTTTCACTAATCTGAGAATCCGAAATAGTAGATTCTCTGCTTAGTTTCTTTTTTGTATGCAAATTTTTGTTGTAATCATCTACTAAGCAACTAATCAGTTGCCTAAATACCCCTGCTGATTTTTGGTATTCGGTTAGTAATTGGTGTCATAATGTAAATGACTTTGAAAAGATTAAATACGGAAGAATTACACAAATATTAATGAAAACCTTTGCGAATTTAGCAGAGTATGTTATGAAAATATGATAAAAAACCTAATGAGGTAATTGGGGCAATTCTATGTCAAACATTAGTTTGTGCATCAAGTTTAGGTATATAAGATGAGTTCAAATTTATTTGTATTTTTACAAGTTCTTGTGTGCTGTTGTTAGCGTTATTCTGGAATAGGACACTAACGTGAAGAGTGTGTTGTGCTATCAAATAAAGAGCTTAACTGAAGTTTTAAAACTGATACTACTAAATTAATTTTAAAGACTAGCTAATATGAATATTGTGTAACTGTTGGTTAGAATTGTGTTTTCCGTTTCAACACAAATGAATGAGTGTTAAACATTAATTATATAGAAAGGTTACGATATAAAAAAAATTGAATGTAACTTAAACCTGAACTCATTGTTTTTTTTCAAAAATTTACTAATGTGAAGATTGTATCGTGTGAAACTTTTGGTTATGGAGGTGAAACGTCAACTCAACGTTATTATACAACTGCCCAAATTTAGCATTTAGTATACATTTTTACATAATGGAACTTCAAGTAATAATTCAAAAACAAGATTAAGAATGACATGAGTGAACTATTAATAGTGGATAAAAAGAAAACTTTTCTTTAAATTAAATAAATTAAATATTACAAAATAATTAAAATTAATGCATAGATGATATAATAAATCATTATGTTATAAAGTTTCGTAGTGAACGGACGTGTTTTTTAACCGGTCTCGAAGAAATAATAATATAAAATAACAGTATAAAAACAAGTAAATAAGATATACTCTTATAAATATCACTTTTGTTATTAATACAAATTCACAAAAATAGATCATTTTTGGGCAAAAAACAATTAGTAAAAGTTTAAAGTGCATAAAATATTAATTTGAAAATAGCGCGCGCTTTTTTCGATTTTTGTTGACTTTTTTTCTTTTTGCACAACTTTATTAAAAAACTCAAACAGCTGACAGAGGCAGCAAATTAATTTCTAAAGCTTATAATCAAAAGTGAATAAGCATTCAAACAAAAAAACAGTGCGGTTTTGTGTATATATAAACAAACCAAAAAGTGCTGATAGAGACAGCTATTATTATATTTTATTTTATTAGTGAAAAAGCTGTTCGTAGTAATTAAACAAAATTAAAGTATTCAGCTGAGACAGCATACACAACCTATTCTTTGATTAGTATGTACACAAACCATTTATTAAAAGTGTTATAACACAAGATCAATCATCCTCAAACTGTTCATAATAGTAACCTTTATTGTCAAGTAGAAAACTCCAATTTCATATCCTATTTTGGTAATTGCTTAATTTATCATAATGCCGGTCAATCGAACTCCACCAAAAGGTGGAGGCGAGTGAAATCACGAGCAACAATCACAGCAAGAACAACAACAACAGCATAAAACGCACCAACAAGCTATCCTATGCTCAAAAGCATCCAATAATAATAATCAAACAACACTTCTACAATCAAATCAACTGGAAGAAAAATCATTGCAAACCCAACAAAAACAACCACAACAGAACCAGCAAATAGAGAAAAAACAAATGCAGCAGGAGTACCACATAAAACTCCAACAATCAAACCATCATCAACACAATTCACCATCAAAACTCATTCAGAATTTGGAAAACTCTGATATTAACACCAGAACTGCAAACACAACGGAAGATGCAAACACAAATAAAAACAATGGCTTCAACACGCCAGTAGTGAATAAGAAAATTCCTAGCTCCCCTGGTAAGCAAATCAATGAAATAAACGCCAAAAAGCACAAACAAAACAAAAAACAGTACACATTAAACGAGTATTTCTTAGCTACAAATAGGTTTGCTGTTCTAGCAACTGATAATGATAAAGAACCCACTAAAGATAGCAAAACAACACAAAATCAAACGGCTAAAAATAAAAAACCACCACCCATTTACGTGCAAAAAGTACAGCTACTAGACAACCTAATTAAAACGTTAGATGCACTACAAATATCTAAATATGAAATTCGTGTATTACAAAACAATGAAATAAAAATCCAGCCATACGAATCAACAGATTACACTAGCATAGTAAAATTTCTTAAGGAAAAGAGCGTAGAGTACTACACGTATTAGCCAAAAAAGATCTTCTATAAGGGTTTAAGATCTTCCTACGCGGTATGCACCACTCCGCTAACAAAAATGAAATTATATTAGAGCTAGCTGAACTAGGACATGAAGTATGCAATATACAAAACGTATTACATCCGCGCACAAAATCTCCGTTAATCAATCGAAATGAAACATGATGTAAATAACAAGGAAATTTACAATATCAAGGACCTACTGCACTGCAAAATAAATTTTGAACCTCCCCATCCAAAAAGAACAATACCACAATGTACCAACTGTCAAAAATATGGACACACCAAAAAAAAAAAAAATATATATATTTCTGGCCTAGGCAACACTAAGTGTTGCCAGGTGCAATCTGACATTTCCACTGGAAAGGTTGACATTTTTGAGCAAAACATCACTCAGAATGTGTTGTCATTTAATTGTGAATTGTTTTATTTACAGAGACTTAAAAAATTCGTCTCGGCCAAAAAATGGAATTAACACGTGAACATTTTCGCGCGACTATTTTTCACAATTTTCGATGTCGATTATCACGACAAGAGTGCATTGATGAACTTAAATCTTTGTATGGTGATGAAGCACCACCCTATAGCACTGTGAAAAACTGGTTTAATGAATTCAATCGTGGCCGACGCTCGCTCAACGACGAATTCTGTGAAGTTCGTCCAGAAACGGACGTTGAGCCAGAGAACATTGATGCCGTGCGTGAACTGATAATGCAAAATCGTCATGTGACATACCGTGAGATACAGGCATCCTTGGGTATTTTTCCCACCAGCATACATTCGATATTGCATGAACACCTGACTGTAAAAAAGGATTGTTCTCGTTGAATCCCGCACAATTTGACAATCGCTCAAAAAAGGCTCGTGACGATTGGTGCAAAGAAATATTGAAAAAATACGTTCGCAGTGCTTCAAAAGACGTTTATGAGATCGTCACAAGTGACGAATCATGGATCTATGCGTATGGGCATCAAAATAATGGGTCATCCGTCAAATTGATGGGTCATCCGCCGTACAGCCCTGACGTGGCGCCCAATGACTTCTTTTCATTCCCGCACATCAAGAAAAAAATGCATGGTCAACGATTTTCGTCGCCAGAAGATGCTGTTGAAGCATTCAAAAACCATGTTTTGGAGGTGTCTCAATTGGAGTGGAAAAAGTGCTTCGACAATTGGTTTGAGCGTATGCAAAAGTGTTTAAATCAGGCTGGAGAATATTTAGAAAAACAATAAAACCATTTTTGATGATAAATATTCGCATTTTCATTATTAGGCCAGAAATATATATATCAGCCCTCGTAAAAGCAAAACAAAAGCATTCAACAGCAGAAGTAGCATTAAGTACCACCATCAAAGAAAGCCAAATAGTGTTACTTGGAAAAGCAATGGTAAATTTAGGAAGCAAGATGCAAAAACAATATACGGTAAGGGCTTTGATTGATTCTGGTTCGCAGACGAGTTTAATTACAGAAGATCTTGATCAAAGGTTCCATATTCCGTATCAACGCAACAAAACGAACATAAATGTCGTTACAGTTGCAAAAAATGAGACTTACTATGTACTCCGTTTATGATCCGAAAGATATTTATGAACTTAAGGCTGTAGTGCTGCCATTTTTTTTTTTTTTTTTTTTTTTTCAAAAGAAGGGTTGGGAAGTAGTCTCCGCGTCACTGCATCCTCGAGGATTATTGTGACATACCCACTTCAGTTCCATAGACGAGTAGCAGTTAAGAATGCCAGTATGTCCTTTGGAGAGATGTTGCCTAATTTCGTTATAAGCGGATAGGCAATGGATAAGTAGCGAAGTCTGAGTTTTGCAAGACTATCACAGTGACACAATATGTGTTCTGCTGTTTCCTCTTCTTCGTAACAAAGTCTACAGCTATCGTCTCTAGTAATACCTAGATTCAATAAATGTTTTTTTAACTCCGCAGTGTCCAGTTAGAAAAGCTGTGACAAGTCGGATGCCACTTCTGTTCAGCATAAGTACCTTCCTAGTTCTGGCTTTTGATCGAAACGGCATGGATTCTTTTGCTTGTCTGCAGGTAATTGTATTATCCCAATCATCCTGAGCTGCTCTTTCCAGCCATTCATTAGTTTCCGTGTACCACAGATGGTAGTCTCCAGCGAATGGAAGTATGTTCCGTTCCCATTCATTTCTGTCTGGTATTAGTATTAGGAACTTTTAGTGAAAGTTGAATTTAGGTAAGCAAATCTCAGATATGGTGATATTTAGTCCTTCCTCTCTTTGCATTTCCCTACCTAACAGGGAGTTATCGAGTAGTCTTGTTGATTGATTGCTAGTCAACTGTAGTTTGGCCATAAAAGTCATTGCTTCCTTTTTGACTAGTAGGTGAAGTGGGGGGAGCCCCAATGCAACCTCTAGGGCTGCTGTCGGGGTAGTTCTCATCGCTCCACTTGTCATTATGTAGGCTAATCTCTGCAGCTTACGAAGTTTATCTATCACAGTCTTCTGTTGTGCTTTTTTGTACCAGATAGCTGACACATAAGTTACAATTGGTCTGGCAATAGATGTGTACATCCAAAGGATGAGTTTTGGATTAAGGCCCCAGTGCTGTGAGGTTTCTGCTGGTCCATAATGCCTCTTTGGCTCTTCGTATAACATTGTCTACATGAGAATTCCACGTCAACTTCTCATCCAGAATCATTCCCAGATATTTTACTTGGGTAACGGCTGATAGCTCTTCTCCATTCAGGAATGGGTAATTGGAAAGTACTCTTTTCCTTTTCTTTGTGAAGACTACCAGACTTGTTTTCTTAGGATTTACATTTAATCCTACTTAACTGCACCATCTACTTACGATGTTCAGGGCTTGCTGGAGTCGATATGAGATCATGTCTTCATATTTACCCCTGACAAGTATGACTATATCGTCAGCATAGCCTTGTGCCTCGAAATGTTTGGCACTGAGTCGCTGCAAGAGCTCGTCCACTGCAATTGACCACAGGAGTGGGAATAATACACCCCCTTGTGGGCATTCTCTTACAGTATGTGCTTTTATTTCGGCATTGCCGAGAGTGGATTTAACCATTCTATTTCTTAGTACATTGCTTATCCATGTGCGTGTCGTATCATCTACTCCTCTGTCATGGAGGCATCTTTCGATATGTGAGTGATCAGTATTGTCAAATGCTCCCTCAATATCAAGAAAGCATCCCACCGCAAATTCTTTGCAATCTACAGACTCCTGTATTTTATTAGTAAGACTGAGTAATGCATGTGTGGTGGATTTATTTTGTTGGTAGGCGTACTGGTTGGCGTGGAGTGGATTTATAGATAAATACTCTTCCCTTATATGCCTTTCCACTATCTTCTCCATAGTTTTTAAAAGAAATGTAGTCAAACTTATAGGCTTATGGGAATTAGGAAGTTCGCTAGGTTTACCTCCTTCTTTAGGTATGTATTTGACAATTGCTTCCTTCCAATTAGTGGGAATGATTCCCATCGCCAGCCCAGCTCTAAAGATATTAATGAGGTAGGGCATAAGGTGAGTTAGTCCCTTTTGTAGGAGTGCTGGAAATATTCAGTCTGCTCCAGGGGCTTTGAAAGGAGAAAATGAGTTGATCGCCCATTCAATTTTATCTTCAGTAAAGATTTTACGAGCAGTCTTCCAGTCATTGTTTCTCGGCCTTTTGGCCACCAGGGAACTAAGCTGGGAGATTGATTGGTCGTAAATTGTAGATCTCGGAAAGTGTACTTCTGTTAGAAGTATAAGTGACTCTTTGCAGAGTCATTGGTATAAAGACCATCAGGTCGTTTTAGAAG
>NC_051846.1:223789542-223814920 GCF_002237135.1 Teleopsis dalmanni | reverse complement strand
AAGCTAACAAAACAGATAAACTATTGATGGTAAACATATAAATCCCCTAGATATTCAAATTTACTTATTACGTTTATAATATGCCATACGAACTCTCCCGGATCCAAATGCGGAATTCTAATCTCTAAAAAATATCAAAGACCTATAATTAAGTGAAAACATATACAAAAAAAAAGCAATAAATATAAAATGGATAATAACAATAATATAGTATGTTATTAAGATTAAAAAATTGTGATTATTCTATAACAGTCATGAAAAACGCCCGTTCAAAAATGGGATAAATTCTACGAGGTTTCCTTACAGAAACAAAGATCTCTGTCCATTGTCAGTTTCCACTGACGCGTTTCGTCTGATAACTAATCAGATTCTTCAGAGTAGCAGAAGAAATTTATGTCCTGTCAAGTTTGTAGTAAGTAAATGATGTATGTAAGATAAAAATATATAAATTAAATTAAAATATGTTAGTTATTTGTAAAAACAAAAAAATTATTAAGCAAATAAAATAGCTTAGAAATTCACCATCAATAAATTTGTTATGGTAAACCTTAAAAATGAAAGTAATTATAAAAATGTCCTAAAAAATGAGACTAATCAATAACATTTACTATTTATTTATTTACGAATTAAACCAAATATATAACCAGCACTATGCATAAATGAACCAATTCATAAATTAAATTACTGAAATGTAAATGAAAAATTATAAAGTTCACAATTAGATCATTATAGTATATAGCCAAAATTCAACAAGTAAATAGAGAATAAATAAAAGTTAATTATAAGAGTAATTATAAAAGAACATTATATCCACATTATTTTTCTAATTAGACAATTCAAAAAACTACTTACTCATATGTCACTGTTTCGCATCAAAAATCTTATAACAATCATATTCAAAATCTAGTAACATACTTATTTACATATTTATTTTGTTTGTTCATTGACAGCTACCACATGCCTATTGTGAATATGATGACAGACAAATAAATCAACACACCAGAAAAAAACTATAAATTCTTAATATCCCCACATGATAACTACAAAGTTGTGATCAGAGCGGATAAACGACCAGCAGAAATACATGAACGCAAACTTAACGCTCCAACAATAGATGAAGTTGCAATCCTGATCGTTGGAGAAAACATGAACACACGCCATATTGTGCTTACACGTCGCGATACTGGGCAACTGCAACAAGTATGTGAAACACACCGTTCATATGACACGTTGCAATATCCACTGATGTTTTGGCAAGAAGATGATGGATATCACTTCAATATAAAAATGATAAACCCATTGAATGGTGGGTATCAACATCATAGTTTTCAATTCAGAATACAGACGTGAGTCTTACTTCTAAGATACTAATTTTATTGTTTTTAAATCAGGTGAGGAAACTACCAAAAAAATTAGTTCGTGTAATCCAAAATGGAAAGAAATAGTTCAAATGCTGCTTCCTGGACAGACATCAAGTAATCGGCACGACATCACTTCACGTGTATTCAACCACAAAATTCGATCGCTGATGAATCTAAAATTTAATATAACATTCATTGACTGTTACGCGGTATGAAGTTCGCGGGGTCACCTAGTTTGAAAATAAATTGAAATCTAGTATATTATAATTATACAAATTCATGAAAAAACCACAAATAACTAAAATAGGTTATGATGATATGACCGAAAAAAAAATATTATGGGTTCATTAAATTGTTATTATGAGTAGAAGATGGACTGATATTTCACGGAATGTACAGAAAGTCTCAGTTTCCAGTTATAAACCGAGGGTTTAATCTTAGTTCAGATTTATTAAGACTTAGAAAGCTGCCATAATGTTGGTTGTGGACATAAATGAATTACGAGGATTGCCTTACGACTTTGGTATTAGAAATAGGCCGTGGTGTTAGAATAAGTTCGATATTTTATAGTTCGGTGCAGTTTGACAAGTCAAGTAGATACACCATAAAACTCCGCAATTTCTGATATTGGAATAAAAGTACCGCTTTTGCAAGCTTGTCACATACATCATTTCCGTAAAATTCTTATGACAATGGGTTCTGCAAGGTACAGATATGGTTTACTTTGTTCACACATTTTAACATAATTTTATTAATTTTATTTTTAAGTCATTTTATTTATTTTAATAACTTTTTGTTGTTTTTTTTTTATTTAGTTCATGACTTATTAAGTAAATCCACTTATTTTTAAATGAGTTATATTGAAATAAAAAATTATTTACTTATTTAATATAATTAGTTGCATTTTTGTGATTCACGTAAACTCTCTGCAACTTGAAATTAATCAAAAGCTTTAATCGATAAGATAGTTTTGAAAATATAAAGCACTTCGTTAAGAAAAAATAAAACAAAGGAGAAAAATTTAATACCAACAAATCTTGAGTACAGTGAAACCAGTTAATCTGGGAGATGCTTCCAGCACATTCATATGTTATCTATGTACATAATTTAAACTCATACATAAATCAAAATTTGAAATTCTTAAATTTCTTTATTAAATACGATTACTTAGCATACTTTTCATATGAAAATTTTATGCAGAGCCTCGTCGACTACATAATTAAAGATAGAAAACAGAAATTATCTATCCACCTCAATAGATGTAAACATCTGTTTCAAAAGAAAAAAAACATTAATATGAGACCCATAAAATATATAAATATTGATATGCATATATATATATTTACAAACATAATAACACGCCTATATATGAACTTTTAGTTTTTGTCATAACGCGGACCTCAATTTAGATTACTTATTAATAGAAGAAAAAAAAATAATTATATGCTTTTAAGAATTAATGCAACTTTATTTTATGAAAGAGTACAAACAAATAATTTTTAAATTTAGATTTAGAATTTTAAATTTAATGAAATTAAATCTAGTTTGGAAAATAACTTCATTGATAACTCAAGAGACATAAATAGTCGATCCATCCCATACTACTATCACAAAGTATTTATATAAAAAATTATATCGTAAATTTGATTTAGCGCTTTGAAGTTTATAATATACACCAGTATACAACATCAAAACGACAATTTTTATTGTTGTAGTACTGTAACGACACGGATTCTCCGTTTCGTTATATCCTTTGCCGGGGTAACCTCAGCCCCTCCCAGGAGTCGTTTACAATAAATTTTTATTTGCAAAAACAGGACTAAGTGCAAGACTTTGAATCTATGAACGATAAAGGCACGCTTTAAATAGCCATGCTTAAAGTTTAGTTCCAATTCTTCTTTCCGTTTATAATGGTCACGTTCTTTGAGACTAAAAATGATTTTTTTTAAATGTTAAATTTTTATATATCATTAGAGCTTTCTTTAGCGCTTTAATACTTTTAGCATATATACATATTTAGCATATATTTTTTTTTATATTCAACCAATTAGGAGTTAATTGATTAAATTTCCAATACTTTTGTGTTTTTCCTTCATACCATTATAATATTATCTTGTAATATTATTTTTAACGTAATGCGAAAGGATCTGGCTCCACATTAGTGGAACAGTAATCTTGAGTTAATTTTATTTATTCTGGAAGTTCATCTTTTTCGTGTTCTAACTTAATCTATAGTGCGACTGCTTTAGTTTTGCCTCCTTCTTCCGTTTCTAGTCACGTTTTCAAATCATATATTTCTTCTTCCATCAAAAGTTTATCACCGTTCAAATGTTTATTTTCGCTACGCAAAAACTTAAATTCTTTTTCCATCTCAGTAATGCTTGTGTTGGAGCGCTTGAACTCAAATAATTAATAATTGTTTTGATTAAACTCTTCTAAATTTGATATATTCTATACATATTGTAAATTATATATTTAATATATTGTACAACTCATTCCCATGTTGATATTTTAAATTATCATATAAATCTCTTTATCAGTATCGATCTGTTTACCCATAACACACATTTTATCAGTGAGAAATTGTATTTCCCTTGACAGCTTATCTGTGTGAAGTCGATATCTGCTATATCGATTGTAGTACTTACTGTTTTTATATCGATATTACCTGAGACTATCCATCCCAAAGAAGTCTCCTGTAGTATCATTCCATTGAATTTCTGAATTTTTGTTTGTAAAATTTCAGGCATCAAATCAGATCCAATAATAATGTCGATTCTGCTTACAGTGTAGAATTACATTTGTAATTGAGTACGACATCTTTTAAAGAGAATATTAGAAGTCGATATCTGCTATATCGAGTGTAGTACTTTCAGTTCTTATATCAATATTACCTGAGACTATCCATCCCAAAGAAGTCTCCTGTAGTATCATTTTATTGAATTTCTGAATTTTTGTGCTCTTGTAGATCCAGATGAATGATATACTCTTTTCTTATTATATTTTATTATACAGATAGAATTTATTTTTAGCGACGAATTATTTCGGGTTTCCAGAAAAAGTATTACTTAATTTGAGAGATGTGTGCATATTTTTTTTATTTAATTATTTAATGAAGTGCTATGAGGGACACACTTTCAATGCACTATCTTACATACTAACTTACAAACTAACAAATTAAATTGAACATACTAATTAAATTGTTGAACAACAAAAAAATTTATTCAAAACCAATCATTCAAAACCAATAAAATAAACGATTAAAAATTGAAATCCGGGTCGACGGACCGGACGGCGTATAAAAATTGGCACGTACACTGTCTAAATTTTCGTTATCCTGGCCTTTTAAGCTAGATCAAAATTATTTTTACAGTTTTTTAAATATTGTTAAATATATATTAATTATTTATTTGAACTTACTTCACGTATTTCTAAAAATAAACGGAAATTATATATGCCCATCGTCAGTATCATCAGTAGTAGGCATGTAATCACAGCCAAGTCAAACCAATTCATCGTCATAAGACTTCTAAAATTAATAAAAAATATATTTATTATTTATTTCAAGTATTGTTAATATAATTTTAAATATTAAATATAAATTTTAAAATATTGTTGTGATTATTCCCACATTATTCACGTGTTCGTTTGCGATCAACTTGAATTTCTGTGGAACGTTTATTATCTTCTATACATTGAAGATAATATCTGTGTTTCAAACACACACTATTATTTTTAATAACAACAATATTTCAAAAACTTATTTTCCAACTAACTGACATTATAATAAATTATCACAGTTTACTTAAATATAAATACAATATAAATACAAATAAATATAAATTTTAAATACAAATTCAGATACCAATCGCCTAAGTTCAAAATTTTTGCATGACGTGAGTTCTTGTAAACTTTATTTTAATTAAACTTTTTTTAATTTAAAATTTTTTTATTTAATTTTTTTTATTTAAAATTTTATTATTTAAAATTTTTTTATTTATAAATTTTTTTTATTAATTTTTTTTTTGCACGAATTTCTTTTATTCATGTATATTATATTCAAATACATTGTCTTGTCTACATATGGTTTATCTGAGGTTCTCCATTACATAGCACCTGATCAGAAAAATAATTAAGTATTAAATATTAACCTTAACAGCAAGACGCTATAAAAAACAAAAGTCGTATATCGCAAAAAAGGTACCAAATAGGAAAATCTCAGTACCAAGTATCTAGATACAAGCAAAAATATAATAACAGCAGAAAAACTTCAATTAAATGTGATCAATAAATAAAGTCATTAAAATACGTAAGCCCACATTGTATACATAAGTGGCTTAAGTCGAAAAAAATAACAAAAACATTACGATAATAATAGAAAAAAGAAGAACTCATAGAAAATTCTGTAGAGAAGAAAACACTAGATTTAATTTTTAACTGCCGCCTTAAATGAAATATTTGAATATGTCAGGTGCTGTTCACGATCTCTTCTTACCATGAGTTGTTATTATGTCGGCTTATTTTGATAATATACGCGTGCCTTGCAAAAATTTCCAAATAATGAAAAAATGTGATAGGCATTTGATTTAATTGTCTTTAAATATACGAATATATATACAATAGAAAACTTACAATCTCTTTTAAGCCACGGAAATCAGTTAGTTGATCATATATAATATAAATAAGAAGTCGAAACTATTCTCTTGATACCACAACGCGTTCAACTCCAAAGTGAGACACAAGACTTACTTAACGGTGATTGGAGTATAAACTAGTAAATCTGTAGTAATGTCCAGGATAACTAAACACCTTTAGTCCCTTGAAATTAATCAAAGGTTATATTACTATATATCTTATGTGTATTCCTTATTAATGCGATGTGACTGTTTATTAAGATTTGATTTTGTTAAATTACTGATATTTTTTGAGAGTGAATTACTAGGTACAGCCCTTACTTTGTAGGTAAGTGGATTTTTTAAAGTAAAAGTACAAGTACTCAAAATGTTAGTTTTCTAAGCATAAATAAAGTACTTATCATCAAATCTTGGTGATCTACTTATAAAAATATATCTTACGAACTCATCAAAATACATCGTGTGAACACTGCAAGGCTTACTGCAGTTCTTCCTATTCATTGTTGTACAGGAACCCACGTACAGAAACTACGCATTCCTCTTAATCCTCATTGTAGAAGTTGTGGAAACGTACAGGGAGAAGGAAACCAAAAAAAACACTTCTTTTGTGAATGCCTGGTTTTGGCGTTCAGAAGAAATAGAATTTTAGAAAACTACCTCTTTGACAGCTTATCAGACTGTTCAACGATAAAGATAAAATACTAATTAAATAATCTAAACTCGACGGGATAGATTTAGTGTCTACACTTTTATACTAGAGATTCTTATGAGGGATGTGGTGGCAAAACAGCATTACCGTTCTTGAACGTAATTGGATAGAGAAGTTTTGAAAGTGTTGAAAGTTAGTTTGTAGTAAGAGAATGGTCAACATTCTTTGCATTTATATAATTTCGGTGTAAAGGTTTCGAAAAGTAGTACTGTAACGACACGGATTCTCCCGTTTCGTTATATATAATTTATGCTGGGGTATCCTCAGTCTTTTCCAGGGGGTCGCTACAATAAATTTATATTCGCGGAGACAGGACTTCTCAAAATAAAAATAATGCGTTTAATTTTTTTAAATACTGATTTATTTAAAATATTAATAATTCATTAAAATAATATGTAATAAAGAAAAGAATTCAATTAAACGTAACAAGATAAACCTGGAGATTAACTATTTGTACAATTTTCAACGATTTATATAAGATAGCTTTATATAGATTATTATTTCTTCAATCGTATTTCAATAACTTGAGATTTTAAACGCATGCAAATTCTGAATGTATTTCCTTAGTCGTATTTCAAAGAGATTGGTTAAATTTAATTAGATATGACTTGTGAGATGTTTCCTTGTGACCAGCTGTATTTGGAAGCTGTCCCTGTAGAGTTCACAGTGGTGGCTGATCCGGTTTCGTGGTTGTACCTTAGTATAATTTCGGTGATTATTCTGCTCGATGAGTACCTACTGGACGAAACGGGGTTAGTGAATATATATATGTCTTGTTATATTGAATATATATATAAAGTGTCTCCGCGCCTGGACTTAAAACCGCCCATGCACTCGTAAACAATTATATATATATTTTAAATAGGTTATACACTAGGCTTAAAACCGTCACTGTGTCAGACAGTTTTTAATATTTATTTATTTTATGTGTTGACATACAATGCCACCGAGTGATCATACAAGACACACTAAATTCTTAGAAAATTGCGCCGTCTTTTATACGCATCCTCTTGAACTTTTTGTGTAAAGTAACAAAGCTTTGAGTTGATCTTAGTTGAACTTAATGCACTTTAACACTTTTGCATAAAAGCTTCCTTGTGCATCTTTTTGCAGCGAATTGCATTCTGACGTTTTTGACGTTTGCAAATGTTTGTTTACATTTTTATAAAAAGCGGCGGTGCTCGTGTTTTTATTTTTATGGTTGAATTATTTATAAATAAAATAATAAATAATTTATAAATAAATTATTATTTATTAATTTAAATAAATTTATGTGGAAAAATAATGAAGGTATGTTATATTGTTATTTTTATTCATATACCTTTTTGTATTTATTATTAAAATGTTTCCTCCTAATTACAGATTACTTCACGTATTTTGTTCAAAGTGGTGGTGTTACTAAATTTATGTAGGTTGGAAATTATTACAAAATTTCCATCCTTATATTTCCCTCCTTCTCCGAGGAAAATTTATTTGCCACTATCTGCCTGCATGATTTCTGTGCCGTTTCTTTGGGCTCTTGAATATTTTGAAAAATTTATCTTGGTGTATACTAACAAGATCATAGTCCTTCTGCTGAAGTACACCTAAGTTATTCATCTGCTTCTGCAGGTTTTGGGTGCTGAATGGTTTTGGAATTCCTAGACTTAGTTCCTGTACTTGTATCAGAGGATTGTCTAGCTTATCTTTCGGACGTGTGGAATCATTTTTTTCTTCTTTTGGCTGTGGCTTTCGTTGACTATCGTGGTTAATTGAAACGTGTTGCAATGATTGTGTCGGACTTGGGGTTCCTTGAGTCAATCGAACTCGTCTGGTATGATCTTTGATTACTGTAACCTTTTGTTGACCTTGTTGTGTTTCAATATCTTGAACTTGATGTTGTTCTACGTATCCTTGTGTATCTTGAATTTTAACTTGTGTTATATGGTGATTCCTCGTTGGATTGATTCTTTTTGGTTGATTAACTACCTGTGAATTTTTCTTGCTAGGACTTGGATCTTTGTGCCGTTGAATCTTTTGTTTTTGCGCTTTGATTACGCTTGGTTCTTTCTGTCGTTGTACTTTCTGTGTTTGAACTTGTAATATTTGATGATTTGGGGTGACTTGCTGTTGTTTAGATACTTCGAAATTTTCTTTGATAAATATTGGTTTTAACTGGTTTTGTAGTTCTTGTATTTCAACTGATACTATTTCACGGTTTGGTGTGACTCGCTGTTGTATAAATACTTTGGGATTTTGCTTGTTGGGTCTTGAATCTTGCTGTGGTTTGCACGCTTGGATTTGGAGCATACGTTTAAATTCTGTGGCTTGGTCCTGATTGAACGATTTTAAGTTTTCTTTGAACGATGTGACATGTTGCGGTGTTTGGTGTACTGATACTTGCTTCGTTTGACTATGAAATATTTCCTGATCTGGTGTAACTCGTGCTGGCTTAAATACTTCGGGATTCTTCTTTGTGAGTTTTGGGTTTACTTGTCGTTGTGTTTCTTCTATCTGTGAATTTCCTCTGATGGGCCTAATATTTTGTGATTCTTGCTTTGGTTCGCATGGTTGGATTTGCAGCATTTGTTGAACTTCTGTGACTTGGTTTCGATTGAATGGTTTTAGATTTCCTCTAACTGGCATGGCATGTTGGATATTCTGCTGAGTTAATACTTGGTACATTTGATTTTGAAATATATCTTGATCTTGTATGATTCGTGCTGTTACTTGCTTAGCTGTCGGCTGGTTGCGTTGCTGATTACTTCTCTGCTGGTTGAGGATAGGTGAATCGGAATTTGAACTGGGAATAAGTTTGTCCTGTATCGGCGTAGTAGGTATGCGTCTCACTGTATTTTCCAATACCATTATTTGTGGATGTTCAACTTCTATGCGACCAACTATCACTTCCTGTCGAACACTGCCTCGACTCACTTTATCCTGTTCTGCGCGAAGTTCTTCGAAGTCATCTGCTAGTGTTGCTAATTCTGTTAAGCTCGAAAAGTCTAGACGTTTGATGTACATTTGGTACTCTGTGCGCATATTTCGGTATATTCGCTCCAATTGCGAATCTTGGTTCATGCCTGTGTGTCGCATAAGATATTTGATTTCCAGTACATAATCTTTAAAATTTTCTTGTTCCTTCTGAACTCGTGCTCGCACCTCGTCTTCTAATCTTTCGAAATACCTATATGAAAGGAAAAATCTTAGAAAGTCCATCTTGAAGCTTGACCAAAGGTTCCAATGCTTATTGTTTTTGCGATACCACATCAGTGCTTTGTCTTCAAGCAGTATGGGCATCATCCTGGGAACTAAATTCACGTTGATGTCGTCAAGGTCTGCTACCTCTTCTATGCTTTCCACAAAATATATTGGATCTATTCCTCCATTGTACTTTACAGACCATTTTCGTATCCGCTCGACGCTTTGAGCATACGATAAGGCCATGATGTGCTGCTTATGCGAACGTCTTGTATGTTTCTCTGTTAAACTGGCTTGAATTGAACTATGAGCGAGAGTATCCAGATTTTATCTTATAATCATGTTTGCCTGTGCCATTGCAACGTGGATATTACTTTGTTTTAATTTTGAGAAGTCTGTCTGTCCCTGCTCGGGCGCCAATTGTAACGACACGGATTCTCCGTTTCGTTATATCCTTTGCCGGGGTAACCTCAGCCCCTTCCAGGAGTCGTTTACAATAAATTTTTATTTGCAAAAACAGGACTTCTCAAATAAAAGATTGTGGTTATAGTTTCAGAACAATTTATTTATAAAAAAAAATTCAATGACGTATAAAAAGTATTTAAATGTGATAATTATTATTATTATTAATGGAAAAAAATTTGTATTATGACTGGGACGGCACGTCAGTGGCAGTTGATACTTTGGAAAACTCTCAAGGGGATTACTTCCAATGACTGTTTCGGAGGGATTCTAAATGGTCTATTCTGGTCTTGTAGTTGGCTTCTATGTTCACCTGTTCGGATAATAAAATAAAAAAAAGAAAGATATTGAGGAATATATGTTTGATTTATATAATACACATATAATGGTGTCCAAGCGCGTTGACTTAAAACCGCCTTACGCTCGTAAACGATTATATATATACTTTTGTATTAGTTATACACATTGACTTAACACCGCCTCTGTGTCAGATAATATTTTATTGTATTATTTTATTAGTTGACATATAATGCCACTTAGTGATCATACAAGCACGCTAGACGTAACATGATCATCTTCACACGCCACTGTGCGAGGTTGATAAGCATTATGTGTATTTTCTTTTATCGTGTGTTCGTTGTGAGTTGCAGCAATAGGCAAGCCGCTGCGACAATTCCGTTGTTCTCACAGGTGCAATATGAGTTGGCGCATGGCATAAGTGATAGCACATTTAATTCATCAAATTTGTGAAGCAAGTTGGTATATGGCAAAATACATATACCAGCTTGCTGGCTGCACTAAATAAAATAAGTTTAGGTAATGCACATGTTTCCTACGTATGCCCTTGGCCTTGAATGTTCAAAATCCATCGGATAACAAATCGTGGGAACTAGGTGCATTTCCTCTTTTACCATAAGCTTAGCTTTAATAATTTTGTATAAAAGCAGAACATTTCTAAATAAAATTCAATTCAATTTAAACACCTGAAGTCATACAAGAGTTTTCTTTTGGTTTAAGTGCCTAATAGAACCTTGATCAAAGTCGGTTTATGTGCCGAATTTGAAAATAAATTAATAAATAATTAATTAAATAAACATATATATATATGTTAATATATATATCTGTATATACAATACGTAACTGGTTCATGTGCCGGATTGCGTAAGTGAATGCTAAGCTGGTTAATGTGCCGGATTAGCTAAATCCGTATCAGACTAGATACGGATGAAAACATAACGTGTAAACGCTAAGCTGGTTTATGTGCCGGATTGGCTAAAAGCTGTATCAAACTAGGTACAGTGCATAACAGCTGCTTTGGGCAGCGAAGTGGGCTTGGGGGTTGCGGCTTTTGCCGCAGAGGCAAATGAGACTCCAGGTCTCACAAACTTCGTTGGGGCCCTCAGGTCGATAGACATAAGGGGGGGATTTTTTGCGTACGAGTCTTACTGGCGCGAAGAGAACGCAGCTCCTTAAATTTGGAGCAGCGGTAGTTGGCCGGATGACCAGTCTGACCACAATTACAGCACTTGGGAATAGTGGCTGCAAATTGCTTTGATTACACTTTGTGAAGCGCGCGGGGGGAGAAAACTTGGAGACCTTCGAAAAGGTGAACTCAGGTAAGTCCGTCGCCAACGTCGACTTTAAGTCATCCTCATCATAGGATGAGGGGAAGTTCTTAAGGAGGACAGGAGTGATTCGATCCTCTGAGGGGATAGAGGCAAAACTGTTAACTTTCTGCTCACGGTGCAGAAAACTGATGTTGTAAAAGGTAACCTTACTCTTAGTAAGAATACGCGTGGTTGTGCTATTTACGCATTTAAACTCATGAACAGCATTAGGAAAAGCGGATTTTATTGCGGAGCCAAGCTCCTTGACATTGACGCCACGGGCCGTAATGGCAGGTGGCATCGAAGACTTAGTGGCCGAAGCCAAGGGAACAGTAGAAGGAACGGAGGGATTGGGTCCCACAGGGACCTTGGGAGCTAAGGAAGGTTTGGGGATGGGATTAGCGCTAGACAAAGATTTGGGTCTTGGCGCTGGCTTGGAGAGACTAGAAATGCTACAGACAGTAGCTGTGGAGGTGGAAGGGGGTACAGTAACTGCGGCTAGGGAAGAAGAGGAGGACTTTGGTGGGTTGCCCGTGAGCAACGACAGTTTAGTAGCAAGGACGGTATTCTCAGCACGAAGCCGGGCGTTGTCAGCCTTAAGGGCTGCAACGGATTTTAAAACTGACTCAAGTTGCTCATCAACATCATCAACCAGCTTATATTGGGAAATTATTAGAAGTATATAAATTACATTTAACTTTAAAGCTTCTGTTATGTAGATACGATTCTAAAACTGAGTGGATATTTGAAGGTAATGAACAGCGTATCTTATATAGGACCTAATTATGCCATAATTTGTTAAAAGCTTATTTAACATCGAGAAATACCGCGGAGCAATATTCCCTGAGCTCATATGCATGTCTTATTTCATTCGTTATACGATTTACTTGCTTAATAGTTCTATAATTTTCCCTAAAACCAAACTGGTGGAAGAGTATTAGGTTTTGACCGTCGAGGAATGGTTTCAGCTTTAAAAGCAGTGCTCTTTTAAAGAGTTTAGAAAGGCATGG
The DNA here is from genome assembly GCF_002237135.1 of Teleopsis dalmanni. Classification (NCBI taxonomy): domain Eukaryota; kingdom Metazoa; phylum Arthropoda; class Insecta; order Diptera; family Diopsidae; genus Teleopsis; species Teleopsis dalmanni. The sequence continues at coordinate 223,801,957 of NC_051846.1, read as the reverse complement.
TAGTAAGCGTATTGGCCTGTATCAAGAGGCAAGCGTTGGATCTTTACCTGATTTATGAATCATAATAATCATGGATGTTTTCCACTCTGTTGGGTAAAAACCAAATTTAATAATGGCATTAAAAAGTCTTGTGATAAAATTTATGGCCAAAAGGGTAAGTTTTTATCATTATGGGTGAGATGTTATCATATTTCGATGCCTTTTTGAAATCTAACTTGTTTGTGATTATTTGAACAAGATCATTGGCCGTGATATTCATATCAATAGATGGTGCTGGTGGATCTTGAGTGGGAAAGTTATATTGTCCTGTTGCAGGATTTGGTTGGAACACCTCTTTTAGGTAATCGGCAAAAACGTTAGATTTTTCTTCATCACTTCGCGCCCAGTTTCCAAGAGAGTTTTTTATTGGAGAATCTGAGTCTATGGGAGAATTTATACCTTTGCTAGCATTCCACAAAGATGAATGGTTTTTGCCATTTGGACTAGGTTTTGAATATAATTATATTGTCTGACTTTGACTTCCTTGCTTAATGCAGATCTAAGTCTCCTTTGGGCTTCCTTAAATAAGTTTTGCGCTAAAGGGGACCTAGATTTTTGCCATTCACGCCTTAACCTACGTTTTTGTGAAACTAAGTTTTCTATATTACTATTTGTAAGTACTTTATTGGATCTGTAAATTTTATTGTCTTTAGGGGTGGAGTTTTCTGCTGCTGAAATCAGAATTGAATTTAAAACTGAGGTTGCGTCCACAATATGAGATTTACCTTTATCTTGTAATTTGTGTGTATGAGAAAACTAATGTACTTTTTATATTTGAGCCAGTTTGTTCTAGGACTTGTAAGGCTATTGGAACAGTCACGAAACAGAAGAGCATCAAGTAACCAAAATGTAAATGGAAAATGGTCAGAAGATATGTTGGCTGCCCAGTAGAGATTACGTCTAGTGCATTTTTTCTATTTAGAATGGAATTGTAAAGCTATTTACGTTTTGGATTACAGAGCCGTGAACCCCAATACGTGTGCTTGGTGTTGTAGTCTCCTGCTGCAAGAAATCTGTCACCTAGAGATAAGAAGTAATCCGTAAATTGGGTTTCAGTAATGTTAAAGCGAGGAGGGCAGTAAACTGCCGATAAAGTTAAATTTTTCCCTTTGTGCTTAAGGTATATTGATGTGGTTTGGATATAATTATGAGCATATGTACCTAGAAAATTGTGTTTTAGACGCCTTCTTATCAAAATATATGTACCACCATGTGCTTTGTCATCTGGATGATTTATAAAACAAATAATCAGGAATAGAAATGAAATTTTTGTTTGTTAGATGTGTTTCTGAGCAAAGCATAACATCCACACCTTCTCGGGCCATGTAGTTTGTGAGTTCAAGTTTAAGTTGGCTTAAGCCGTTTGCATTTCATGTAAAAATTTTTAATGCATATCGTACGATTAGTTTTTGTTTGCCGTGTATACAAAGAAGTCGAAAAATGACTTTTTCCTCTTCCCCCGACTCAAATTCCCATTGCGAGGAACGCGTTTTGGGACCATAGAGGCCATAAGGTAAAAATCGTAACAAGAAAATTTTTCGAATTCTTTGTATAGACGCCAAACAAAAACTAATCGTACGATATGCGTTAAACTTTGACAGAATGTGTGTAGTTGTATTGCCAGCGTAAAAATAAAAAAATTAACGATTGGATAAGCGCGGGATTCTAGTTCACAATTTGATCAAAACAGAATTCCAACTATAACGTATTTCCCCTACTCCTGAGCTTTATCCTTTCCACAAGCAAATAGCGTACAAGACCAACAAAACAATTTATTTGAATGTTTGCAGCCTGTGATCCACTGGTTTTTATTTACCATAATGCTGTAGCTGTAGGAAAACAGCGACTTACCACAGATTTCGACATTTTTACATCAGTAGCTCGTTTATGTAACTTTCTCACTTCGTTTTCTCGAACGATTTTCTCACTTTTGACAATTACTCACTAGAAGTGTTTATGTAACTGTGGTGAATTGTTTTCTCACTTTTTTTCGTTCGAGTTTTTGTCACCTGTCAAATTGCTTGCGAGAAGTTTTGAATTTTGAATGAAAAAAAGTAAGTTAAAGTGAATAAATTTAAATTATTGGTACAAGTGCTATTTCCAAGCACTAAGCAACCTTTTAAAATTGTTTTATTTTCGTTCAATTTTTTCAAAAAACGTTCCATTTTTTCAAAAAACGTTCCATTTTTTCAAAAAACGTTCCATTTTCATCAGTTCCTCTCATCACACCATAACGTTCTCGTGTGGTGAATTTTTCATGTTACATAAACAGCAAACTCGAAAGAAGTGAGAAAAAGCAAGTGAGAACTTTTCGAAAGAAATCGTTCGAGTTTAACTCGAACGATTTACATAAACGAGCTACAGGTACCAAATATTTCATATCTGGAGTTGGTCTATTCATTTTATGAATTTAAACCTTTTTTTTAGAACATCGTTTAAAAAAGATATTTGAATCAAATATAAATTAACTTATTATTTTTAACTTCAAATTTTTTCAAATTTTTTCTTTATTTTTACCATTTGCTAGTATAAAATTGCAATAATGACTTTGTTTTTGGTTTATTTCCAACCTCTACATAAGAGTAAGAACTCTCGTGCATTCATTTACTCTTTTACTTTGTATTTACTATGCACGGTTCCGTGACTTTGACTTTGACTTTTCCGTGACTTTGATTGTATTTGCACGCTTTGTATGAACTTGGGATTCAAATTAGTCGACTGAACCTCCAGTCAAATGTAAAGCGATTTTCGCTCAGTCATTTCTTTTCTCTTTTGTATTTACTTTGCATAACATTGGAGGTTCACTTTTTTATTGAACCGCTTGTACACATTAACTTAAGAGTTATGATTATTTTACGTACATATTTTGCGCGTAAAATATGTTATTTTATTTTATTTTTATATTTGTTTGTATGTTTTGTGTTTATTCAATATTAAACATAGTCCCAATGTGAATGTTATTTTATTTGCATGCTTTGTAAGCAGCGCGGTGCAGTTTTTATTCTGAACCTTAGCATATTTTAGGCGCACAACAGATCTTTTAGGTCGGGGTGCTTCAATAGCCTATTACTTAAATAAAAAATAGTATATTTTAAGAGGAATGTGTTTTCTCTTATATATAAGTAATGTTGGGTGCAACTAACATGTGTATGTGTGATTTTGTTTGTATTGTATGTTTTGTGTTTATGTTAATCTGTTTGGAAAAGCTATTATAAAAAATGTTAAGTAGCAAAATAGCGAGATTATTTACCTAATAAAAGAAAGATCTAAAAAGGAAGCTTTGTTAAGGTGTTCAGTGAACACTCTGAACCATTCGACGCCTCGCCTCTGGTACACGTATGTATTTCATATTATATTTAAAATTTTCATTAATATAATTTTTTTAATATAAATTATAAGTTAATTAAAATGTAAATTTTTAATTTAATAATATATAATAAAATATATAAAATAAAATAAAACAAAAATTACAAACAACACACACAAAAAAACACTAAATCGTGCAAACAAAGTAAATTCTATCATCCCTTAAACAACTTGTGTGATGCACGTTTGTTTGCATTTTGTGCATAAAATCCGAATATTCGAAGGTTTCGAATTTAAAAAAAATCCGGATTTATTTCCAACTTCGAGAATCTTGTTTACTATTCGATTATTCGAATTCTTCGAATACTTCGTGTGTGATGCACGTTTGTTTGCATTTTGTGCTCTCTTATACTCTTTAACTTTTGCTTTCGAAGTCTTCGAATAATTCGAATATTTTCACTGCGCATAAAATTCGAATATTCGAAGGCTTCGAATTTAAAAAAAATCCGGATTTATTTTCAACTTCGAAGACTTCGTTTACAATTCGATTATTCGAATTTTTCGAATACTTCGTAAAACCGAATACGAACAGCATATTAGTATATTATACATATGATTTTTCTAGTGCCATTTAAAAATCAATACTTACCAAATATTTTTTAGAGGTTATCTGAAGGATGTTTTAATAAAAGGCGATCCATATCAAAGTTTTTGATTTGAACTGTTCTGGGTACTGATCAAGCATTGTGTCTACTTTTAACGTAAATTCTATATATTTTGGACTGTTGATTTTATTTAGAAAAATTTTATTAACACCATGGTCAGCCTATAAAGTATCTCTGTACTGGTAAAGTGATATTGTTTGCTGTATCAGTGGAAGGAATTCAATTTAAAATGTTATTATCATTAGATTGTCTAAAAACAAATTCTTCGTGACATACTTTTTTAATTTCCAGAAACCTTTAATCATCTGATTTGCAATTGCTGCTCCTACGAAATTTTGAATGCTCGATAATCTTCATTGATACCAGTCTGGGTAAGCTGTATCTTATTTCATTAATTGATGGATGAGTGTTGAGACCTGACATTGGTCTTATATTTAAAAATGTGTTTTATAAACAACCTTGGTTTAGTTTTCCAGATTAGATTTATAAAAGTGTTGGATGTTTCTTGAAAGGATTATAGGGCAATTGTAATATACAATTAAGAGTGTAAACTTAACCACCGAAACATTTATAATGATTATTTTTAACAGGGAATACAGTTTTAATGAAATTTATATATCTTTGATATCGATCACGCTTGCCATTATCTTGTCTAAAAAATGGACCTTTATGAACATTTTTGTCCAAGATATATTTAAGTAAAAGAAACGTCTTTACTCTTACACCACGAATGATTGTTTCTAAGGATTGTTTTCTAAGTGCAAGAATTTGAATCTATGAACGATAAAGGCACGCTTTAAATAACCATGCTTTAAGTTTAGTTCCAATTCTTCTTTCCGTTTATAATGGTCACGTTTCTTTGAGACTTAAAGTGATTTTTTTTAAATGTTAAATTTTTATATATCATTAGAGCTTTCTTTAGCGCTTTAATACTTTTAGCATATATACATATTTAGCATACATTTTTTTTTATATTCAACCAATTAGGAGTTAATTGATTTAATTTCCAATACTTTTGTGTTTTTCCTTAATACCATTATAATATTATCTTGTAATATTATTTTGAACGTAATGCGAAAGGATCTGGCTCCACATTAGTGGAACAGTAATCTTGAGTTAATTTTATTTATTCTGGAAGTTCATCTTTTTCGTGTTCTAACTTAATCTATAGTGCGACTGCTTTAGTTTTGCCTCCTTCTTCCGTTTCTAGTCACGTTTTCAAATCATATATTTCTTCTTCCATCAAAAGTTTATCACCGTTCAAATGTTTATTTTCGCTACGCAAAAACTTAAATTCTTTTTCCATCTCAGTAATGCTTGTGTTGGAGCGCTTGAACTCAAATAATTAATAATTGTTTTGATTAAACTCTTCTAAATTTGATATATTCTATATTGTAAGTTATATATTTAATATATTGTACAACTCATTCCCATGTTGATATTTTAAATTATCATATAAATCTCTTTATCAGTATCGATCTGTTTACCCATAACACACATTTTATCAGTGAGAAATTGTATTTCCCTTGACAGCTTATCTGTGTGAAGTCGATATCTGTTATATCGATTGTAGTACTTACTGTTTTTATATCGATATTACCTGAGACTATCCATCCCAAAGAAGTCTCCTGTAGTATCATTCCATTGAATTTCTGAATTTTTGTTTGTAAAATTTCAGGCATCAAATCAGATCCAATAATAATGTCGATTCTGCTTACAGTGTAGAATTACATTTGTAATTGAGTACGACATCTTTTAAAGAGAATATTAGAAGTCGATATCTGCTATATCGAGTGTAGTACTTTCAGTTCTTATATCAATATTACCTGAGACTATCCATCCCAAAGAAGTCTCCTGTAGTATCATTTTATTGAATTTCTGAATTTTTGTGCTCTTGTAGATCCAGATGAATGATATACTCTTTTCTTATTATATTTTATTATACAGATAGAATTTATTTTTAGCGACGAATTATTTCGGGTTTCCAGAAAAAGTATTACTTAATTTGAGAGATGTGTGCATATTTTTTTTATTTAATTATTTAATGAAGTGCTATGAGGGACACACTTTCAATGCACTATCTTACATACTAACTTACAAACTAACAAATTAAATTGAACATACTAATTAAATTGTTGAACAACAAAAAAATTTATTCAAAACCAATCATTCAAAACCAATAAAATAAACGATTAAAAATTGAAATCCGGGTCGACGGACCGGACGGCGTATAAAAATTGGCACGTACACTGTCTAAATTTTCGTTATCCTGGCCTTTTAAGCTAGATCAAAATTATTTTTACAGTTTTTTAAATATTGTTAAATATATATTAATTATTTATTTGAACTTACTTCACGTATTTCTAAAAATAAACGGAAATTATATATGCCCATCGTCAGTATCGTCAGTAGTAGGCATGTAATCACAGCCAAGTCAAACCAATTCATCGTCATAAAACTTCTAAAATTAATAACAAATATATTTATTATTTATTTCAAGTATTGTTAATATAATTTTAAATATTAAATATAAATTTTAAAATATTGTTGTGATTATTCCCACATTATTCACGTGTTCGTTTGCGATCAACTTGAATTTCTGTGGAACGTTTATTATCTTCTATACATTGAAGATAATATCTGTGTTTCAAACACACACTATTATTTTTAATAACAACAATATTTCAAAAACTTATTTTCCAACTAACTGACATTATAATAAATTATCACAGTTTACTTAAATATAAATACAATATAAATACAAATAAATATAAATTTTAAATACAAATTCAGATACCAATCGCCTAAGTTCAAAATTTTTGCATGACGTGAGTTCTTGTAAACTTTATTTTAATTAAACTTTTTTTAATTTAAAATTTTTTTATTTAATTTTTTTTATTTAAAATTTTATTATTTAAAATTTTTTTATTTATAAATTTTTTTTATTAATTTTTTTTTTGCACGAATTTCTTTTATTCATGTATATTATATTCAAATACATTGTCTTGTCTACATATGGTTTATCTGAGGTTCTCCATTACATAGCACCTGATCAGAAAAATAATTAAGTATTAAATATTAACCTTAACAGCAAGACGCTATAAAAAACAAAAGTCGTATATCGCAAAAAAGGTACCAAATAGGAAAATCTCAGTACCAAGTATCTAGATACAAGCAAAAATATAATAACAGCAGAAAAACTTCAATTAAATGTGATCAATAAATAAAGTCATTAAAATACGTAAGCCCACATTGTATACATAAGTGGCTTAAGTCGAAAAAAATAACAAAAACATTACGATAATAATAGAAAAAAGAAGAACTCGTAGAAAATTCTGTAGAGAAGAAAACACTAGATTTAATTTTTAACTGCCGCCTTAAATGAAATATTTGAATATGTCAGGTGCTGTTCACGATCTCTTCTTACCATGAGTTGTTATTATGTCGGCTTATTTTGATAATATACGCGTGCCTTGCAAAAATTTCCAAATAATGAAAAAATGTGATAGGCATTTGATTTAATTGTCTTTAAATATACGAATATATATACAATAGAAAACTTACAATCTCTTTTAAGCCACGGAAATCAGTTAGTTGATCATATATAATATAAATAAGAAGTCGAAACTATTCTCCTGATACCACAACGCGTTCAACTCCAAAGTGAGACACAAGACTTACTTAACGGTGATTGGAGTATAAACTAGTAAATCTGTAGTAATGTCCAGGATAACTAAACACCTTTAGTCCCTTGAAATTAATCAAAGGTTATATTACTATATATCTTATGTGTATTCCTTATTAATGCGATGTGACTGTTTATTAAGATTTGATTTTGTTAAATTACTGATATTTTTTGAGAGTGAATTACTAGGTACAGCCCTTACTTTGTAGGTAAGTGGATTTTTTAAAGTAAAAGTACAAGTACTCAAAATGTTAGTTTTCTAAGCATAAATAAAGTACTTATCATCAAATCTTGGTGATCTACTTATAAAAATATATCTTACGAACTCATCAAAATACATCGTGTGAACACTGCAAGGCTTACTGCAGTTCTTCCTATTCATTGTTGTACAGGAACCCACGTACAGAAACTACGCATTCCTCTTAATCCTCATTGTAGAAGTTGTGGAAACGTACAGGGAGAAGGAAACCAAAAAAAACACTTCTTTTGTGAATGCCTGGTTTTGGCGTTCAGAAGAAATAGAATTTTAGAAAACTACCTCTTTGACAGCTTATCAGACTGTTCAACGATAAAGATAAAATACTAATTAAATAATCTAAACTCGACGGGATAGATTTAGTGTCTACACTTTTATACTAGAGATTCTTATGAGGGATGTGGTGGCAAAACAGCATTACCGTTCTTGAACGTAATTGGATAGAGAAGTTTTGAAAGTGTTGAAAGTTAGTTTGTAGTAAGAGAATGGTCAACATTCTTTGCATTTATATAATTTCGGTGTAAAGGTTTCGAAAAGTAGTACTGTAACGACACGGATTCTCCCGTTTCGTTATATATAATTTATGCTGGGGTATCCTCAGTCTTTTCCAGGGGGTCGCTACAATAAATTTATATTCGCGGAGACAGGACTTCTCAAAATAAAAATAATGCGTTTAATTTTTTTAAATACTGATTTATTTAAAATATTAATAATTCATTAAAATAATATGTAATAAAGAAAAGAATTCAATTAAACGTAACAAGATAAACCTGGAGATTAACTATTTGTACAATTTTCAACGATTTATATAAGATAGCTTTATATAGATTATTATTTCTTCAATCGTATTTCAATAACTTGAGATTTTAAACGCATGCAAATTCTGAATGTATTTCCTTAGTCGTATTTCAAAGAGATTGGTTAAATTTAATTAGATATGACTTGTGAGATGTTTCCTTGTGACCAGCTGTATTTGGAAGCTGTCCCTGTAGAGTTCACAGTGGTGGCTGATCCGGTTTCGTGGTTGTACCTTAGTATAATTTCGGTGATTATTCTGCTCGATGAGTACCTACTGGACGAAACGGGGTTAGTGAATATATATATGTCTTGTTATATTGAATATATATATAAAGTGTCTCCGCGCCTGGACTTAAAACCGCCCATGCACTCGTAAACAATTATATATATATTTTAAATAGGTTATACACTAGGCTTAAAACCGTCACTGTGTCAGACAATTTTTAATATTTATTTATTTTATGTGTTGACATACAATGCCACCGAGTGATCATACAAGACACACTAAATTCTTAGAAAATTGCGCCGTCTTTTATACGCATCCTCTTGAACTTTTTGTGTAAAGTAACAAAGCTTTGAGTTGATCTTAGTTGAACTTAATGCACTTTAACACTTTTGCATAAAAGCTTCCTTGTGCATCTTTTTGCAGCGAATTGCATTCTGACGTTTTTGACGTTTGCAAATGTTTGTTTACATTTTTATAAAAAGCGGCGGTGCTCGTGTTTTTATTTTTATGGTTGAATTATTTATAAATAAAATAATAAATAATTTATAAATAAATTATTATTTATTAATTTAAATAAATTTATGTGGAAAAATAATGAAGGTATGTTATATTGTTATTTTTATTCATATACCTTTTTGTATTTATTATTAAAATGTTTCCTCCTAATTACAGATTACTTCACGTATTTTGTTCAAAGTGGTGGTGTTACTAAATTTATGTAGGTTGGAAATTATTACAAAATTTCCATCCTTATATTTCCCTCCTTCTCCGAGGAAAATTTATTTGCCACTATCTGCCTGCATGATTTCTGTGCCGTTTCTTTGGGCTCTTGAATATTTTGAAAAATTTATCTTGGTGTATACTAACAAGATCATAGTCCTTCTGCTGAAGTACACCTAAGTTATTCATCTGCTTCTGCAGGTTTTGGGTGCTGAATGGTTTTGGAATTCCTAGACTTAGTTCCTGTACTTGTATCAGAGGATTGTCTAGCTTATCTTTCGGACGTGTGGAATCATTTTTTTCTTCTTCTGGCTGTGGCTTTCGTTGACTATCGTGGTTAATTGAAACGTGTTGCAATGATTGTGTCGGACTTGGGGTTCCTTGAGTCAATCGAACTCGTCTGGTATGATCTTTGATTACTGTAACCTTTTGTTGACCTTGTTGTGTTTCAATATCTTGAACTTGATGTTGTTCTACGTATCCTTGTGTATCTTGAATTTTAACTTGTGTTATATGGTGATTCCTCGTTGGATTGATTCTTTTTGGTTGATTAACTACCTGTGAATTTTTCTTGCTAGGACTTGGATCTTTGTGCCGTTGAATCTTTTGTTTTTGCGCTTTGATTACGCTTGGTTCTTTCTTTCGTTGTACTTTCTGTGTTTGAACTTGTAATATTTGATGATTTGGGGTGACTTGCTGTTGTTTAGATACTTCGAAATTTTCTTTGATAAATATTGGTTTTAACTGGTTTTGTAGTTCTTGTATTTCAAATGATACTATTTCACGGTTTGGTGTGACTCGCTGTTGTATAGATACTTTGGGATTTTGCTTGTTGGGTCTTGAATCTTGCTGTGGTTTGCACGCTTGGATTTGGAGCATACGTTTAAATTCTGTGGCTTGGTCCTGATTGAACGATTTTAAGTTTTCTTTGAACGATGTGACATGTTGCGGTGTTTGGTGTACTGATACTTGCTTCGTTTGACTATGAAATATTTCCTGATCTGGTGTAACTCGTGCTGGCTTAAATACTTCGGGATTCTTCTTTGTGAGTTTTGGGTTTACTTGTCGTTGTGTTTCTTCTATCTGTGAATTTCCTCTGATGGGCCTAATATTTTGTGATTCTTGCTTTGGTTCGCATGGTTGGATTTGCAGCATTTGTTGAACTTCTGTGACTTGGTTTCGATTGAATGGTTTTAGATTTCCTCTAACTGGCATGGCATGTTGGATATTCTGCTGAGTTAATACTTGGTACATTTGATTTTGAAATATATCTTGATCTTGTATGATTCGTGCTGTTACTTGCTTAGCTGTCGGCTGGTTGCGTTGCTGATTACTTCTCTGCTGGTTGAGGATAGGTGAATCGGAATTTGAACTGGGAATAAGTTTGTCCTGTATCGGCGTAGTAGGTATGCGTCTCACTGTATTTTCCAATACCATTATTTGAGCATGTTCAACTTCTATGCGACCAACTATCACTTCCTGTCGAACACTGCCTCGACTCACTTTATCCTGTTCTGCGCGAAGTTCTTCGAAGTCATCTGCTAGTGTTGCTAATTCTGTTAAGCTCGAAAAGTCTAGACGTTTGATGTACATTTGGTACTCTGTGCGCATATTTCGGTATATTCGCTCCAATTGCGAATCTTGGTTCATGCCTGTGTGTCGCATAAGATATTTGATTTCCAGTACATAATCTTTAAAATTTTCTTGTTCCTTCTGAACTCGTGCTCGCACCTCGTCTTCTAATCTTTCGAAATACCTATATGAAAGGAAAAATCTTAGAAAGTCCATCTTGAAGCTTGACCAAAGGTTCCAATGCTTATTGTTTTTGCGATACCACATCAGTGCTTTGTCTTCAAGCAGTATGGGCATCATCCTGGGAACTAAATTCACGTTGATGTCGTCAAGGTCTGCTACCTCTTCTATGCTTTCCACAAAATATATTGGATCTATTCCTCCATTGTACTTTACAGACCATTTTCGTATCCGCTCGACGCTTTGAGCATACGATAAGGCCATGATGTGCTGCTTATGCGAACGTCTTGTATGTTTCTCTGTTAAACTGGCTTGAATTGAACTATGAGCGAGAGTATCCAGATTTTATCTTATAATCATGTTTGCCTGTGCCATTGCAACGTGGATATTACTTTGTTTTAATTTTGAGAAGTCTGTCTGTCCCTGCTCGGGCGCCAATTGTAACGACACGGATTCTCCGTTTCGTTATATCCTTTGCCGGGGTAACCTCAGCCCCTTCCAGGAGTCGTTTACAATAAATTTTTATTTGCAAAAACAGGACTTCTCAAATAAAAGATTGTGGTTATAGTTTCAGAACAATTTATTTATAAAAAAAAATTCAATGACGTATAAAAAGTATTTAAATGTGATAATTATTATTATTATTAATGGAAAAAAATTTGTATTATGACTGGGACGGCACGTCAGTGGGAGTTGATACTTTGGAAAACTCTCAAGGGGATTACTTCCAATGACTGTTTCGGAGGGATTCTAAATGGTCTATTCTGGTCTTGTAGTTGGCTTCTATGTTCACCTGTTCGGATAATAAAATAAAAAAAAGAAAGATATTGAGGAATATATGTTTGATTTATATAATACACATATAATGGTGTCCAAGCGCGTTGACTTAAAACCGCCTTACGCTCGTAAACGATTATATATATACTTTTGTATTAGTTATACACATTGACTTAACACCGCCTCTGTGT
>NC_051846.1:223774462-223789442 GCF_002237135.1 Teleopsis dalmanni | reverse complement strand
TACAAGACCAACAAAACAATTTATTTGAATGTTTGCAGCCTGTGATCCACTGGTTTTTATTTACCATAATGCTGTAGCTGTAGGAAAACAGCGACTTACCACAGATTTCGACATTTTTACATCAGTAGCTCGTTTATGTAACTTTCTCACTTCGTTTTCTCGAACGATTTTCTCACTTTTGACAATTACTCACTAGAAGTGTTTATGTAACTGTGGTGAATTGTTTTCTCACTTTTTTTCGTTCGAGTTTTTGTCACCTGTCAAATTGCTTGCGAGAAGTTTTGAATTTTGAATGAAAAAAAGTAAGTTAAAGTGAATAAATTTAAATTATTGGTACAAGTGCTATTTCCAAGCACTAAGCAACCTTTTAAAATTGTTTTATTTTCGTTCAATTTTTTCAAAAAACGTTCCATTTTTTCAAAAAACGTTCCATTTTCATCAGTTCCTCTCATCACACCATAACGTTCTCGTGTGGTGAATTTTTCATGTTACATAAACAGCAAACTCGAAAGAAGTGAGAAAAAGCAAGTGAGAACTTTTCGAAAGAAATCGTTCGAGTTTAACTCGAACGATTTACATAAACGAGCTACAGGTACCAAATATTTCATATCTGGAGTTGGTCTATTCATTTTATGAATTTAAACCTTTTTTTTAGAACATCGTTTAAAAAAGATATTTGAATCAAATATAAATTAACTTATTATTTTTAACTTCAAATTTTTTCAAATTTTTTCTTTATTTTTACCATTTGCTAGTATAAAATTGCAATAATGACTTTGTTTTTGGTTTATTTCCAACCTCTACATAAGAGTAAGAACTCTCGTGCATTCATTTACTCTTTTACTTTGTATTTACTATGCACGGTTCCGTGACTTTGACTTTGACTTTTCCGTGACTTTGATTGTATTTGCACGCTTTGTATGAACTTGGGATTCAAATTAGTCGACTGAACCTCCAGTCAAATGTAAAGCGATTTTCGCTCAGTCATTTCTTTTCTCTTTTGTATTTACTTTGCATAACATTGGAGGTTCACTTTTTTATTGAACCGCTTGTACACATTAACTTAAGAGTTATGATTATTTTACGTACATATTTTGCGCGTAAAATATGTTATTTTATTTTATTTTTATATTTGTTTGTATGTTTTGTGTTTATTCAATATTAAACATAGTCCCAATGTGAATGTTATTTTATTTGCATGCTTTGTAAGCAGCGCGGTGCAGTTTTTATTCTGAACCTTAGTATATTTTAGGCGCACAACAGATCTTTTAGGTCGGGGTGCTTCAATAGCCTATTACTTAAATAAAAAATAGTATATTTTAAGAGGAATGTGTTTTCTCTTATATATAAGTAATGTTGGGTGCAACTAACATGTGTATGTGTGATTTTGTTTGTATTGTATGTTTTGTGTTTATGTTAATCTGTTTGGAAAAGCTATTATAAAAAATGTTAAGTAGCAAAATAGCGAGATTATTTACCTAATAAAAGAAAGATCTAAAAAGGAAGCTTTGTTAAGGTGTTCAGTGAACACTCTGAACCATTCGACGCCTCGCCTCTGGTACACGTATGTATTTCATATTATATTTAAAATTTTCATTAATATAATTTTTTTAATATAAATTATAAGTTAATTAAAATGTAAATTTTTAATTTAATAATATATAATAAAATATATAAAATAAAATAAAACAAAAATTACAAACAACACACACAAAAAAACACTAAATCGTGCAAACAAAGTAAATTCTATCATCCCTTAAACAACTTGTGTGATGCACGTTTGTTTGCATTTTGTGCATAAAATCCGAATATTCGAAGGTTTCGAATTTAAAAAAAATCCGGATTTATTTCCAACTTCGAGAATCTTGTTTACTATTCGATTATTCGAATTCTTCGAATACTTCGTGTGTGATGCACGTTTGTTTGCATTTTGTGCTCTCTTATACTCTTTAACTTTTGCTTTCGAAGTCTTCGAATAATTCGAATATTTTCACTGCGCATAAAATTCGAATATTCGAAGGCTTCGAATTTAAAAAAAATCCGGATTTATTTTCAACTTCGAAGACTTCGTTTACAATTCGATTATTCGAATTTTTCGAATACTTCGTAAAACCGAATACGAACAGCATATTAGTATATTATACATATGATTTTTTAGTGCCATTTAAAAATCAATACTTACCAAATATTTTTTAGAGGTTATCTGAAGGATGTTTTAATAAAAGGCGATCCATATCAAAGTTTTTGATTTGAACTGTTCTGGGTACTGATCAAGCATTGTGTCTACTTTTAACGTAAATTCTATATATTTTGGACTGTTGATTTTATTTAGAAAAATTTTATTAACACCATGGTCAGCCTATAAAGTATCTCTGTACTGGTAAAGTGATATTGTTTGCTGTATCAGTGGAAGGAATTCAATTTAAAATGTTATTATCATTAGATTGTCTAAAAACAAATTCTTCGTGACATACTTTTTTAATTTCCAGAAACCTTTAATCATCTGATTTGCAATTGCTGCTCCTACGAAATTTTGAATGCTCGATAATCTTCATTGATACCAGTCTGGGTAAGCTGTATCTTATTTCATTAATTGATGGATGAGTGTTGAGACCTGACATTGGTCTTATATTTAAAAATGTGTTTTATAAACAACCTTGGTTTAGTTTTCCAGATTAGATTTATAAAAGTGTTGGATGTTTCTTGAAAGGATTATAGGGCAATTGTAATATACAATTAAGAGTGTAAACTTAACCACCGAAACATTTATAATGATTATTTTTAACAGGGAATACAGTTTTAATGAAATTTATATATCTTTGATATCGATCACGCTTGCCATTATCTTGTCTAAAAAATGGACCTTTATGAACATTTTTGTCCAAGATATATTTAAGTAAAAGAAACGTCTTTACTCTTACACCACGAATGATTGTTTCTAAGGATTGTTTTCTAAGTGCAAGAATTTGAATCTATGAACGATAAAGGCACGCTTTAAATAACCATGCTTTAAGTTTAGTTCCAATTCTTCTTTCCGTTTATAATGGTCACGTTTCTTTGAGACTTAAAGTGATTTTTTTTAAATGTTAAATTTTTATATATCATTAGAGCTTTCTTTAGCGCTTTAATACTTTTAGCATATATACATATTTAGCATACATTTTTTTTTATATTCAACCAATTAGGAGTTAATTGATTTAATTTCCAATACTTTTGTGTTTTTCCTTAATACCATTATAATATTATCTTGTAATATTATTTTGAACGTAATGCGAAAGGATCTGGCTCCACATTAGTGGAACAGTAATCTTGAGTTAATTTTATTTATTCTGGAAGTTCATCTTTTTCGTGTTCTAACTTAATCTATAGTGCGACTGCTTTAGTTTTGCCTCCTTCTTCCGTTTCTAGTCACGTTTTCAAATCATATATTTCTTCTTCCATCAAAAGTTTATCACCGTTCAAATGTTTATTTTCGCTACGCAAAAACTTAAATTCTTTTTCCATCTCAGTAATGCTTGTGTTGGAGCGCTTGAACTCAAATAATTAATAATTGTTTTGATTAAACTCTTCTAAATTTGATATATTCTATATTGTAAGTTATATATTTAATATATTGTACAACTCATTCCCATGTTGATATTTTAAATTATCATATAAATCTCTTTATCAGTATCGATCTGTTTACCCATAACACACATTTTATCAGTGAGAAATTGTATTTCCCTTGACAGCTTATCTGTGTGAAGTCGATATCTGCTATATCGATTGTAGTACTTACTGTTTTTATATCGATATTACCTGAGACTATCCATCCCAAAGAAGTCTCCTGTAGTATCATTCCATTGAATTTCTGAATTTTTGTTTGTAAAATTTCAGGCATCAAATCAGATCCAATAATAATGTCGATTCTGCTTACAGTGTAGAATTACATTTGTAATTGAGTACGACATCTTTTAAAGAGAATATTAGAAGTCGATATCTGCTATATCGAGTGTAGTACTTTCAGTTCTTATATCAATATTACCTGAGACTATCCATCCCAAAGAAGTCTCCTGTAGTATCATTTTATTGAATTTCTGAATTTTTGTGCTCTTGTAGATCCAGATGAATGATATACTCTTTTCTTATTATATTTTATTATACAGATAGAATTTATTTTTAGCGACGAATTATTTCGGGTTTCCAGAAAAAGTATTACTTAATTTGAGAGATGTGTGCATATTTTTTTTATTTAATTATTTAATGAAGTGCTATGAGGGACACACTTTCAATGCACTATCTTACATACTAACTTACAAACTAACAAATTAAATTGAACATACTAATTAAATTGTTGAACAACAAAAAAATTTATTCAAAACCAATCATTCAAAACCAATAAAATAAACGATTAAAAATTGAAATCCGGGTCGACGGACCGGACGGCGTATAAAAATTGGCACGTACACTGTCTAAATTTTCGTTATCCTGGCCTTTTAAGCTAGATCAAAATTATTTTTACAGTTTTTTAAATATTGTTAAATATATATTAATTATTTATTTGAACTTACTTCACGTATTTCTAAAAATAAACGGAAATTATATATGCCCATCGTCAGTATCGTCAGTAGTAGGCATGTAATCACAGCCAAGTCAAACCAATTCATCGTCATAAGACTTCTAAAATTAATAAAAAATATATTTATTATTTATTTCAAGTATTGTTAATATAATTTTAAATATTAAATATAAATTTTAAAATATTGTTGTGATTATTCCCACATTATTCACGTGTTCGTTTGCGATCAACTTGAATTTCTGTGGAACGTTTATTATCTTCTATACATTGAAGATAATATCTGTGTTTCAAACACACACTATTATTTTTAATAACAACAATATTTCAAAAACTTATTTTCCAACTAACTGACATTATAATAAATTATCACAGTTTACTTAAATATAAATACAATATAAATACAAATAAATATAAATTTTAAATACAAATTCAGATACCAATCGCCTAAGTTCAAAATTTTTGCATGACGTGAGTTCTTGTAAACTTTATTTTAATTAAACTTTTTTTAATTTAAAATTTTTTTATTTAATTTTTTTTATTTAAAATTTTATTATTTAAAATTTTTTTATTTATAAATTTTTTTTATTAATTTTTTTTTTGCACGAATTTCTTTTATTCATGTATATTATATTCAAATACATTGTCTTGTCTACATATGGTTTATCTGAGGTTCTCCATTACATAGCACCTGATCAGAAAAATAATTAAGTATTAAATATTAACCTTAACAGCAAGACGCTATAAAAAACAAAAGTCGTATATCGCAAAAAAGGTACCAAATAGGAAAATCTCAGTACCAAGTATCTAGATACAAGCAAAAATATAATAACAGCAGAAACACTTCAATTAAATGTGATCAATAAATAAAGTCATTAAAATACGTAAGCCCACATTGTATACATAAGTGGCTTAAGTCGAAAAAAATAACAAAAACATTACGATAATAATAGAAAAAAGAAGAACTCGTAGAAAATTCTGTAGAGAAGAAAACACTAGATTTAATTTTTAACTGCCGCCTTAAATGAAATATTTGAATATGTCAGGTGCTGTTCACGATCTCTTCTTACCATGAGTTGTTATTATGTCGGCTTATTTTGATAATATACGCGTGCCTTGCAAAAATTTCCAAATAATGAAAAAATGTGATAGGCATTTGATTTAATTGTCTTTAAATATACGAATATATATACAATAGAAAACTTACAATCTCTTTTAAGCCACGGAAATCAGTTAGTTGATCATATATAATATAAATAAGAAGTCGAAACTATTCTCCTGATACCACAACGCGTTCAACTCCAAAGTGAGACACAAGACTTACTTAACGGTGATTGGAGTATAAACTAGTAAATCTGTAGTAATGTCCAGGATAACTAAACACCTTTAGTCCCTTGAAATTAATCAAAGGTTATATTACTATATATCTTATGTGTATTCCTTATTAATGCGATGTGACTGTTTATTAAGATTTGATTTTGTTAAATTACTGATATTTTTTGAGAGTGAATTACTAGGTACAGCCCTTACTTTGTAGGTAAGTGGATTTTTTAAAGTAAAAGTACAAGTACTCAAAATGTTAGTTTTCTAAGCATAAATAAAGTACTTATCATCAAATCTTGGTGATCTACTTATAAAAATATATCTTACGAACTCATCAAAATACATCGTGTGAACACTGCAAGGCTTACTGCAGTTCTTCCTATTCATTGTTGTACAGGAACCCACGTACAGAAACTACGCATTCCTCTTAATCCTCATTGTAGAAGTTGTGGAAACGTACAGGGAGAAGGAAACCAAAAAAAACACTTCTTTTGTGAATGCCTGGTTTTGGCGTTCAGAAGAAATAGAATTTTAGAAAACTACCTCTTTGACAGCTTATCAGACTGTTCAACGATAAAGATAAAATACTAATTAAATAATCTAAACTCGACGGGATAGATTTAGTGTCTACACTTTTATACTAGAGATTCTTATGAGGGATGTGGTGGCAAAACAGCATTACCGTTCTTGAACGTAATTGGATAGAGAAGTTTTGAAAGTGTTGAAAGTTAGTTTGTAGTAAGAGAATGGTCAACATTCTTTGCATTTATATAATTTCGGTGTAAAGGTTTCGAAAAGTAGTACTGTAACGACACGGATTCTCCCGTTTCGTTATATATAATTTATGCTGGGGTATCCTCAGTCTTTTCCAGGGGGTCGCTACAATAAATTTATATTCGCGGAGACAGGACTTCTCAAAATAAAAATAATGCGTTTAATTTTTTTAAATACTGATTTATTTAAAATATTAATAATTCATTAAAATAATATGTAATAAAGAAAAGAATTCAATTAAACGTAACAAGATAAACCTGGAGATTAACTATTTGTACAATTTTCAACGATTTATATAAGATAGCTTTATATAGATTATTATTTCTTCAATCGTATTTCAATAACTTGAGATTTTAAACGCATGCAAATTCTGAATGTATTTCCTTAGTCGTATTTCAAAGAGATTGGTTAAATTTAATTAGATTTGACTTGAGATGTTTCCTTGTGACCAGCTGTATTTGGAAGCTGTCCCTGTAGAGTTCACAGTGGTGGCTGATCCGGTTTCGTGGTTGTACCTTAGTATAATTTCGGTGATTATTCTGCTCGATGAGTACCTACTGGACGAAACGGGGTTAGTGAATATATATATGTCTTGTTATATTGAATATATATATAAAGTGTCTCCGCGCCTGGACTTAAAACCGCCCATGCACTCGTAAACAATTATATATATATTTTAAATAGGTTATACACTAGGCTTAAAACCGTCACTGTGTCAGACAATTTTTAATATTTATTTATTTTATGTGTTGACATACAATGCCACCGAGTGATCATACAAGACACACTAAATTCTTAGAAAATTGCGCCGTCTTTTATACGCATCCTCTTGAACTTTTTGTGTAAAGTAACAAAGCTTTGAGTTGATCTTAGTTGAACTTAATGCACTTTAACACTTTTGCATAAAAGCTTCCTTGTGCATCTTTTTGCAGCGAATTGCATTCTGACGTTTTTGACGTTTGCAAATGTTTGTTTACATTTTTATAAAAAGCGGCGGTGCTCGTGTTTTTATTTTTATGGTTGAATTATTTATAAATAAAATAATAAATAATTTATAAATAAATTATTATTTATTAATTTAAATAAATTTATGTGGAAAAATAATGAAGGTACATATGTTATATTGTTATTTTTATTCATATACCTTTTTGTATTTATTATTAAAATGTTTCCTCCTAATTACAGATTACTTCACGTATTTTGTTCAAAGTGGTGGTGTTACTAAATTTATGTAGGTTGGAAATTATTACAAAATTTCCATCCTTACATTTCCCTCCTTCTCCGAGGAAAATTTATTTGCCACTATCTGCCTGCATGATTTCTGTGCCGTTTCTTTGGGCTCTTGAATATTTTGAAAAATTTATCTTGGTGTATACTAACAAGATCATAGTCCTTCTGCTGAAGTACACCTAAGTTATTCATCTGCTTCTGCAGGTTTTGGGTGCTGAATGGTTTTGGAATTCCTAGACTTACATAGTTCCTGTACTTGTATCAGAGGATTGTCTAGCTTATCTTTCGGACGTGTGGAATCATTTTTTTCTTCTTCTGGCTGTGGCTTTCGTTGACTATCGTGGTTAATTGAAACGTGTTGCAATGATTGTGTCGGACTTGGGGTTCCTTGAGTCAATCGAACTCGTCTGGTATGATCTTTGATTACTGTAACCTTTTGTTGACCTTGTTGTGTTTCAATATCTTGAACTTGATGTTGTTCTACGTATCCTTGTGTATCTTGAATTTTAATTTGTGTTATATGGTGATTCCTCGTTGGATTGATTCTTTTTGGTTGATTAACTACCTGTGAATTTTTCTTGCTAGGACTTGGATCTTTGTGCCGTTGAATCTTTTGTTTTTGCGCTTTGATTACGCTTGGTTCTTTCTGTCGTTGTACTTTCTGTGTTTGAACTTGTAATATTTGATGATTTGGGGTGACTTGCTGTTGTTTAGATACTTCGAAATTTTCTTTGATAAATATTGGTTTTAACTGGTTTTGTAGTTCTTGTATTTCAACTGATACTATTTCACGGTTTGGTGTGACTCGCTGTTGTATAAATACTTTGGGATTTTGCTTGTTGGGTCTTGAATCTTGCTGTGGTTTGCACGCTTGGATTTGGAGCATACGTTTAAATTCTGTGGCTTGGTCCTGATTGAACGATTTTAAGTTTTCTTTGAACGATGTGACATGTTGCGGTGTTTGGTGTACTGATACTTGCTTCGTTTGACTATGAAATATTTCCTGATCTGGTGTAACTCGTGCTGGCTTAAATACTTCGGGATTCTTCTTTGTGAGTTTTGGGTTTACTTGTCGTTGTGTTTCTTCTATCTGTGAATTTCCTCTGATGGGCCTAATATTTTGTGATTCTTGCTTTGGTTCGCATGGTTGGATTTGCAGCATTTGTTGAACTTCTGTGACTTGGTTTCGATTGAATGGTTTTAGATTTCCTCTAACTGGCATGGCATGTTGGATATTCTGCTGAGTTAATACTTGGTACATTTGATTTTGAAATATATCTTGATCTTGTATGATTCGTGCTGTTACTTGCTTAGCTGTCGGCTGGTTGCGTTGCTGATTACTTCTCTGCTGGTTGAGGATAGGTGAATCGGAATTTGAACTGGGAATAAGTTTGTCCTGTATCGGCGTAGTAGGTATGCGTCTCACTGTATTTTCCAATACCATTATTTGTGGATGTTCAACTTCTATGCGACCAACTATCACTTCCTGTCGAACACTGCCTCGACTCACTTTATCCTGTTCTGCGCGAAGTTCTTCGAAGTCATCTGCTAGTGTTGCTAATTCTGTTAAGCTCGAAAAGTCTAGACGTTTGATGTACATTTGGTACTCTGTGCGCATATTTCGGTATATTCGCTCCAATTGCGAATCTTGGTTCATGCCTGTGTGTCGCATAAGATATTTGATTTCCAGTACATAATCTTTAAAATTTTCTTGTTCCTTCTGAACTCGTGCTCGCACCTCGTCTTCTAATCTTTCGAAATACCTATATGAAAGGAAAAATCTTAGAAAGTCCATCTTGAAGCTTGACCAAAGGTTCCAATGCTTATTGTTTTTGCGATACCACATCAGTGCTTTGTCTTCAAGCAGTATGGGCATCATCCTGGGAACTAAATTCACGTTGATGTCGTCAAGGTCTGCTACCTCTTCTATGCTTTCCACAAAATATATTGGATCTATTCCTCCATTGTACTTTACAGACCATTTTCGTATCCGCTCGACGCTTTGAGCATACGATAAGGCCATGATGTGCTGCTTATGCGAACGTCTTGTATGTTTCTCTGTTAAACTGGCTTGAATTGAACTATGAGCGAGAGTATCCAGATTTTATCTTATAATCATGTTTGCCTGTGCCATTGCAACGTGGATATTACTTTGTTTTAATTTTGAGAAGTCTGTCTGTCCCTGCTCGGGCGCCAATTGTAACGACACGGATTCTCCGTTTCGTTATATCCTTTGCCGGGGTAACCTCAGCCCCTTCCAGGAGTCGTTTACAATAAATTTTTATTTGCAAAAACAGGACTTCTCAAATAAAAGATTGTGGTTATAGTTTCAGAACAATTTATTTATAAAAAAAAATTCAATGACGTATAAAAAGTATTTAAATGTGATAATTATTATTATTATTAATGGAAAAAAATTTGTATTATGACTGGGACGGCACGTCAGTGGCAGTTGATACTTTGGAAAACTCTCAAGGGGATTACTTCCAATGACTGTTTCGGAGGGATTCTAAATGGTCTATTCTGGTCTTGTAGTTGGCTTGTATGATCACTAAGTGGCATTATATGTCAACTAATAAAATAATACAATAAAATATTATCTGACACAGAGGCGGTGTTAAGTCAATGTGTATAACTAATACAAAAGTATATATATAATCGTTTACGAGCGTAAGGCGGTTTTAAGTCAACGCGCTTGGACACCATTATATGTGTATTATATAAATCAAACATATATTCCTCAATATCTTTCTTTTTTTTATTTTATTATCCGAACAGGTGAACATAGAAGCCAACTACAAGACCAGAATAGACCATTTAGAATCCCTCCGAAACAGTCATTGGAAGTAATCCCCTTGAGAGTTTTCCAAAGTATCAACTGCCACTGACGTGCCGTCCCAGTCATAATACAAATTTTTTTCCATTAATAATAATAATAATTATCACATTTAAATACTTTTTATACGTCATTGAATTTTTTTTTATAAATAAATTGTTCTGAAACTATAACCACAATCTTTTATTTGAGAAGTCCTGTTTTTGCAAATAAAAATTTATTGTAAACGACTCCTGGAAGGGGCTGAGGTTACCCCGGCAAAGGATATAACGAAACGGAGAATCCGTGTCGTTACAATTGGCGCCCGAGCAGGGACAGACAGACTTCTCAAAATTAAAACAAAGTAATATCCACGTTGCAATGGCACAGGCAAACATGATTATAAGATAAAATCTGGATACTCTCGCTCATAGTTCAATTCAAGCCAGTTTAACAGAGAAACATACAAGACGTTCGCATAAGCAGCACATCATGGCCTTATCGTATGCTCAAAGCGTCGAGCGGATACGAAAATGGTCTGTAAAGTACAATGGAGGAATAGATCCAATATATTTTGTGGAAAGCATAGAAGAGGTAGCAGACCTTGACGACATCAACGTGAATTTAGTTCCCAGGATGATGCCCATACTGCTTGAAGACAAAGCACTGATGTGGTATCGCAAAAACAATAAGCATTGGAACCTTTGGTCAAGCTTCAAGATGGACTTTCTAAGATTTTTCCTTTCATATAGGTATTTCGAAAGATTAGAAGACGAGGTGCGAGCACGAGTTCAGAAGGAACAAGAAAATTTTAAAGATTATGTACTGGAAATCAAATATCTTATGCGACACACAGGCATGAACCAAGATTCGCAATTGGAGCGAATATACCGAAATATGCGCACAGAGTACCAAATGTACATCAAACGTCTAGACTTTTCGAGCTTAACAGAATTAGCAACACTAGCAGATGACTTCGAAGAACTTCGCGCAGAACAGGATAAAGTGAGTCGAGGCAGTGTTCGACAGGAAGTGATAGTTGGTCGCATAGAAGTTGAACATCCACAAATAATGGTATTGGAAAATACAGTGAGACGCATACCTACTACGCCGATACAGGACAAACTTATTCCCAGTTCAAATTCCGATTCACCTATCCTCAACCAGCAGAGAAGTAATCAGCAACGCAACCAGCCGACAGCTAAGCAAGTAACAGCACGAATCATACAAGATCAAGATATATTTCAAAATCAAATGTACCAAGTATTAACTCAGCAGAATATCCAACATGCCATGCCAGTTAGAGGAAATCTAAAACCATTCAATCGAAACCAAGTCACAGAAGTTCAACAAATGCTGCAAATCCAACCATGCGAACCAAAGCAAGAATCACAAAATATTAGGCCCATCAGAGGAAATTCACAGATAGAAGAAACACAACGACAAGTAAACCCAAAACTCACAAAGAAGAATCCCGAAGTATTTAAGCCAGCACGAGTTACACCAGATCAGGAAATATTTCATAGTCAAACGAAGCAAGTATCAGTACACCAAACACCGCAACATGTCACATCGTTCAAAGAAAACTTAAAATCGTTCAATCAGGACCAAGCCACAGAATTTAAACGTATGCTCCAAATCCAAGCGTGCAAACCACAGCAAGATTCAAGACCCAACAAGCAAAATCCCAAAGTATCTATACAACAGCGAGTCACACCAAACCGTGAAATAGTATCAGTTGAAATACAAGAACTACAAAACCAGTTAAAACCAATATTTATCAAAGAAAATTTCGAAGTATCTAAACAACAGCAAGTCACCCCAAATCATCAAATATTACAAGTTCAAACACAGAAAGTACAACGACAGAAAGAACCAAGCGTAATCAAAGCGCAAAAACAAAAGATTCAACGGCACAAAGATCCAAGTCCTAGCAAGAAAAATTCACAGGTAGTTAATCAACCAAAAAGAATCAATCCAACGAGGAATCACCATATAACACAAGTTAAAATTCAAGATACACAAGGATACGTAGAACAACATCAAGTTCAAGATATTGAAACACAACAAGGTCAACAAAAGGTTACAGTAATCAA
Organism: Teleopsis dalmanni; assembly: GCF_002237135.1. Taxonomy (NCBI): domain Eukaryota; kingdom Metazoa; phylum Arthropoda; class Insecta; order Diptera; family Diopsidae; genus Teleopsis; species Teleopsis dalmanni. The sequence continues at coordinate 223,776,649 of NC_051846.1, read as the reverse complement.
AGATCATACCAGACGAGTTCGATTGACTCAAGGAACCCCAAGTCCGACACAATCATTGCAACACGTTTCAATTAACCACGATAGTCAACGAAAGCCACAGCCAGAAGAAGAAAAAAATGATTCCACACGTCCGAAAGATAAGCTAGACAATCCTCTGATACAAGTACAGGAACTAAGTCTAGGAATTCCAAAACCATTCAGCACCCAAAACCTGCAGAAGCAGATGAATAACTTAGGTGTACTTCAGCAGAAGGACTATGATCTTGTTAGTATACACCAAGATAAATTTTTCAAAATATTCAAGAGCCCAAAGAAACGGCACAGAAATCATGCAGGCAGATAGTGGCAAATAAATTTTCCTCGGAGAAGGAGGGAAATATAAGGATGGAAATTTTGTAATAATTTCCAACCTACATAAATTTAGTAACACCACCACTTTGAACAAAATACGTGAAGTAATCTGTAATTAGGAGGAAACATTTTAATAATAAATACAAAAAGGTATATGAATAAAAATAACAATATAACATACCTTCATTATTTTTCCACATAAATTTATTTAAATTAATAAATAATAATTTATTTATAAATTATTTATTATTTTATTTATAAATAATTCAACCATAAAAATAAAAACACGAGCACCGCCGCTTTTTATAAAAATGTAAACAAACATTTGCAAACGTCAAAAACGTCAGAATGCAATTCGCTGCAAAAAGATGCACAAGGAAGCTTTTATGCAAAAGTGTTAAAGTGCATTAAGTTCAACTAAGATCAACTCAAAGCTTTGTTACTTTACACAAAAAGTTCAAGAGGATGCGTATAAAAGACGGCGCAATTTTCTAAGAATTTAGTGTGTCTTGTATGATCACTCGGTGGCATTGTATGTCAACACATAAAATAAATAAATATTAAAAATTGTCTGACACAGTGACGGTTTTAAGCCTAGTGTATAACCTATTTAAAATATATATATAATTGTTTACGAGTGCATGGGCGGTTTTAAGTCCAGGCGCGGAGACACTTTATATATATATTCAATATAACAAGACATATATATATTCACTAACCCCGTTTCGTCCAGTAGGTACTCATCGAGCAGAATAATCACCGAAATTATACTAAGGTACAACCACGAAACCGGATCAGCCACCACTGTGAACTCTACAGGGACAGCTTCCAAATACAGCTGGTCACAAGGAAACATCTCACAAGTCATATCTAATTAAATTTAACCAATCTCTTTGAAATACGACTAAGGAAATACATTCAGAATTTGCATGCGTTTAAAATCTCAAGTTATTGAAATACGATTGAAGAAATAATAATCTATATAAAGCTATCTTATATAAATCGTTGAAAATTGTACAAATAGTTAATCTCCAGGTTTATCTTGTTACGTTTAATTGAATTCTTTTCTTTATTACATATTATTTTAATGAATTATTAATATTTTAAATAAATCAGTATTTAAAAAAATTAAACGAATTATTTTTATTTTGAGAAGTCCTGTCTCCGCGAATATAAATTTATTGTAGCGACCCCCTGGAAAAGACTGAGGATACCCCAGCATAAATTATAACGAAACGGGAGAATCCGTGTCGTTACAGTACTACTTTTCGAAACCTTTACACCGAAATTATATAAATGCAAAGAATGTTGACCATTCTCTTACTACAAACTAACTTTCAACACTTTCAAAACTTCTCTATCCAATTACGTTCAAGAACGGTAATGCTGTTTTGCCACCACATCCCTCATAAGAATCTCTAGTATAAAAGTGTAGACACTAAATCTATCCCGTCGAGTTTAGATTATTTAATTAGTATTTTATCTTTATCGTTGAACAGTCTGATAAGCTGTCAAAGAGGTAGTTTTCTAAAATTCTATTTCTTCTGAACGCCAAAACCAGGCATTCACAAAAGAAGTGTTTTTTTTGGTTTCCTTCTCCCTGTACGTTTCCACAACTTCTACAATGAGGATTAAGAGGAATGCGTAGTTTCTGTACGTGGGTTCCTGTACAACAATGAATAGGAAGAACTGCAGTAAGCCTTGCAGTGTTCACACGATGTATTTTGATGAGTTCGTAAGATATATTTTTATAAGTAGATCACCAAGATTTGATGATAAGTACTTTATTTATGCTTAGAAAACTAACATTTTGAGTACTTGTACTTTTACTTTAAA
>NC_051846.1:223753969-223774362 GCF_002237135.1 Teleopsis dalmanni | reverse complement strand
GGCCCAGATCAAAGCTGGGCAGTCACATAGAATGTGGCTGGTTGTCTCCTCTGCCTCTAAGCAGAATCTACAATCTATCTCTTCAGATAGGCCCATTTTGTTGAGATGGTAACGTAGCCCATGGTGACCCGTTAGATATCCCACTAGCAACCTCAACTCTGTTCTGCTGAAGGAGGATATCTTATTGTAACTATAAGGGAGAACCAGCTCTTTAGCCTGACGGTTACCTCGACTGTCGCGCCAGTAGCGACTTCTCTCGGTTGAGATCCAATCATTGATTAGAGACCTAGTTGTAGACCAACTTAATCCACAGAAAGGTTCTGGGCCACAGATTAGAGTGGCGGATCCTGCCCGTGCAAGACTATCGGCAGACTCATTTCCATGAATTCCTGTGTGACCAGGCACCCAGCACAGTGTCACTTTATTATTGCTTGCCAGCTGCTGCAGTGTGTCATAACAGTCTGCTAGAAGCTTTGAGAAAAACTTCCAGGAGCATAACGCTTTGATTGCTGCTTGACTATCTGAATAAATACAGATTCGGGCGCCTTTCAACCCTTTGTTAATGTTGATACGAGCGCAGAAATCGATGGCGTGAACCTCTGCTTGGAAGACAGTGGGCCATATACCCAGCGCGAGCGAGATTCTGGTGTTAGGACCAAATATTACAGCACCAACTCCTTCTTTGGTTTTTGAGCCATCAGTATACCACGAAATCACTTTTGGTTCAAATCCAGGAGTGCCATTTACCCAGTCCAATCGATCGGGTATGAGGACTTCGAACTTCCTACCGAAGCGAAGTTCCATGTTCATGCGATCTGTCCTATCGCAGATCTCTATGCCAGGAACTAGTCTGCAGATAGATTTTTGACTGACGAGACTTCCGTGCATGTCGATGACAGGGTGTAGCCTAGCTGCACTCATAGCTGCTGTCTTTTTAATAAAGAGATGCAGAGGGGTGAGACCCACTATGGACTCCAGTGCTAATGTGGGACATGTTCTAATAGATCCCGTCATAGCAATACATACGAGTCTTTGCAGTTTATTGCATTTGACTATTGCAGCATTTTGTTGCGCCTTATTCCACCAAACAAGAGCTGCGTAGGATACAATGGGTCTGACCATTGTGCAGTATAACCATGATATAATTCTAGGACTTATGCCCCAGGTTCTACCATATGCGGTCCTACATGTCCACATGACCCGGGTGGCTTTGCCAATTATATTATTCAGGTGAGTGTTCCAGTTAAGACGCTTATCTAGGGTGACCCCTAAATATTTGACTTCATCGGAGCATTCAATAGCCGTATCCTTAATAGATAGGGACCCAATATTTACTTTGTACCTTCTAGAAAATGGTACAATTACCGCTTTTTTTGGGTTAATACTTAGGCCTTCTTTGATACACCAGTTCGAGACTTTGTGTAATGCCGCCTGCATTACGTCTGTAACTGTGGTGTCAAATTTACCTGTTACAATGATTGCCAGGTCATCTGCATAACCTATGGCATGATACCCAGATTGCTCCAGTTTAACTAGTAAGTCATCGACTACCAGCATCCATAACAATGGTGAGAGAACCCCACCCTGGGGGCAGCCCCGTACAGCATTAATGCTTGCGATAGTGCTACCTAACTTGGAGGATATGTTCCTATCACGCAACATTCTATCTATCCACGTTATTGTACATGAGTCTATATCTTTACGGGCCAGTGCTCCAGATATGGATTCGTAAGATGTGTTATCGAAAGCTCTCTCTACATCCAGAAATGCACATAAGGCGATCTCTTTAGATTGAAACGTGCTTTCAATTTTGCTGACTAAATGATACAGCGCAACCCCTGTAGATTTGCCTTTTGAGTAGGCATATTGGGTGGAGAGGAGTGGGACAGTTTGTTCCAATTTATTCCGTATGTACAGATCAATCAGCCTTTCGACGGTTTCCAATAAGAAAGACGTAAGACTAATGGGTCTGTAGGACTTGGGTTGGTCCATAGGTTTGTTCCCAAGTTTGGGAATAAAGATCACGTTCACTCCTCTCCAGGAATGAGGGATATAACCCATAGTAAAACAAGCCCTAAAGAGTTTTATTAATGGGTCTATGATGATGTCTATACAATTCTGCAATTGAGCAGGGTAGATACCATCGCTTCCAGGCGCCATAAATGGTTGAAATGAGTTGATCGCCCATTGCACCTTGTCCCTGTCAAAGATAACACCAGATAGTGCGTATTCCTGACATGTAGGAGCAGTAACTTCCCTATATGAATGTGATGTTGGTGGTCCAGTTACGGAGCCTGGGAAGTGTGTTTGCAAGAGAAACTCGAGGGTATCTTCACGACCAGTAGTGAAGGATCCGTCCGGTTTTTTTAAAAGGCCTACTTCATTTGTTTTGACCTTATTTAAAGCCTTGTGTAGTCTAGCAGCCTCAGGCAACCTATCAATACTATCACAATGGCTACGCCAGCTGGCCCGTTTGGACTGTCTGATTGAATTGTTGTAGTCGGTGAGTGCTGTTCTATAATGTTCCCAACTACCAGAGCGTTTTGCTCTATTGAATAAGCTTCTTACTAGTTTACGCTTATTAGCTAGTTGCGAGTCCCACCAAGGAACCTTACCTCTAATTCAAGCATTACCTGCAACCGTGCTGTTGTGAAAGGAGGTCAGTAAAACCTCACCTAAATGGTTTGCAGCCAACTCTATCTCTTCACGAGTTCTTAGTGGCCTAGCTAGAGAAAAATTTTCGGAACCCACCAAGTCCCTGTACCTAAGCCAATTGGTTTTCTGTGGTCGGTACACTTTATCTTGCTGCTCGGATATACCGGGAATTTCAAACCTAATATGTTGATGGTCTGAGAGGGACACTTCGTCCGACACTCGCCAGTTCCATATAGATTCCTCAATACCTCTGGTGCAAAGAGTGAGATCTAATACCTCTTCTCTAATTGCATTAATAAAAGTGGGTTTACTACCTTTGTTAGCTATACTTAATCCTATCGACATAATATAATCTAATAGGTACTCACCCCTTTTGTTATCGTTGCTGCTCCCCCACACTGTGTGGTGAGCATTAGCGTCACAGCCCAAGATTAGCTGCCGCCCAGTGGACTTGCAGAAGTTGATCAGCTGCTGGACTTCCGATGGTGGAATGGTTTCTTCATCACCTGGGAAGTAGGCAGAGGCCATGACTATATCTGTGGCCCCTCCTAGTGTTGGGACTTCGACTAGAACCGCTGCTAGGTCTCTAGAAATAAAGTTGGTTAACGGAAGATATTTTACATCTCCACCGATTAGGATAGCTGCACGTGGCACTGCTATCGAACGGTCATAAACCAGCTTACCTGATTTTGTGTTGAGACCCCGAATGTGGCCACCAAACACCCACGGCTCTTGGATAAGTCCTAGAGCGATGTTGTCGGTTTGGGCAATTCTGCACAAGGTGGCCGATGCTCCCTTAGCATGGTGCAGATTTGCCTGGAGAACTTCAAGAGCGCTCATTATATCTCGTTAAGAGACTTACGGACGAGACTTTCACGTTTGTCTCGTCGAGAACCTTTGTTCCTATCACCCTTTGATTGCTTCGGTAAAATTTTACCGATTAAGGGTGTTTTATTGGTAGCGGTCCGTGGTTTACCTGCTACAGTTGTCGTGCCCGTGGAGAGCATGGTGGACGTAGTTACCGAGGTGGGAATCTGAACTACACGCCCACTAGCAGAGCTCACAGCCTTGCTTGTGGAGGGACGTGTGTCTAGTTCCTCTTCCTCAGGAACAGTCACTGTTGGGCAAACATCCGTAAGGGATGCTGCCGAAGCCGAGGATGATTGGATAGTACTATCATCCTGAACCACCTTTGGAGTATTATCTATGGGGTGAGAATGAGCGGGGGTGGTTCCCTTTACCATCAATCTCAGGTGTCCGAACCGGTATGCAATCCTACCTTTAAGTTCGGACAACTTCCTCATAGATTCGTCATCAATGACGAAGACTAGGTGAAGCATCTGATCCTGAGTCAGCCTACGTATCACCTTCCACCGCTTGGTGGAGAATTTGTTCTGGGCACCAATGGTAGCCAGAACTTTTTCGTTTGACAGTGTCAAACTCTGAGGAAAATAGCCACGAACGACGTGAGTTCGTGGGAAATCCTTTTCCTCTACCACGTTTATAGCGAGTCCGCATTTGGCCCCTATGTGGCTTGAGCATTGCTTGACCCACTTCGCAGTTTTTGCATCACTGCAGACGATAAGCAGCCACCCCGTTCTAGGTAAACACCCTTCGAACTCCGGCTGTATTTCGTCGTTGTGTTGCTCAATAGCAACATCAATAATGGCTGTTTGGAGAAGCGTAATTTGCTCTGTAGAGAGCGAAGTGCCAGCCGGATCGGCCGACGTGAAGCCTAAGCGTACGCCTTTAACAGCTAGGCTGTACGATGGCTTGGTGAGCCCCACGTGAGCCACCTTAGGTTTTTTGGCGGGAAACAAACCGGGGGATTGCTCCTCCGATCTGACCCGCTTGTTCGCAGGCGGAGGTTGCATAGCAATTTTAAGAGCCTCTGCCCTGCTATGGCCCGAAGACATGGCCGCCTTAAACCCTCCTCGCTCACTTCTTTTAAGGTGAGTAAATTTTGGGGATTCCAAAGTGAGGTTGCCAACTTTGGAGCCAACGACAGTTAAACCGGATTTTTGTGATACCACACTGCCGGTGTCGGAATCACCAGATTCAACGGCTTCGGAATTTGAAGACAAGACCTCAATAATTTCCTGCCGCCTTACCTGAGATCGCGACGAAGTTACTGCTGGTGCGTACACCGTTTCCGCAAGCGGAGAAGTCGGCTGACAGCCTAATACATATGTAATAATTCAAATATATTTTTTGATTAATAAATATTTGAAAAGCATAAAACATTGAATTTTATACTTACTTTATACATACTTTATACGTCTTTACTTACTTTATACGTACTTTATACAACTTACAATGATGGTGGAGTAATCACCATAAAAGTAAGTAAATACCATATTTGCGAACAAAACACATATAAAATGTTTGTACTATCGAAGAGAGAAAAATGTGCTATGGGTCCCAGCGTGTGGTTGACCACACGGCACTTTCCAGAAAAACCACTTTTCAAAAAAAAAATTTTTTTTGATTTTTTTGGATTAATTAATTAATTTAAGATCACTGTTGAATTTCCAAGATCACTGTTGATGGGTATTTGGCAATACTCGAAACAGCGGTATGGTCAGCCAAAAATTCAATTAATTAAAATAATATAAAAATGAATTTTTGTTGTTGTTGTTCACTACTGTTAGAAAGAAAACTTTTTTTTTAATATTTAATAAAATACTGGTTCTTGGTTTATCACAGCTTATATTTCAAATTGTCTGCGTATTCCTTGCAGTCGAACCACAGATACGACAGGGCAGGTTATAAGAGCATTTAGCGTGCTTTCACTCCGATAGTTTACTAAGTATTTCGTCCGCTCTAACAATGTTTATTGGTTTAGAGATTATGCACTTGTATAGACTCCACTCTTCAATGTTTGCCAACATCTGCATTACCAAAGTAGAAGGGTTGGCTTCACCAATTAGTGTCTCTGGATTTGTCTAGTATCTACGAATCTTATACAGTCCCTAATCATATAGTTTGGACTCTCAATTTTATCTGGACAAAACTGACAGTATGAGTTACTGGCCAGCCTGAACCTGTATTTATTATTTACGGATGCAACCATGCCGGTAAGGAACTGCGTTGATTGAATTCCCAAGTCCCAAACTTTCATATTTGGGAATAATGAATTCATCTTGACTTTTGGGGATGGTCCCATCTATGTCGCTTTTCATTAAGGTACTTGTCACTTATTTTTAGATAAGAATCTGACGGAGATTGCTGAGTTTTAGTAATTCGTAGACGAAAACGTAGGAAAAAACTGTCTCTGGCCAAGAGAGCTTCAAGGTCTATTGGCATGTATCCAGCCAACACTCCCACAACATCGTCCGATACTATATGGTAAGCACGGCAGTTGCGTAAGTTTGATAATCTATGTGCACTTTTCATTACGCGTGAATACTACTTTATGGTTGTAGCATGTGCCCACATAGGAGCAGCATATAGCATAATCAACTTAAAAACTGATTCTAAAAGAACTCTAGCGGTATCTTTGGGGCCTTCTCTGTTTGACATTAACCGGGATAATGTGTTACAAACACGTGATGCTATTTCTCCCGATTGTTTTAAGTGAGTTTTAAAACTGATCCTACTATCTAGGGTATCACCGAGTGTTCAGAAATAAAACTACTGAACGGTTTGAGAATTTATAAGATACTACTTTTATTTCTTAAAATACTACAGTTTATACACAATTTTCTTATTCTACTTAATGTGCATAATTTGATAAGCATGTGTCTAAACAATTATTGAGCATAACCTAAATAAATATGCGCATCTGTTTTAAGATTAAGAGTTGTGCGCATGTGTATGTGAGAAGTATGTGCCTAAATAAATTTGCGCATCTTTTGTAAGATAAACTTAAGATTAAGTTTGTGTGCATGTGTACGAGGTAAGCATGCGCCTAAACTATTATTTGTATTTTACTTAAATATAACAAGTAAGTATAAGTTGTTGGAGTAATAGAGTGTAATATAAAACAGACAAATATAAATATATAAATGTTGAAAATTCTGCGGGCTTCTTTAATGTGTTCATGATTGAACATTGAGATACATAAGTTCGGGATTAGATACATACGCTCAGAACAAGAACAAGCTGTACTTCCAAGGCCAAGCGAAGAAAGAAGCCATCTAGTTCAATCCCACGATCAAAAAATTCCGGAAGCACGATATGTCTGCAGGAGGTGCAGAAGAATAGGACATCTGGCAAAGGTTGCCGAAATCCAAAAATCTTCTAATGTTGGATATGCGGAAGACAAGAACCACGAACCATTGACTGCTGCAAGGAATATCTGGGAAGCGAAGTAAGAGGACGTCCAACAGCAGGGACGCCATTCTCTCGAATTTCCGACCCTGCAAGGCCTTAAAACAAATTCACGCCAACGAAACTCGCATTACGGCACAAGTTCAGCACAACGGACAACAGGTAGAAGCAACGTTAGATACTGGAGCGTCCGAAGTTTCATAAGCCAAACACTAGCAAACAGAAAGAACGCAAATGTGCAACGAATCTAATACCCACGCGCATACGCATGGCGAATAGCAGCGTGACATACGTCAACAAAGGCATTGCATCTAACAATAAAGTATTAATAGCTTTCAAAGAAATGGAAGGAATATCTAACATTACAACGCACAAGATAACAGAAAGATGACCGCCCCATCAAGCAACGCTATTACTCTCGGAACCCAGCGATGCAGGAAATCATTGATGCCAAGGTAAAGGAGCTTTTCGCTAAAGGATGTATTGAATCATCAAGTGTGCCCCAATCGTCCTGGTTCGGAAAAAGAATGTCGAATGGAGATTCTGTGGCGATTACCGACAACTGAATGCACATTCGATACCAAATGCTTATCCATTACCGAAGATATACCACATCCTTGACCGGCTCAAGGATGTTACCAGTATCGATCTCATGGATGGGTACTGGCAAATTCCGATGGATATGAACAGCAAGCAATTTACGACATTCACGCTTCCGGGAAGAGGACTGTTCCAGTGGCGGGTGTTACCATTTGGATTGCAGTCAGCTCTAGCAACTTTCCAACGAGCTCTCGATCAGGTAATAGGAGCGGAGCTCGATCCATTTACTTTCGCTTACTTAGACGATATCATCGTAACTGGTACCTCTTTTGAACATCATGTGGAAAACCTAAAGAAAGTCCTTCAGCGATTAAAATTAGATAATATTAAGATAAACGTCGAGAAGAGTAGATTTTTCAAACACAAACAAAACATCTTGGACATGTATTGAGTTCACAAGCAATTCATACTAACCCGGACAAAATCGCAGCTATTCAGGAGTTACAAACTCCGACAAATCTCAGACCTACCCCCTTACAATTATGCTGAAAAAAGGAAAACATTGAAAATAGGGAGAGACACAACAAGAAGCATTTCTCGAAGTGAAGAAACGACTAACGGAAGCTTCGGTGTTAACTTATCCCGATTTTAGCCAGAAATTCTGCCTTCAAACAGATGCTAGTAATATAGGAATTGGAGCTGTGCTGACACAACATATCGAGGGCTCCGAGAAAGTGGTAGCCTATGCCAGCCGGCACCTTACGACGTCAGAGATCAACTACTCGGCAACAGAGAAGAAATGCTTAGCCATAGTCTGGGCGGTGAGAAAGATGGGACCATACCTGGAAGGTTATAACTTTACTATCATGATGGATCACTTGGCACTTAAATGGCTAAATTCAATAGAAAACCCCACCGGTCGAATTGTTAGATGGGCATTAGAGCTACAACAGCACCACTTTGATACCCAATATCGGAAAGGATAACTTAACATCGTAGCAGATACACTATCCCGGCAACCAGTGGAGGTATTGAACCAAAGTTTAACCACACCCGAAGAGAAGGCAGTGTGCACCTGGTATCAGAAAAACCTCGACATCATCAGAAGAAAACCAGAAGCGGTACCCGACTTAACTATGTCTAATGGGTAAATGTACAAATAAATGCCGATTTCATGCTCAACTTCACATGAGAAAATCTGGAAATTATGTGGACCCAAAACCATCAGAGACCGAGTAATGCAAGAAAATCACGATGACACACATGCCAGGATACGGAAAACCATAAGTAGAATACACTACTGACCAAAAATGACAAGAGATATTACCAAACATGTAAAAGAATGCACTTTTTGCCAAGAGTTCAAACCAAACAACGCTAAAATTGCTGGATTAATGCTCAGTCATATCAGTGAAGAACCATGGGCGACAATAAGTGTTGATTTTGTAGGACCTCTACCTCGATTAAGAGGTGGGAACGTCAAATTACTAGTGATACTGAACAAATTCTCCAAATGGGTGGAACTAATAGCAATGAGGAAAGCCACCAGTGTAAATGTGATACAAGCCCTACGTAATTACAAGATTTGGAACCCCGAAAGTAATCATCACTGATAATGGTTCCCAGTTCACTAGTAAACTATTCACCGAATAGGTAAGGAAAATCGGAATGAAACACCAGCCGACCGCACCATATACCCCACAAGAAAATCCTACGGAACGTGTAAACAGGACTATTAAAATATTGATGTCCCAAATCTTCCACGAGTAACAACGTAAATGGGATGAAGTGCTTCCTGAAATCGCCTTCGCAATAAACACTACGAAATCAGATACTACTGGTTTCAGCTTTGCTTTTCTGGTACAAAGTCGGGAGTTAAAATTACTTGCGACACTACTTAAAGAATACACACCCGGAACAGGAGAATGTTCAAACACACCATGCGCAAAGTGCAGTAAATTGGAACAAATTTTTAAAATGGTGAAGCAAAACCTTCACAGAGCAGCATCTATACAAGCACGCTTCTATAACCGCCGACGCCGTAGTTGGAAACCACAACTTCAACAATTGGTTCTAGTAAAAACACATTTCTTGTCTAAAGCAGCGAACGATACAAAAATTCATATCGCCTGTCATTGTCGAACTAATTTCCATAGATACAGACAAACGTTGCTATGTCTGCCTGTTATTATTAGTGTGGTCCTTAGATGCCGAGCATGGCATGGTGGCAGGCCCGCTTTGCTCGCCAGTTTCGGGGTGTGGTTCTTGGCATCCAGTTACCACCGCAGACATGAAACAAAAATAAATAAAAATCGTGCCATTGACTAATTCTATATATATATATATGTCTCCAAATCTATGTAAACCAATAGAGAACATTTTTACCCCTCCCAGTAACCCTATCTGTCATTCAGTCCTGTCAAATGTTTTATATGTACTATCAGTTTACTAACATTTCACCTTACACGTACCTCGTGGTATGTCCCTGTACTACCCATGGAGCCTATAATTTATCTAACCATGATTAGGCTAATTCTATAAAAAAAAAATATATCTGTCACTTATATTTAAGAGCAACAAAAAAAAAACACAAAAAAATTGAATTTAAAATTTTTACCCCTTAAATATAAGCTTTATTTATATAATAAAAAAAAAATATATTCATATATGTATATACACATTCATAATAAAGAAAAATATTAAAATTTACTGACATATAAAACAAATTTTCATTTTTAACAAACTTTTCTCAATTGTTATTAGTATATTCGTGTAAACAAAAAAAAATTCATAAGATATTTAAAAAGGAATTTCAATCCACAACCTTATATATATATAATAAAATAAAAAGAGATAAATATAATAAAAATAAAAAAAGATAAATAGCTTCCTATGCATCAACTTGTTTGTTTTGTTTTTCTTCTTTTTATATTTATATTTTAATTACTTTGGTGGTAGAACACTTACCAGCATCGTAGCAGTGACGTCACTCCATACTCTGATGTGCCTAGCTACAAAAAAATTAGAGAAAACAACAAAATTGTAAAACCAAAAAAAAAACAAACAAGCAAATTTAGCAAGCAAATTTACAATGGGTACAATTTAACATTATTATTTCGAATTTTTAGCATTATTATTTTTATATAATAGTAATTTTAAGTAAACATTCTAATAATAACTATATTTCTTTAAATTTCTTTAGTAACAGATTAAAAAAAACAAATTCTTTTAAGTGAAAATAATAAAAAAACAAATTTTAACAATTAAAATTAAATCTTAAATAAAATCTTAAAAAAAAACTTATTAACGCATGTAAAAAAAATTTGATTAAAAAAACTTAAGGTAAAAAACACTAATTAAAACTAAGAAAAAAAACAATATGACGTATAAAAAAAACTTGGGCGATGTGACTATTTCAGGCGTTATTATTCAATATACCTCGATACTGCAATTTACTTTTGAGCTGAATATGTTGAACGTATATACACCTTTCCATATATCCACAAATCCTTATATCTCAATATTTGTTAACACAGTTCAATAAAAAAAAAGCACAGCAGAAACTATCCTTTATGATGCTCTAAATGTTTCGTGTAAATAGTTTTTTTTTCTCCTTTTTTTTTTGTTTAACAATAAAATTATTATATTGTACGATTGTCTTGAGTTTATTTTACTCTTCTTTTAATTTTGGGCGCACAAATTATTTAAAACATCCAATATTTCACTAGGAATAGTTTTTTCTCTTTTCTTTATTTTTAATTAATGTTGGTTTTCAAACTTCAAGTTTTTATCAGTTTTTCAATCAATAAAAAAAATTAAAATCATTAGACTTGGGAAACGATCATTATTAATATTAATCTCTACAAGAATTTCATAGGTTTATTATTTACATTAAACTGTTCAAACCAAAGAAAATTTAATTTCTTAAATACATATATCACTGTTCACAAGAAAACTATTTTCTGTTTTGATTTATATATTAACAATTTTTTTTTTCTGATTTCAAAACTCCGACTTTTTGCGCTCACTTCAACCGCCAAACCAAAAAACAAAAATAGAACTCCGTTTTACTTTCCTGCCGACTTATATATCCTAATTTTATTTCGGTCAAAGCTTCCTGTTAGTTTAAGAACGGAGAACTAAATCCGGCTGTCTTTTTAATCCGGTTTCCAAAATATCTGTTACCACTGTTTTTTTTTTGCACATTCCGAACTTTTAGGTCACGGCTTTGGGAGCATTATTTTTTTTTCATAATTCCTAATTTTGTCTAAAAACCTTTACGCCGCGACTTTTGATCAAAACATAACCAAAAAAAAAAAATGTACAAAAGCTTTTTCTTACATATTTTGGCATTTGGCATGTGCGTGCAATGCATAGGCTAATTTTAATTAATATTAAAACAAATAAAAAAAATAATGTGTATGAGAAATTCGGGTGGTGAAATATTGTGCGGAGGCTATTTGGACAACGTGGGACATACGAGGTAACATCATGTTTTTCATTTTACTACCTATGTTAACATATCACCTTCTACCCATATAGGCCTGCATAACAGGATCGAAGCTGCCGATGTCGCCTGCTATATGGAGCATCTTCGTAGAAAAATTTTTAGTGTAGGCCGTTGTTTTCAATAACTTATTCTATCATTGTTTTTGTACATCGTGTGGCTTCGACCCATACCCTGACTCTGGTCTCATGTCCTACTGACTGAATTAGCCGGCATGTCTAATCAACATATCTTAACTGGCAAAAATATATTTGGCGTGATATGTACCTAATTCTGTTTCATTTAGCTTTCTTAACACATATAATGAATTGCCAACAACCTTATGTACAATACATTTGATATTTTTAGGTGCTAACTTCGCATTGTAGGAATCTGCTGCATTGCTTGTCTTGAAATTCCTTCTATATACTATCTGACCTTCACTAAATGTTACTGGCTTGCCTCGGTACACCAAACACATGAAAAACTTCCCTTTCAAGAAAATTTACTACGGTTTTACCAGTCGCTGTTTTCATTGGTTTTAAAAAGACAAATTTTGAAAAGTGATCCAAACACACTAACAACATCGTATTGCCTTCTGTTGACCTGGGATAAGGTCCCATGAAATCAATATACATTTTTTGAAATGGTCTTTCAGTAATATGCTGTTTGCCCATCATGGGTCGTCTCTTGTTGGACGCTTTTGTTGTATTACAAATATCACATAATTTTATTAATTGTTGCACCTCAAACACCATTCCAGACCAATTGTACTTTTGCCGAAGTTTCTCTAAAGTTTTATGGATTCCGCCGTGACCTGCTGAATGTGAGGCATGAATGGAGCTTATCAAATTATGTCTTAATTCACTTTTATCCATAATTTCTAAGCGCGGTCTTCCTGAATCAGGTCACCCGTCCTGAAGTTACACCTTTTGTAAACATACCCATCAGATACGAACAAGTCCGGAGTCTTATCTTTGCTTTCAGTCACTGTCTTGACTAGTGCCATATATTCTGTGGATTCAAAATACGGCGATTGAAGGTCTACTTCTATATTTCGGCAACTGCGTTCCTTTTCGGTGTTCTATTACAAAATCAAATCCTTGTAATTTAAGACTCCACCGAGCTAACCTACCCGCCAAGTCCTTCTGATTCATAAGCCACTTTAGACTGGCATGGTCAGTTATTACTGTAAACGGTAGTCCCTCTACGTAAGCTCTGAACTTCTTGATACTTAAAACAGCCGCATAGCATTCCAATTCAGTTATGCTATAATTACGTTGTGCTCTGTTAAGTTTGGCAGACATGTAAGCAACGAGATGTTCATTGTCATTATCGTCCTTTTGAAAAAAGTACTCCTCCTACTCCTTGCGTTGATGCATCACATTGTATGAAAAATCGTTTAGAGAAATCCGGATTTATGAGTACGGGGGCCGTTGCTAAACTAAGTTTAAGGGTTTTAAACGCTTCTAATGCCTCTTCTGTTAGAGCAAAATTCTTTATCCTAAGCTTGGTTAAACACTCGTGTAAGGGAGCTGCTATACTAGCATAATTTTTAATAAATCTTCTATACCAACCGGTCATTCCTAGGAACCTACGGAGCTGTTTCGAAATTTTAGGCTCAGGGAATGCTTCCATAGCTTCTACTTTACTGGCATCTGTTCTTAAGCAGCCGTCTCCTACAATAAAGCCTACG
Source organism: Teleopsis dalmanni (assembly GCF_002237135.1). Taxonomy (NCBI): domain Eukaryota; kingdom Metazoa; phylum Arthropoda; class Insecta; order Diptera; family Diopsidae; genus Teleopsis; species Teleopsis dalmanni. The sequence continues at coordinate 223,760,713 of NC_051846.1, read as the reverse complement.
TATTTTACTTCCTTATAGCAAAATTTGCTTTTCTCTACATTAATGGTGAGGTTACTTCGATTTAAGCTATCAGCTACCTTTTCTAATAAATCTACATGTTGTAACACAAAATCTATAGCTCTTAAATTTTACAACACAAAATATAATAAAACACTAACAAAATTGATATTGGAGATGGTATTAAAACCCACCTCCAAATTTAATACAAAATAAAAACATCAGAACAATAATAAAAACTTGTAAGCAAAACAACGTTTTAGTTACAGGAACAAAACTACAGTATGCTTAACACTTCGCGGATATAAAAGGCGAAAAAAAAGCACAAGAAAGACATTCAGGTATCGAGCTAAAGAAAAGTCGCTTCAAAACATATGTGCTGAAACATCAAGAATCGAAATTTACATCTCGATTCCCATTTTTTTTTATATAATAGAAATACACATTTCTATTACAATAACTTTCAATAACGACATTAACATTTCGTTAGTAGTAAGAGAAATATACATTTCTGTTACTTATTTGTTCATAACGAAATCAAATTTTCGTTAATAGATTAATCAGTAAGGTGGTATTTACACATGAATATTATCACCCATACCAAATCCGCGGCTAAAGAAATCAACATTTCACTAGTAGCCCCGTAGAATAGAAATATACATTTCTATTATTTACTTGTTTATAAGACAACGTTTAGCTAGTTTAGAAATATACATTTCTATTATTTACTTGTTTATAAGACAACGTTTCGCTAGTATAGAAATATACATTTCTATTATTTATTTGTTTATAAGACAAGATTTCGCAGTAGCCCCGTAGAATAGAAATATACATTTCTATTATTTACTTGTTTACATTTCTATTATTTACTTGTTTATAAAGTAACATTTCGCTAGCAGTCCCGTAGAATAGAAATATACATTTCTATTACTTATTGATAACGAAATCAACATTTCGTTAATAGCAACAGAAATAGAGGAACCTAGATTCGAGTAATAAAACCTCTACCTACGTCGTACGTCCTACCATAGCCAACTTTTCACTGCTTTCCACTGCTCTTATCAAATAAATTTATTGTAGGACTGGGCCTGGAATCCGGCGAGCAACACCTCGGCCAGAAAGGTTCGTTACAATTGGCGCCCGAGCAGGGACAGTGGAAACAGATACCAGTTAACATCGTCATTTTCTTTTACCATGGGACAGTATTCTTATCTCCAGACAGTTGAACAAGTCGAGAAATGGTGTGTTAAATTTAATGGTAGTAAGAACCCGTTGGGCTTTATCGAAAACATTGAAGAACTTGCAGACATCTATGGCATCGTCATAAATCTAGTTTCCAAGATAATGCCTATACTGCTCGAAGATAAAGCACTAATGTGGTATCGCTACAACAACAAACATTGGCAGCTATGGACAAGTTTTAAGGCCGATTTCCTAAATTTCTTTTTGCCACCTAGATATTATGAAAAATTAGCAGATGAAATAGGATCTCGACATCAAAGGCCACCAGAAAGCTTTAAGGGTTATTTAATTATCATTAAAGATCTGATGCGACATGCTGGCATGGATCAAAGTTCGCAACTAGAACGAATATATCACAACATATTCACTAACTGCCAAAAGTATATCAAACGTAAAGATTTCGAGACTTTAGAAGAACTAATTTTACTAACCGATGAATTCGAAGCACTTGGCACAGAGCAGGTTAAAACATGTCGAAGCGATGGTCAAGAAGAAGCGCTCATCAGGCTCACAGTAGTCGAGTATTCACAAGTGTTCCCTTACAGAAACCCATTATATGATCCCCGCAGTCTAAATATCGAGTCACATTCCAAATCAAGCACATCAATGCAAAGCACACAAGGTCAGATTTATCCAGAGCAACATCCTCAATATTCTCAATCAAAAGAAAGGATTCATGCCCAAGCACATGAAGTACAATATCAGCAAGATCTGCAACGCAAAGAAAGTCTGCAAGTTGTTAATCGGATTTACAATACGCAAGATCAAGTAAAAATACAATTGCAAGTACAAGACATAGAACCACAACGAGATCCACAGTTGCGCGTAGAACAACCGATTATACTCTCGACTAAATTAGTGGCAACCTCATCACTTCCCGTACCTCAAGAACAAGCACTAGCAGAGACTTCGCTAATACTACGTTCGCAGAAACAAGATACTCCAGCGCAACAAGGACAAGAATATGATATGAGTATGGACAAGTTAAGGTGGTTGACGAAACACCAAGTACTAGCCAATCATCGCATCAACTATCAGAAACTCGTACAGAAAAGGTTTTGGAAAAACGCATCAGCCCACCAGAACAGCTATCACAGCCACATCCAAGAAAACTTGATTATATGCACCAGAATGACAAAGTAAACAGCGCTCCGAATCAAATTAGAGAATGGTGTCTTGGAATTCAGAATTCTAGTAGCATAGCCATGAATGTAGTCCAAGACAAGTTCTTTAAAATCTTCAAAAATCCAAGGAAACGAACAAGGAATCATTCGACGAGGTAATCAGAGTTCGTCAACTCTATGGAAAAATCGGAGAAGTGTAACATAAAATTTATAGCTCTTAAATTTTACAACACAAAATATAATAAAACACTAACAAAATTGATATTGGAGATGGTATTAAAACCCACCTCCAAATTTAATACAAAATAAAAACATCAGAACAATAATAAAAACTTGTAAACAACACACCGTTGTAGTTACAAGAACAAAACTACAGTATGCTTCGCACCTCGCGGATATAAAAGGCGAAGCAAAAGCACAGGAAAGACATTCAGCGAGGTATCGAGCTAAAGAGAAGTCGCTTCAAAACATATGTGCTGAAACATCAAGAATTTTTTTTTATATAATAGAAATACACATTTCTATTACAATAACTTTTAATAACGAAATTAACATTTCGTTACTAGTAAGAGAAATATACATTTCTGTTACTTATTTGTTCATAACGAAATCAAATTTTCGTTAATAGATTAATCGGTAAGGTGGTATTTACACATGAATATTATCACCCATACCAAATCCGCGGCTAAAGAAATCAACATTTCACTAGTAGCCCCGTAGAATAGAAATATACATTTATATTATTTACTTGTTTATAAGACAACATTTCGCAGTAGCCCCGTAGAATAGAAATATACATTTCTATTATTTACTTGTTTATAAGACAACGTTTAGCTAGTATAGAAATATACATTTCTATTATTTATTTGTTTATAAGACAACATTTCGCAGTAGCCCCGTAGAATAGAAATATACTTTTCTATTATTTACTTGTTTACATTTCTATTATTTACTTGTTTATAAAGTAACATTTCGCTAGCAGTCCCGTAGAATAGAAATATACATTTCTATTACTTATTGATAACGAAATCAACATTTCGTTAATAGCAACAGAAATAGAGGAACCTAGATTCGAGTAATAAAACCTCTACCTACGTCGTACGTCCTACCATAGCCAACTTTCCACTGCTCTTATCAAATAAATTTATTGTAGGACTGGACCTGGAATCCGGCGAGCAACACCTCGGCCAGAAAGGTTCGTTACAATTGGCGCCCGAGCAGGGATAGTGGAAACAGATACCAGTTAACATCGTCATTTTCTTTTACCATGGGACAGTATTCTTATCTCCAGACAGTTGAACAAGTCGAGAAATGGTGTGTTAAATTTAATGGTAGTAAGAACCCGTTGGGCTTTATCGAAAACATTGAAGAACTTGCAGACAACTATGGCATCGTCATAAATCTAGTTTCCAAGATAATGCCTATACTGCTCGAAGATAAAGCACTAATGTGGTATCGCTACAACAATAAGCATTGGCAGCTATGGACAAGTTTTAAGGCCGATTTCCTAAATTTCTTTTTGCCACCTAGATATTATGAAAAATTAGCAGATGAAATAGGATCTCGACGTCAAAGGCCACCAGAAAGCTTTAAGGGTTATTTAATTATCATTAAAGATCTGATGCGACATGCTGGCATGGATCAAAGTTCGCAACTAGAACGAATATATCACAACATGGTCACTAACTACCAAAAGTATATCAAACGTCAAGATTTCGAGACTTTAGAAGAACTAATTTTACTAACCGATGAATTCGAAGCACTTGGCACAGAGCAGGTTAAAACATATCGAAGCGATGGTCAAGAAGAAGCGCTCATCAGGCTCACAGTAGTCGAGTATTCACAAGTGATCCCGTTACAGAAACCCATTATATGATCCCCGCAGTCTAAATATCGAGTCACATTCCAAATCAAGCACATCAATGCAAAGCACACAAGGTCAGATTTATCCAGAGCAACATCCTCAATATTCTCAATCAAAAGAAAGGATTCATGCCCAAGCACATGAAGTACAATATCAGCAAGATCTGCAACGCAAAGAAAGTCTGCAAGTTGTTAATCGGATTTACAATACGCAAGATCAAGTAAAATTACAATTGCAAGTACAAGACATAGAACCACAACGAGATCCACAGTTGCGCGTAGAACAACCGATTATACTCTCGACTAAATTAGTGGCAACCTCATCACTTCCCGTACCTCAAGGACAAACACTAGCAGAGACTTCGCTAATACTACGTTCGCAGAAACAAGATACTCCAGCGCAACAAGGACAAGAATATGATATGAGTATGGAAACCATTACCAGACAAGTTAAGGTGGTTGACGAAACACCAAGTACTAGCCAATCATCGCATCAACTATCAGAAACTCGTACAGAAAAGGTTTTGGAAAAACGCATCAGCCCACCAGAACAGCTATCACAGCCACATCCAAGAAAACTTGATTGTATGCACCAGAATGACAAAGTAAACAGCGCTCCGAATCAAATTAGAGAATGGTGTCTTGAAATTCAGAATTCTGGTAGCATAGCCATGAATGTAGTCCAAGACAAGTTCTTTAAAATCTTCAAAAATCCAAGGAAACGAACAAGGAATCATTCGACGAGGTAATCAGAGTTCGTCAACTCTATGGAAAAATCGGGGAAGTGTAACATAAAATTTATAGCTCTTAAATTGTACAACACAAAATATAATAAAACACTAACAAAATTGATATTGGAGATGGTATTAAAACCCACCTCCAAATTTAATACAAAATAAAAACATCAGAACAATAATAAAAACTTGTAAACAACACACCGTTGTAGTTACAAGAACAAAACTACAGTATGCTTCGCACCTCGCGGATATAAAAGGCGAAGCAAAAGCACAAGAAAGACATTCAGCGAGGTATCGAGCTAAAGAGAAGTCGCTTCAAAACATATGTGCTGAAACATCAAGAATCGAAATTTACATCTCGATTCCCATTTTTTTTTATATAACAGAAATACACATTTCTATTACAATAACTTTTAATAACGAAATTAACATTTCGTTAGTAGTAAGAGAAATATACATTTCTGTTACTTATTTGTTCATAACGAAATCAAATTTTCGTTAATAGAATAATCGGTAAGGTGGTATTTACACATGAATATTATCACCCATACCAAATCCGCGGCTAAAGAAATCAACATTTCACTAGTAGCCCCGTAGAATAGAAATATACATTTCTATTATTTTCTTGTTTATAAGACAACGTTTAGCTAGTATAGAAATGTACATTTCTATTATTTACTTGTTTATAAGACAACATTTCGCAGTAGCCCCGTAGAATAGAAATATACATTTCTGTTATTTACTTGTTTATAAGACAACATTTCGCAGTAGCCCCGTAGAATAGAAATATACATTTCTATTATTTACTTGTTTACATTTCTATTATTTACTTTTTTATAAAGTAACATTTCGCTAGCAGTCCCGTAGAATAGAAATATACATTTCTATTACTTATTGATAACGAAATCAACATTTCGTTAATAGCAACAGAAATAGAGGAACCTAGATTCGAGTAATAAAACCTCTACCTACGTCGTACGTCCTACCATAGCCAACTTTCCACTGCTCTTATCAAATAAATTTATTGTAGGACTGGGCCTGGAATCCGGCGAGCAACACCTCGGCCAGAAAGGTTCGTTACAATTGGCGCCCGAGCAGGGACAGTGGAAACAGATACCAGTTAACATCGTCATTTTCTTTTACCATGGGACAGTATTCTTATCTCCAGACAGTTGAACAAGTCGAGAAATGGTGTGTTAAATTTAATGGTAGTAAGAACCCGTTGGGCTTTATCGAAAACATTGAAGAACTTGCAGACATGTATGGCATCGTCATAAATCTAGTTTCCAAGATAATGCCTATACTGCTCGAAGATAAAGCACTAATGTGGTATCGCTGCAACAATAAGCATTGGCAGCTATGGACAAGTTTTAAGGCCGATTTCCTAAATTTCTTTTTGCCACCTAGATATTATGAAAAATTAGCAGATGAAATAGGATCTCGACGTCAAAGGCCACCAAAAAGCTTTAAGGGTTATTTAATTATCATTAAAGATCTGATGCGACATGCTGGCATGGATCAAAATTCGCAACTAGAACGAATATATCACAACATGGTCACTAACTGCCAAAAGTATATCAAACGTCAAGATTTCGAGACTTTAGAAGAACTAATTTTACTAACCGATGTATTCGAAGCACTTGGCACAGAGCAGGTTAAAACATGTCGAAGCGATGGTCAAGAAGAAGCGCTCATCAGGCTCACAGTAGTCGAGTATTCACAAGTGATCCCGTTACAGAAACCCATTAAATGATCCCCGCAGTCTAAATATCGAGTCACAT
>NC_051846.1:223737898-223753869 GCF_002237135.1 Teleopsis dalmanni | reverse complement strand
ATAATAACCCCTGAGGACTAGGATATAAAGTGGTTATGAAAAAAATTATATAGCTATCGTCCACCAGATACAACAGACGCAGCTAAGCTACAAGCAATAGTTGAAGGTCTCTTCCCGCAGAGAGCTGATATAACCTATACAGTACAAGATAGTGAGCCACAGAATGAAATACCTGAGGTTAGCAGGCAAGAATTGGAAGTGGTATGCAAAGGTTTGAAACTAACCAAGGCACCTGGAGTAGATGGAATACCAAACCTGGCACTAAAGATGGCCACAGAAACCAACGCTGATTCATTCAGGGAAGTGTTCAACGCATGTATAAAGGAGAGAACATTCCCCCAGATATGGAAAATACAAAGGTTGGTGCTTATACCAAAGGGCAATAACGTACAAGATGCATCAGGCTACCGCCCGCTATTTATGATTGATACGGCCGGTAAACTTTTGGAAAAGATAATTAGCCGAAGACTAGAAGAAGCCTTGAATGGCAATGGTTTATCAGATAGACAATTTGGTTTTCGGAAGGCACGCTCCACAATAGAGGCCGTGGAAGCAGTCATACCCATAGCAAAAGATGCCATTAAAGGAGACCGTTGGCTCGAAGGAGACAAAGAATACTGTGTCATCATTACATTAGACGTTAAAAACGCATATAACTCAGCGGACTGGGACACTGTTCTAGCAGCACTTCAAGGGAAAGACGTTCCAAAGTACCTAGTAGAATTAATCGTTGACTATTTTAAAGAGAGAGTGCTTTTGTATTACACAGACAGAGGCACAAAGTCATACCAAGTAACAGCAGGGGTACCACAGGGCTCGGTACTGGGTCCAATATTGTGGAACATTATATATGACGGAGTGTTGAGACTTGAGCTCCCAGAAGGCGCAGAAATAATTGGATTTTCTGATGACATCGCGCTGGTGGTTAAAGGGAAACATATAGAAAAGATACAATCAACATGCAACGATGCGGTCGCTATGGTAAGGAGCTGGATCACAAGTGTAGGCCTCAAACTTGCTGATCATAAAACTGAAGTCCTTCTTGTAAGCAGCAGGAAAAAGATTGAGTACATTACAATAACTGTTGGCAATGAGCGAGTCACATCAAAACAAGCAATCAAGTATCTTGGAGTAATGATTGACAATAGACTCACCTTCAAAGAGCATTTACGATATGTTGCTGCAAAATGTGCGAAAACAACGTGTGCACTATCGCGAATAATGCCCAATATAGGTGGACCTAGACAACAGAAGAAGCAGTTACTCACAAATGTACTTACAAAGTCTATTGCTATATATGCGGCTCCCATATGGGCAGATGCAATGAATAAAAAGACGTACAGATCAGGAGTAGACGCAGCCTACAGAAGATGCGCTCTCAGAGTTGTTTCCGCATTCCGTACAGTATCTACTGACGCGGCCATGGTTATTGCCGGAATGATGCCACTACAGCAGGAAGCAGAAATTGAAAAGGAAAAGCATGTAGCAAAAAGAATTAGGGTTACAAACTTCAATCAGCTCAATGAAGAAGCATTGAATAAGTGGCAACAGAGTTGGGATATATCCACAAAAGGAAGATGGACGCATAGGCTCATTCCGAAGATAAGTGATTGGACCAACAGAAAGCATGGGCAGGTGAACTACTACCTAACCCAGATGTTAACTGGACACGGCTGCTTCAGAGCATATCTTTTTAAGTTCAAACATGACGAAGACGACACGTGCCCAGCATGTCCATATACAAAAGAAACGGTGGAACATGTGTTCTTTGATTGCCCGAGATATGAGAGCCACCGCAGCTCCTTGGCAAGAGCAACCAGAGAGCAGGTCACACCTGATAACATCATCCAACTGATGTTAAAGTCAACAGAAATCTGGAACCTGGTGTGTATTTTTGCGAAAGAAATCACAGAAGAACAGAGAGCAGCAGAGAGAACTAGAAGAGCAGTAAGAGATGACAGCAATCGCTGAATCACCACCCTCCGAAGTAATGCTTAAAGGTGGTTCCGGAGGGATTTATGGTTAGAAGAGACACGGTGTTAGGATGAGGTTTAGTACGTAGGCGCAAATATCAAGCAAAAGAGTAAGTCTTGGTTGCGAATCGTGCATGCTGGTAGTACGGGCTACCAGTATCTTTTGAAGATTCCACATCCCTTAGCTCGTATAGCTTAAAAAAAAAAAAAAACATTTGTGCTGTGCGACTGACTTATAAAAATGTGCACAATCAGATGTGCGAGAAAATTTTATGCTCGCATCGCACTGTGCGACAAAAAATTCTCTCTGCACACGAGTGTGTTGCTCATATTACGATTGCACAAATGTGCACAAATGTGCGATTGCTCAAACGTGCACAAATGTGCGATGCACAAACGTGCACAAATGTGCGATTTTGCGTTTGCACCCAAGGATGGAAAAAAATTACAGGAACTTCACAATTTTGTTTGAAATAGAAAATATTATTTTGTTGCAAATTTTGAAAAAATTGATATTTGCGTTCGTTGGGATCATAACTTATGTTAAAAATTGCATAAATTAACAAATATTTAAAGTAATTATTTTTGTTAATTAATGTTAACTAAAAATTATAACTGTCTTAACCTTATTTGTATTTTAACTTAAAATATTAGTTTTTTGTATATTACTTCCCAACTTTTGTGCATTTTTAAATGCAAATTTAGTAAGTGAACTTAAAGTATTTGTTTGGTAAGTTTTGCACCAGTTTAAGAGAAATAAAAACATATTTTATGAAGATTTTTTCATGCACAAAAAATATGTAATTAAAATTAAATATTTTTTAATAAGAAATTAAGATATTAAATTATTTCAATAACTTCGTTAAATTTAAGCTGTAATTAAAGATAAAAAATTAAGTGAAATCTAATAACAAAATTAATTTATGTTGTTGTAAAAAATATTTAATTTGCTTTTTATAACCTTACTAACGAATCTTAGTGTATAACTTACTATTTAATAAAATTTTATGAAGTAGTCCAAAATTGATATATTTAATTTTTTCAAAGTACGATCCATAGAACCGATCCTCTTTAGTTATAACATTTCGAAACAAATACTCTTTCTCTATTAAATTCATGTAACTATTTAACTCATATATCATAAACTATTTATATTTTATATTATAACAAAGTTTTCAAGTACATTGTGAAATTAACTTTATTCCCATGTTTTAAATTAATAAACCTTAAAATAAAAAGTAATATAAGCAATAAATGTAAATCTAATAATAAATTCAAAATTAAAATATAAATACAAAATCATTTCTTCAATAAAATTTTTCGCATTAAGACCAGAATTAATACAAATCAGTTTTCCGTACTATTTTGCTGCGATATTTGTCATAATATTGTGCGCTTTTAAATCATCATTTCACACAAATGTGCAGTAGACATTTCGTCTCCGCTGTTGTGTATAGCGCAACTATGTAAATGTAAACAAAAACAAATAATAAATTATGTCATGTATTTTTGAAAGTGCTTATGCACAAATTATTTTATATTAACTAATGTAATGCGATCGCACACGGAAGAACCACCGCAATGCAAGTAGAATATTTGGTCATAGCAAGTATGCAATTGCTATTTGACACTTTTCTTTTCTGTGCTACTATTCTGCACTTGTCGATATGACACACTTGAATGTGTCATAATATTTTCTAAGCATTGTCGTGGGTCAACCATTTTAGTGCCGCCGCAATTAAAATTATCAGGAAAATATTTGTAAATCATTGTAAAACATTTTTGTATAAATAGATTGGAAAATTGTTAATAAAATTCAGATTTTAAACTGAGCTCGAACAGCTTAAACAAAAGTCTCAAAACTTATTTTTGTCTCGGCATTCTTGGATGCCTAATAATGAGCAGATTTCTTCCTGCTAATCCTAATGAGAAGAAACTAATAAATTCGAAAATAAAAATCTTATAAAGATAAAATAAAAATAAAAATAATATATTTTGTATATGAAAACAAAATTTATTATTACATGGCGATCCTGACCACTCGAATCTAATCGAAGTCAAGCCAAAAAAAAGGGAAGTTCTAGGATCTAAATTCTCTCAAAAAATTATTATATTATATTTTCTCCCAAAACAACATACGTCAATTTTGTATGTCTTTACTTGAGGAATCTAAAAATATTTCCCAAGTTTGTATTTGATGACGTTGAAGAGTACATCCCTCAATGTATAAATGGTCTTCCAATAGAAGCTCCAAAATACATACCGGTGGACAAGACAGCTGGACCTAAGCCGTTAACAATCGAGCAGTATAAAGCGAGGCAGCAGAAGCCACAAGCAACACCAGTACCGAAGACACCAATAAAACCTAAAAGAAAAAGGGGCGGAAAGCAATACAATAAAAGAAAACAAATAGCAGTCCTTTATAGAGAATTGAATCTTGCCACATCTTCAGAAGACCAACTGTCAATAAAAAAAAAAAATAAGAGAGACAAGGAATGGGCAGTCAACCCACCAAGGAAGAGGTGATAAACAACACCAACAACAACAACAATAACAACAGTAATAACAGCATCAACGAGTTAGCTGATTCTAAAACAATTTTGTATTTTATATGTATTTTATTGTTGTATTTAGTATTATCCAAAGTAAACAATCATTATAAAAAATATGTCAAAAGACATGTTATTTTAAGCAATAACATGGTTTAAATTTGCTTAATAAAAAAAAAAAAAATATATATATGTTTTTAAAAAAAAAATTTTTTTTTATAAATATGAATAACTTTAATTGTTTTGTTTGTGGTAAAAGTTACCAAACAAGTAGAAAATTAAGCAGACATTTAGATAGAAAACACATTAAATTAATTAATTATGTAAATCGATTAATTAAAAATCTTCAAGAATAAGTAATTTTATTTAATGTACACTAAAGCTAATATATGAATTTCAACCATAATAATTATAAGTCTAATTATATTGTATTTAATAATAAGACTAGAAGGTCATACAAATAAGAGAATGTACTTCAAAAATTTTTACTTTATGAACTATAAATAAATATATATATGGAATTTACTGAAGCTAAACAAATATTAGAAAAGCTTAAGAAAAACCCCAATAGGTTATATTCTAGAGAATTTATAGAAAAAACAAAGGAAGAATTAGAAAATATCTGGTTAAAATATTTACCTCTAATAAAAGAATCTGATTTAGAAACTTATAAAAAAGCATTTAGTAATCTAAAAAATAATATAGAAAAATATCTCAAACAAAAAGCAGACATGGCTAGTTTTGATATTTCGACAGCTTCGAAAATAATACCCCAATTCAGTGGTGAACAACAATCACTATCTACTTTTCTTGGCATGATAGAATTTTATCATGACACCCTTAAAGAAGGAGTCGATAGAGAATCCTTGATTAAATTTGTTCTAGCAACCCGAATAACTGAGAAAGTTAAAAACAGAATTTTAACTGTTGTAAACCCATCTACACTTATAGCGTTGAAACAAATATTACATGACGCATATAAACCAAAGAAAAATACAGCACATATTCAAGGTGAACTTTCAAGATTATACCAAGGTAATATGAGCATAAACTCATATGCTTCCAAAATAGAATCCCTGATAGCAACTCTAAATGATATACAGATAACTGAACGAGGAGAACAGAACAGAGCGCTTATATTATCCATAAATGATGAAACTGGATTAAACACTTTTAAAAATGGCTTATCAGAACCATTTAGATCCGTGGTAATTGCAGCTCAACCAACAAAATTAATAGACGCAGTTAAATTAGCATCAAGCATCGATAATCCACAACAACACAGTATGATGCACTACCGTTCACATAATCAAAACACAAGATGGCAAAATAATCAACGGTCTAACCAGAATAGAAACAATTATAGAAGCATCCAGAACAGGAATCAAAGAAATGAAAATAATCAACAAACCAGTTCATTTAGAACTAGTCAACCCCAAAATAACAATCACCAACAATTTGGACAACAACGATCGAATAATTATCAGCGATCGAATAATTACCAACGATTTAATAACCACCAATGGTCAAATAATGGCAGACAACAGAATAATAGAGGAACAGACACAAGAAATAATAGGATACGTGTCATGAACAGGGAACAGGGAAACGAGTACAACCCCGGTACCAACAGAGAAACTACAGAATAGGCTACGCGGGGACAACAATAAATGATAATGGAGAATCAATACCCAATTATATTATACTACAGACTTTAAATAAAAAATTAAAATTCTTGTTAGATACTGGCGCAGATGTGTCAATATGTAAAAAACATTGTACAAATGACGAAGACATTGCAAGCGAACAATTATGTAAACTCACGGGAATAACTGACAGTCCAATCACAACATTAGGTACTACAAATTTAAATTTCAAAATAGTGAACGATTGCTTAAAGCATAAATTTCAAGTAGTAGGTGACGAATTTCCAATTCCTACTGATGGCATTCTAGGACGTGACTTTTTCAATAAATATTTTTCAAAGATTGACTACGAAACTTACACGTTCTCAATAAACACAAACGAAACTGAATACATTTTACCAATATCACACAAGAACCCTTCGTCAAAATTAACAAGAAGAAGAATATATTTAATGGATTATGATTTCAAACAAGGAAAAATGAATACAAATACTGATGCATTATCCAGAATCAGAATGGATTCGGATACACTTAAAGAAATGATTCCGAAAAATATTAATATTGTGACCAGAAGTAAAACGAAAACGAATAATGAAATGAATAAAGAAGAAAACGTAATCAAGCAGAATCAGAGTACAAATTACTCAGGGAATGGCCAACTCTACATGTGGAATTGTATTTCGATTTCTGATATTAGAAGATTACCTATATTAAAATTTGAGCTCAATAAAGAAAAGAATAAGAAAAGTTTGCCAATTATAAAGATTGAGAAAAATATTGTTAAAGTACAGTGTAGCAATAAGCCCAACTTGATTTTAGAATCAGTCCTGGATACGCTCACAAAAGTATTGAACAAAAATAATCTCAATAAAGTAGCATTATCTACTAAAGATATAGTATTCGAATACATTGATGAAAAAGAATTAATGAAAATATTTAATAGCATGCAAAAAGAAATAAAGAATAAAGGTCAGCAAACACCTATAAGTATATTATTATATAATCCACCAAGGAATGTCGTGGATAAATCGGAACAAATTGAATTAATAAAGAATTACCATACAAGTATTCACGGAGGTCACACCGGAATAAGAAGAACTATAGCTAAATTAAAACAGAAATACGTATGGAAAGGAATGAATAAAATGATAAAAGATTATATTTTAAAATGTGCATCATGTAATAAGAATAAAATAATAAGACATCATAAAGAAAAATTTGTCATAACTAACACTCCAACTTCACCGTTTGAAGTAATACAGATGGACACTGTAGGTCCACTAAGAATATCTAATGGGTACAGATACATTCTCACTATACAATGCGAATTAACTAAATATGTAGTCCCATTTCCTATACAGACAAAAGAAGCTCAAGAGATAGCAAGAGTCATGGTAGAAAAATTTATATTTAGATATGGTATTGTTAAGAAAATAAAAACAGATAGAGGTACAGAATTTCTCAATGAATTAATAAATGATATATGTAAGTTATTAGGTATAGAACATTTAAAATCCACTGCTTATCATCACGAAACATTAGGTTCTATAGAAAGAAACCATAGAGTATTAAACGAATATATGTTATCGTTTACAAACAATTTTGATTGGGATACTTGGATCCCATACTACACATTTTCATATAATATTACACCTCATTGTGTAACAAATTATTCACCTTTCGAATTAGTATATGGTAGAGTCGCGAATCTTCCAAATGAGATAATAGAAGGTAGAAAATTTTATAATTATGATTCTTACGTTACTGAGTTAAAAACAAAACTACAGTATGCGCATAAAGCAGTAAATGAGATATTAATAAAAGAAAAATTATCTCAAAAAATTAAACAAGATGCTAATGCATCAGAAAATTTATTTAATGTAGGAGATTTAGTTTATTTAAGAGTAGAAAATAGAAGGAAACATGAGAATCCATATCATGGTCCATATAAGATAGTTGATAGAAATGGTGTAAATTCCACTATAGAAATTAATGATAAAATAAAGATAGTTCATAATAATAGATTAAAGAAAAATTTACAAACAATATAAATATTATAAGAAAATAAAAATTATTTTTATTACATTTATTTGTAAAATTATTTTTAAGAAATAAAAATTGTTAATGTCAAGTTTTCAAAATTCAAATTATCATAAAAAATTTTCTTTATTGTATAAATAAAATTTTTTTTTAAAAGGGTAGAGGTGTTGTGTATAGCGCAACTATGTAAATGTAAACAAAAACAAATAATAAATTATGTCATGTATTTTTGAAAGTGCTTATGCACAAATTATTTTATATTAACTAATGTAATGCGATCGCACACGGAAGAACCACCGCAATGCAAGTAGAATATTTGGTCATAGCAAGTATGCAATTGCTATTTGACACTTTTCTTTTCTGTGCTACTATTCTGCACTTGTCGATATGACACACTTGAATGTGTCATAATATTTTCTAAGCATTGTCGTGGGTCAACCTTTTTAGTGCCGCCGCAATTAAAATTATCAGGAAAATATTTGTAAATCATTGTAAAGCATTGTAAAACATTTTTGTATAAATAGATTGGAAAATTGTAATAAAATTCAGATTTTAAACTGAGCTCGAACAGCTTAAACAAAAGTCTCATAACTTATTTTGTCTCGGCATTCTTGGATGCCTAATAATGTGCAGATTTCTTCCTGCTAATCCTAATGAGAAGAAACTAATAAATTCGAAAATAAAAATCTTATAAAGATAAAAACAAAAATAATAATAAATAATAAATTTTGAATATGAAAACAAAATTTATTATTACAACACATGCATTAACTTAAATATAAAACAATTTATGTACTGATTAATTAATTAAATTTTGATCAAATTATATATATATATAACATTATCTTATTTCCTATAAAAATTTATAAATCTTTAAATGACAATAATTGTAATGTAACAAAGAGAAAAGAACGACAAATAAAATATAAGTTTCACAACAATTGAAAAAAGGGATTTCTTGTCCATTTTCGGAAGACAACTATTGTGTAGCCGGTAGGAGACCGGATATAAAACATAACAATCATTCGCTGGAAGCCACCATAGATACTGGTGTCGCACGAAGTTTCATCAGCCGAACACTTGCAGAAAATTTACGATTAAGAACTAGGGAATTTAGGACAGCTACTAGAGTTCGAATGGCCGACAATACAACGCGTGATCTTACTTGGGGTGCAAAGGTAACTTTAAGACTAGGAGATGACACCATTCAAATACAGCTACTGGTGTTAGATGGAAGCACGGATGATATAATTTTAGGGATGGACTTTTGCCAAGCAATTGGAACTACGATAACTATTGGAGGAGCGAGTGTTACCATAAACGAACCAAAGGTACGAACACCTCAATCACAATCAACCACCCTCCGATTAGCCAAAGGGGAAGACACTGAGGTAATCAACAAATTCTTAGCAGATGAATTGGAGAATTTTAGTAAAATGTCCGGCGTGTCAAACATCACTACCCATAAGATCGTGATGAAGGACGATCGCCCCATTAAATAAAGGTACTATCCCAAAAACCCGGCCATGCAGCAGACCATCAACAGCAAGGTTGACGAATTATTAAACAAAGGATGCATAGAACCCTCACGAAGTCCCTACAGTTCTCCTGTAGTACTAGTCAAAAAGAAAAATGGCGAATGGCGGCTTTACATTGACTATCGTCAACTAAATAACAACTCGGTAGCGGATGCCTATCCCCTGCCGCGCATCCACCATATCTTGGACCGGCTACGAAATGCTAAATACATAAGCAGCATCGATCTGAAGGACGGATACTGGCAGATCCCAATGGATCCCAACAGCAAACAATACACTGCCTTGACTGTATCGGGACGGGGACTATTCCAATGGCGCGTGTTGCCATTTGGTTCACACTCAGCCCCAGCCACATTCCAACGGGCTCTGGACCAGGTTATTGGAGCTGACCTGGAACCACATGCGTTTGCCTATCTAGACGACATCATTATTACGGGTTCATCATTGCAACATCACTGGCAAAATCTAAAAAGAGTATTCCACAGACTGAAAGCCGCCAACTTGAAGATCAACATAGACCAGTGTGAATTCTTTCAAACGGAAACGAGGTACCCAGGCCACGTAGTAAGCTCACAAGGAATCCACACGGACCCGGACAAAGTAGCCGCGATTCGAAACTTGCAACCTCCAAACAACCTCAAACAGCTTCGACAGTTCATGGGCATCCCGTCGTGGTATCGACGATTTGTACCAGACTTTGCCCAAGTGGTACACCCTTTAACAAGCATGTT
This sequence comes from Teleopsis dalmanni, assembly GCF_002237135.1. NCBI lineage: Eukaryota > Metazoa > Arthropoda > Insecta > Diptera > Diopsidae > Teleopsis > Teleopsis dalmanni. The sequence continues at coordinate 223,743,392 of NC_051846.1, read as the reverse complement.
AAAAAAGGGCAAACATTGGAAGTGGAAGGAATAACAACGAGAAGCATTCACCAGAATCAAAACCCTCCTTACCGAAGCCCCCATTCTAACCTGCCCAGACTTCAACGTAAGATTTTGCCTGCAAACCGATGCCAGCAACATAGGTCTTGGGGCAGTAATAGAGGGCCAAGAGCGAGTAATAGCTTACACCAGTAGACACCTCTCCACTACGAAAATGAATTACTCCGCCACGGAAAAAGAATGCCTCGCCATTGTATGGGCGATACGGAAAATGAGAACCTACTTGGAGGGTTATGATTTTACGGTGGTAACCGACCATCTAGCTCTCAAGTGGCTGAACTCAATTGAAAACCCTACTGGACGAGTGGCGAGATGGGCACTTGAACTCCAACAATACCGTTTTGATATTCAGTAGAGGGAAACTCAATGTAGTGACCGATGCTCTTTCACGACAACCACCAGAAACACTAAGACAAATCCAAGCAGATTCCAGGAGCATGAATGAAGACAAATGATATAAAAAACAGTTGGAACAGCTCAAGCGTCATCCATAATAGAATCCCGACTACACTATTTGCAATAACCAACTGTATAGACATCTGCCCAAAGACACGACAAAGTACCAGGATAACAGTTGGAGGTTATGCGTACCTAAAACCCTACGGACGCGTATAATACAGGAGAATCATGACGACGTACACGACCACGAGAATACAAAATCAATACTACTGGCCGGGAATGTCACGAGATATTGCTAGACATGTCAAAGCTTACGAGTCATGTCAAAAATACAAGCCGAATCTTAATAAACCAGCAGGAATGATGCTATCAGATGAACCATTCGCTGTAGTGTCAGCGGATTTCGTCGGGCCATTACCACGATCTAAATCAGGGAATACCATGCTATTGGTAATAGTGGACAAATTCTCCAAATGGACGGAACTCATCGCTATGCGTCGCGCTACCAGTGAAAATACCATCAGAGCTTTTAGGGAAAGGGTATTAGCGAGATTTGGAGCCCCAAAGATTGTAATTACCGACAATGGGCCGCAATTCATCAGCAATTTGTTCAAAGGATGGTTGGAGAAAATGAATGTGAAACACCAGCTCACAGCACCATTCACGCCGCAAGAAAATCCGACAGAACGCACAAATCGGACAGTAAAGACTCTAATGTCTCAACTAGTACAGGAACAACACACCGCATGGGACGAACTGCTGCCGGAGATTATGTTGGCAATCAATACAGATTCGTCTGACTCCACAAAATACAGCACGGCATACTTACTTCAAGGGCGTGAGCCTAGATTGCCGGCGTCATTTTTCGACGAATGCACACCTGGAAATGCTGAAGCAACACTAACACCAGCGATACGAGCACATAAACTCCAAAGAGTATTCAGGAATGTCAAAGAGAACCTTCGGAACGCTGCAACCACCCAGGCACACTATTACAACCTACGAAGAAGAAATTGAAAGCCGCGCCTCAACCAGATCGTTTGGGTAAGACAACACCACTTGTCTAAGGCCGCCAACGACTTCACCGCTAACCGAGATACGATGGACCATACAGAGTGCAAAGCTTTACTTCATCGGTGATAGTCTCACTCCATGCAAAGCAGGAAAACAGATCTCAGCCCACATTGCCGATCTTAGAGTGCACATCAGTAATAATATCGAAGAGCCAAAGTAATAAGTTAAAATTCTAAAAAAACAAAAAAAAAACCCATACCTCCTAAACGATTGCAAGATCGAGAAGCACCGTTATAGAAGAAATAATCTTCAACAAGTGCACAAAAGTACTTCAGTCAGTTTTAAACTTGCAAGCTAAGCACACGTATCGGAAATCAACTAAACCAATATGCCACGCAGCCAGCTATTACCAGAAGCATAGGAACCATCCGGTCAGAGGAACAAGGTGGAATACGCAAGAAGAATTACGGTAGCACCACCGAAAAACGGTCAACCAACGCCACGCCAAAAGGCTATAATTAAGTACAAAAAACCAGCGCCTCGTGTGAAATCGGTGAAGGGCCCCAATTACACTACACCCAAGGTGCTAAAAAGCGACCGCACAGCAAAGGGGAAAGCAGACGGATGGCGAACGAAACCGAGTAACCTTAATGAGACGAATACCAATACCGAAACATCCGGTAACGTGCTCGACGAATTGGATGTTGCCGCACTAACCGACGAGTTAAACTATAGCGACAACAACCTGATGTCCCTGCTAAGTCGTATGGAAACGCCAGCACCGACCGTCATCAATGACGTCTTACAGCAAATCCTAGCCGTGCAAGTACAAAACGAGGTTCCCTGTATGGTTCCACCAGTGGAGAAACCGTATACCACGACTAACAACATCGAAGTAATAGTTACATCAGGGAAACCGAAGTGGCCATAAGACCTGGAGCACGAGATCTAGCGAATACTTTCACATCGCCAACCCAAACAGCAGATAAAATTCCGACGAACAATCGAAAACATCATTTATCAAGTACGAATCAACCGTCAGGAACAGGTCACGGTGAAGGAGGTTAAATACAATATGGACTAATATCTCAGTCACCTCAAAGAAGAGGGGACATATAAAGTAAATTTTATTTGTCCAAAAAGTTTATATGCATGAATAAATTTTACTTAATATCTAGATTAGTATAAGCGATATATATTGTGTTGTGTCAGCCCAGATGGTTTGTTATAGTATTTAAGTGCCCTGCATGACATGGTGGCAAACCCGGTATGCTCGCCGGTTTAGGGGTGGGGTTCTTGGCTACTCAAATCCTACTGCTGACATCGAACAAAAAAAAACATGTCATGACTTACTTCCATCCATTTCCGTAACAAAAAAGTAAACTATATCTTCTTCATAGGTATATATATATTCTATATACATTCTTCTATTCACTTACTATAACTAGGTAGATTAATAACTATTACTAAAACTAATATATATCTTTCAATTTCCAAACTTGCATATATAATCCTAATTCTTTATAATTTCATATTTTTTTTTTTTTTTTTTTTTCTCTATCCTTTTCTGTTTCAATTTAACTCAATTGATTTTTCCATCACTTCATACTACTGACAAAAAAAACAACAGACAATACCTAACCACCCAGACATAATGTTTTTTTTTTCTTTATATTTTTGGTTTCTTAAATTTAAAAAAACATTCATCATAGAAGATGGGCATTGTTTTTTTTCCATTTGAAATTATTACACAGGCCGCAGGTGTGTCATTATTGGGAGAACGTCTGGCTTCTCCAGGACTCACGTCCAGAGCACGCATCATTTGTATCATTTCTTTCACAATGCATTGATGCTCCTCATAGCTAACTTGCGGCATTGGTCCCTCAATACATTCATTGACAGTAGCCATACTTCTATATTGCTCAATAGGCACGTCCGTGGTTTACTATGACTCTCTTTACTTACTTAACTTTACTTAACTGATTTTATTTTTGCTAGGCCCCCTTGATCTACCTGAAGCACACCTCTAGAGCTAACAGTTGAAGTCTAAATCATAATTAGGCTATTGCTATTAGCCTAATACAATTCCACTCACATAAGAATATATTAATTTGTATAAGTGTAATCAAAAAACAAAAGTTTTCTGGTTTAAATTTAAATCTTTCCTCTTTTTTTCTTTTATTTATCGGTTTATTATAAAGTAATAATAACAAAAAGAGACAACAAAAAAAAAATATATATACTTATACTGACAAATGAAATAAAATTTATTCATATATCATAAAAAACTAATATTTTTAACCATCATCTATTATTATATACTTATATGTATACTTATAAATATAATTGAAATTAAGTACATATCTAAATCAAGTTAGATAAGAATATCTCTAATGCACATCAATTTTTTTCTACTATCAACCTGCGTTTATTATTATTATTTTTTTTTTTTTTAATTGAGTTTATACCAGGTACTTACTAGCCCCGCTGAAATGACGTCACCTCGCGCGCTCCAGTTACCTAGCGGCATAAAAAAAATTACAAAGAGAGAGTTTATGTAAAACACATGAATCCGTGTCTATATTGCAAAACAACTACTAATGTGCTTAAAGAGATTTTCTGTCTTTTGAAAAATTTATGTTCACAATAAGTTAATTTATATATTCATTATTCATGTATTAATTAAAAACAATAAAAAAAATTCAAAGAAACTAAAAATAATAAAGAAACTTTTTTTTTTTAAAATTCACTATAAATATTATTGTATTGTAATGTAATAATTTATTGTAATGTAATAGAAAAAAAATTCAAAAAAAATTAAAAGAAAATACGGATAAATAAAAAAATTAATGATTTTTACAAGAAAAATTTAAGTTCAGATAGATATAATTCCAATTTTTTATATAATTTCTTCTTTCAATAATTTATAAAATATCAGCGAATTTACACTCTGCGACCTCAATGTTTTCTCAATAGAACTGATGTTGAAATACCTGATAATGCCGCTACTTATACTGTTGGTTCTTTATCCTGTTGCCCTCCGTTAATATAGCTGTCTGTTTGCGGTGCTCAGCAATTCTTTACAGTACTCCCTATTGTGGACCAAATTTCACCACATTTTACTGGTCACAGTTTGGAATTCTATGTAGCCAAAGGTTAAATACTTTATATACACAAAACTGCTACTTTTGGCAATAACTTTTGTATTCTAATTTTTATAGAATTTCGTTCTTGTTCACAATACGTAGCCAATCTAACAGACTTTATTTCAACAAAACTGCTACTTTTGCAGTAACTTTTATATTATAATTTTTATATAATTTCGTTCTTGTTCACAATACGTAGTCACTCTTACAGACTTTATTTCAACAAAACTGCTACTTTTGCAGTAACTTTTATATTATAATTTTTATATAATTTCGTTCTTGTTCACAATACGTAGACAATCTAACAGACTTTATTTCAACAAAACTGCTACTTTTGCAGTAACTTTTATATTATAATTTTTATATAATTTCGTTCTTGTTCACAATACGTAGTCACTCTTACAGACTTTATTTCAACAAAACTGATACTTTTGTAATAACTTTTATATTCTAATTTTTATAGAATTTCGTTCTTGTTCACAATGTTGAATTTAAAAAAAAATACAAACTGATCTAACTATATCAGTATTCTTTCAAACAATATCATTAGTTTTCACAAACAAAAAAACTTTTCGCCAAAATTATATATATAATATTTAAAATTCTTGTTAGTCTTCTGATTGTTAACACAACCTTTCACCATCTAGATTCGCCAAAACTGATCCTCTTTTCAGCTCCGCTTCCCAATTTTATACCACCGCTAATACTTGTAACTGGCCTTTTTTTTAAATTTTTTTTTCAGTTACCAAAAATTTGCGGGGTAGCAGAACCTTCCGTTCTCCTAACATTTTGTTTGTTTTGGTTTTCTTTTTTTTTCTTTTTCTACATTCCGAATATTTAACACAATAAAACTCCTAATTTAAATGCTCTGCCCT
>NC_051846.1:223729771-223737798 GCF_002237135.1 Teleopsis dalmanni | reverse complement strand
ACCCAGTAGAAAACGGATCGATCCGTCATCGAAGACGTCTTCAAGACATGGATACATACATGAAGACCGATCGATCCAAATGTATGACGGTCTTCGAAGACACTTTCATACAAATTAGCCAAATGTCTTCAATGAATTTTTGTGTACATGTCTCGAAGACCGTCTCGAAGACCATGTCTTGCATAACGGACGCATTCGACAGAAAGTTGTGCGCTCTTAGTGGAGTGCTCATATAATTTTTTCACCCTTTTTTTTATTTTTACTCTTTTATTGCGCTCTTTAAATTTTAAATGAATTTCAATTTTCTCTTTAAATAAGTAGAAAGAAATTGTTGTATTTTGTACTTTTATTTATTTTATATAATAATTTCTTAAATTACATTCAAAATTAAAAGTTTTAAAAATAAATTATAAATTTTATTATAAATTATTATAAATTTTATTAAGATATTAAAAATAAACTAGTAAAAACTAGTAAACATAGTGAAAATTAATTTAAATAATTAACTTAATATAACTTAATATATCTAAAATTAACTAAAACTAATATAAAATAATTTATAGCATTTCGCTATCATCAATTGTTGAAGTTTTATATGTTTTCAAAAGCGTTGAAAAGAATTTTGGTACAATTAAACCTTCTGATCTTAAGAGTTCTAAAATATCATTACCACAACGCCTGTTAATCCTGTGTTTTTTAAATATAACAGCTAATTTTTCACAAGTGTTTTTAGTTTTTTTATTTTCAACATCCTTTGTTTCGTTTCTTAAACAACTTTCACTGGAATTATTGTCTTCAATATTAATATCAATATATTTTCCAGGAACTAAGTCAATATTTCATTTGTTTTGATTTAATTTCTTTTTTTTAATATTTCATAGTTTAATGATTTTGTTTCTTTATTCATTTTGATTTTTTTAATATTTATTTCACAAATGTTTATTTACTACACTTCAAAATTATTGCGTCACTTCATTTATAAAACATAGCGTCATCTGAGGCAAAATTCAAATACGTTGCTATGAACACTAAAAATGAGAGAGAAAGCAAAGAAAGAGTATTTATATTCATGTTTTGAGCAATTGTTTTTCAAATTTGCTTGAACATGCGGACGCGGTATCAAAGACCGTCTTGAAGACAATGTCTTCGAAGACCACTTTTTCTACTGGGAAACGTTAAAAACCTCTTATCTTTTCTCGTTTCTTGTTTGCTTTAGAATAATTTATAGGTTTTATTTGTGCTTTTAATATTAATAAAGTTATAATAAGCAATATTATATGAAGTTCTCTTTCGTCTATATAAATAAATTAAATAACTACTTTATTTAGATAGATATATTATATGAAAAAATGATGTTAAAATGATGACATCATTTTAGATTGTCAGTACAGTTCTGTACCCTTATGTGCAAGCTAAATATAATGCTACAAACTACTGACCTGTTCAATTTTTTTTGCAGGGTGAGATAAACTCACCCCTAAAAATAAACCAGCAAGTGATTGCGTCAATATAAAAAACAAGCTGCAAACATACATATGTGAGTAGTCTCACGTACAAAATGAATTCAGACCGTAAACATTGTCATGTTACAAGAATACTGGATTTACGCGCTATTTCAAAGCAACTTGTTGATAAAAATTACAATTTAATTAAATTATGAGCAGTTTCATTTAAAACAAAAAATGTAAAAATGTATATAAATGCATTTAAAAAAAAGTAGCGTTCGACCGTGACAGGACTCGAACCTGCAATCTTCGGATCCGAAGTCCGACGCCTTATCCATTAGGCCACACGGTCATTTGCTGCTCTTTGCCAAACATTTAATATTAAATATTTCTGATATAAATATCAACAAAAGTTTTGTTTAATTTAGTTTTTTAATGCTTGGTAATGTTTTGATCATTTTGAGTTCCATTTCTATTAAGATGAGTTCTTTAATTAAAGGCATTCTATGAACTTTTCGAAATAAAAATAGTTGTGTTTATTTATTTATATTATTCACTCTTATAAAATAATTACTGTTGTTTGAAGATTTTAAGATAGTTTTAAGTTTGTATTTTTATGGTAATTTGGAAAACAAATATTTTGTTTGAGATGCAATAATAAAGTGTATTACTCTCAATGCTTATCTGATGCACTGCGTTATCGACCAGTGAAATCGAGATACCTCTAAACTTTAATGAAAAAACAAAAATCAAAAATTTCAACACCTTCCACCTTTGATCACTTCAATTTGTTTAAGGATGAATCATCAATTCTTTCTTCTAAAATTCTGTCAAGGGTAAAATAGATTGAAAGCCACTTTGTTTCACTATTCTCAACTATTCTCCCCAGTCATTCACTTGTTAAAACCTGATAATTATTGTTTCTTATGGAAGATTTTCAATCAATTATTGGTTTCAGGTATTAAAAACTTTAAATTCCTTGGAAGTTTTTCTGTGCTTTTTGACTTTCAGCATTGAGTAAAAATATTATAGGCACGGTGCTGCTAGATCGGTCGCGCTTATGCTTGTTCTTTCTAAAAATTTTACTATTGATGAATGAAGGACAAAAATGAAAACAAAAAACAGATTTGATTGTTTACGAAGGCAGGCAGTACAAGAAAAGAGTCAAACTAGTTTTTGGTGTAATTATTTGTTTTTACAATTAATGCTTGGCACCAGCAAGCAGCACGTAAAATTGCATGCATTTAATATCACTTCATAATGCAAATAAGAGAAACATCCCTACTTGTTTGGAAGTTTACTGAGCTACATATATATATGTATGTGTATAAATGTATATTTATAAACATATGTACTTTTATTTGGAAGAATATTAATACTTTCTGATCTTATTTTAGGAACATTTGAAGCAAATGCAACCAATTTCAATTTTTTGTTTTAATCAGGTATAATAATAGTTATATGTATGTTATATTAGTATTAGCTAAAATAAGATAATTGTATGTAATTGACCATGTGCGAGTTCAAGTAATTGATGGTAAATTGAGGAAAATGATAAATTATGTCCGTATGGCAGCGAATGTTGGTATTTACCAGAATTTCGAGTATGGTAAATTAGGTAAATTTGATATTACCATTGGCAACATTTTATAAGATGTATAATAAAAAAATAAATAAATTTGAAAACTTTTAACATAAGTGCATTGCAAAAAACCCTAAGAAATTTCAGTTTACTTTACCATAATTTACCAAGTTGGTTTATTGGGGCCTGCAGACTTCATCGAATTGAATTGCTGGGCTTTATTCTGCTTATATTACTTCGTAAGCAATTCCTTTGTATGGTAGAGAAAATGAAATCGACTAAGGCATAAATTGTTATATGACCTTATATTACAAATTTGCCCTAATACAGGCTTAATAACATTTATTTATAATTTATTTATTACCATAACTACTTACTTTATTTATTTATTTTGTTCAAAATACATAGTTTAAGTGAATTAATTTTAAGATAGTTATTAATAAACATGTGTTAATAAATATGTATAAAAATGTAAATATTAATATTTATTACGTAGAAACTTTCGCTATTTTTTATGGTTATTCACGGGATATTGATCAATTTATAATTTTTTGTGTTAATATACATTAATATTTTAAACAAAGCAATTTATACATATAAACAATAAAAAATAATATATCATATACATATATATCTAATAACGGCAAGAACTAACAATGTGTTCTTTTATTGGTGGTGGTATTCCTCTATTCCTGAGCGTTGTTTGTTGTCGTTTTGTCATTGGGCGTTGTTGTGGTAGGATTTTAGGCAGGTTTAGGAGTATTTTAGGAAAATCTTCTGCAGGTTGTTTTCTTTCTTCTTTTCCATTCTATTTTCCAATTATTTATGTGTGATAATATATATCTTTATCATTTATATGCAAAAAATCTTTTTGTCGAAAATATTAATGTATATTAATATAAAAAATTAAAGTTCTTCAAATTCTTGAGGACGATTATAAATTATAGTCGAAATAGAGAACAAATAATAAAAAAAAACTTTGAAATAGTAAAAAAAATCTCTTTTCTATATTATTTTTTTTAAACAAAATTTCTTCGTTAACATGGACTAGGCCTCCTGGTGACACCATGTAAAAAAAACGCGCGATGCATTATACCTCAAAGGTGGTCTGGAAATTAGTACGCAACTAGTAACATGAAAATTGTCACTTCTATTTAATTAACGATAACCTTTCACGTATGTCGATCTAGTAACTATAAATGATTATGAAGTTATTTAAATAAATCTCCATTTCTCGGCAATTATCCGCTTGCAAGAGCTAATAGTCGATACACTTGTACCCCTTGTACTGATATTCCGTTTATACTTATTCAGTATCTTTTAGGTGCATATATATGTAAAATAGCGTTAACTATTCAAACTGCCATATAAACTGAAGGTTTAATCTTAAATCGATTTCTATATAATTTTATTGTAATACATTTGGCAAAGCTAAATCATACTATTTTTAAAAAATGTTTTACGAATTATTGGTAATTATTTTATATACATATGTGTTCTTATGATTGTATTACTTCTTAAGATTTAATATAAATATTATGTAAATGCGATAAAATTGGAAATCCATACTTAATAACGATTAATTACGAAAACAATTATAATTCTTTCTTCAAATGCCATCATAATGAAAAATTGTTTCAATGCTGCAAATAAAATTTTGATATCTCTTGCCGCCGAAATTACATACAAAAATATCAATGTCCATATGTTCATATTTAAACACAAAGCAAGTAGGCATGAATGAATATAAAATAGCGAATAATTCTTTTTACTACTTACATTATAATTCAAGGAAGCAATAACAACACCTCAAAGAGCTAAAGGAGAAAAAAACACAAAAAAAAGAAATATAAAAATTTCTCGAACCTATGAAGCAGAGCAAACTGAAATGACGTTTTCCAATAAGTTGGCGTAGGATACAAAGAAAATATAATTTCCAATTTTTTTATGGCATTGCATTTTGTACTTTTAGCCATATATCATTATTTGTATTGAAATAGCAAGAAAACTTAATCTGCTTACCAAGTATTTAATAAATATTTGCCATAATTACAAAAAAGTTTATGAACACCACATCGACTATTTCAATTTTTGTGGAGTAATTTGTTAAAGGTTAAGAGTATTATTTAGGATCTTAACATAACTGTTATTAATTGTTTAAACATTTATACATATTTTTTAAATAATCTGAACACTTTCTTTAATTTTTTTATTTTTTGTAATTACTTCTCCATTTTTGAATTACGGGACTACAATTCTGTTTACGGTTTTAATGCGCAAAGCTAGGTTAATCCACTAAAGAGATCAGTGACGATTGCTCTAAGGTGCGGAGGTGTGCGGTGAACACCCTAACATAATTTGCAAAATGTCAAATAACATAGGTATATAAATTTATTAGGTATCTTCACATCAAGAATTATTAATAATTATTACATTTCCATATACATATATATTTTTAAAGTTTTAGCAAAAACAATTAAATATAATTGTCTATGAAAACTTAGTCAATTTGCTTCTGTTAGCTGCTATACTTGTTAGTTGTGCTCATATATTTACAGCTCAAATCACAGAACATTTCTATTTTATTTCGTCTTTCCCCTTTGTGTGCAAAGAAGTTGGCCGCACATTCATATTTTGCATATGAACAAAATAATGTGCGTGTACTCCCGTTCATAATATCAGAAATAGAGATTTATATAGTGGGAATTGTACGAGAGTAATTTTCTGTTCTACTCGAATATCAACTGCATGCATACGAATCCAACATGATGATTTGCCAAAGTGGTTGCATGAGCGGCTGAAGTTTGCAGCACATCTCACCATACATTTCTATCACATTACGTCTCTCCCCTTTTAACAGCAGCACCCACGAATTTCTGTTCTTATTGTGCGGGGTACTTGTCCGCACATTTATACGTTGCAAGCGGGTTCGATTTTGTTTGATCACTGCACAAACATGTATGTTTCTAAATACAAACTCTTTTGTTTGAAAAAATTTGGTTTGATGTTACGAGAATTATGTGAAAAGTTTTGTTTCTTCCATATTGATATAATATTAAACTTGTATATAAATTATTAATTTAATTTGTTTAATATGTTATTTTGTTAATGAATAGTTAATATAATATTGCGAATATATTGTTGCCTAATATAATATAGTTATTATTAATAAAACATCTCATATATTTTATTTTAAGTGGTACATGTAAAAAAAACATTAAAGAAGATCCGCACACCCTTCCAGATAGGGCACGCGTCGTCACTGAAAGAGATCAGTATTTCTATTCCGATTTTATTGTTTAGAAAATTTTCTACACTTTTTTGGGACTTATATTGATTGGTTGTCACAATTTTTTTACATGTAATATAATTATTATTATTATTATTTTTTTTAATTGTTATTTTATTTGCTTCAGTCTTTCTAGGAATATAGTGCCATAATTTTGGTAAAAAAATGTGGAGTGGCAACTCTAAAATATTTCTTCAGCTCAAAGTACTGTGATACTTTGAGCTGTTTTTTTGCAGAATTGCAACGAAACTTCGCAAAAACATTGTGCATTGAATGTTATAAAAAAACAATAAAATATGTTTCCAATAAATTTATTTTTTTGGAAAATATTTTCAAAGTTTTTTGTAGTGCCTGCTTGTAGACTTATGACTTTGACTGTATGTTCGACCAATAGTAACACATGTATGTATAGGCGACGTCACACGTGAATGCGCTAATCACAAGAGCTTTAAAGTGTTCTCTTTAAATTAACACTCCAAACACTTCTTAACACTCCAAATGTTCGTAAAAGCTCAAGCTACTTGAAGCCATTGGAGAAACTTGAGTAGCAAGTCTATGTCGAATTTCATTTTGTTTTAGGCAAATATGTCCAACGAAAACACTAACCACAAGTCCAAGAATGGTTGTGTTGGCACACTACGCATAATAAATAATTTTTTTAAAAATTCTTACAAACTATCGAGACTATTGCCTTCCGATTTTTATTTACTTCTGAAGAGCTACTTCAAAGATAGATACTTCTTTGTACAATACCAAAACGACACATCCCACATGATAAAAATAGAAGCCGGTGTCCCACAAGGGACTGTATTAGGTCCGATTCTGTATTTACTATAGATTGCAGACATTTCTAAGCCAAAAAGTAGAGAAATACTAATTGTAACGTTTGCTGACGATACTAGATTTTTATCAAAACACCATGATATCACAAAAGCAACTGCAAATCTTCAAAATCATCTTAACGAAGAGACGCATTGGCGTCCTGGGGGACTAAGATAAACGCCGAAAAAACTGTCCAAGTTATTTTCAACAACAAGGAATGAAAATTGTAAATATTGATATACCACTCTGCAAGAAAGCCATGCTAATACCTGGGCCTGCTATTAGACCGAAAGTTGACTTGGAAGGAGCACATAATACTGAAGAAAAAGGAAGCACATCGAAGATTTGCAGATTTATATTGGCCTCTTGGTAAAAATTCCAGTCTGTCAATTGATAACAAACTACTAATTTATAAAACTGTTATTGTATCGATTTGGAAATGTGGAATTGAAATATGGGGAACCACCTGTAAGACAAATTTAAATACGATCCAGAGGCTGCAATCAAAAATCCTGCGAACAATAGTAGATGCTAGATGGTACATCACAAACGACGATATTTACAAAGACCTGAAAATCCCTGTTATACATGAAACAATTTAAAAAAGCAGTGCTAAGTATAGGTATATCTAAATTGCTGCAGTACACAAATTTAGAAATGAGATTTCCTGCCTTGGAACCAGGGTAAAAAAAATGTTTAATACGTACACTTCCAACCTCATCTACATTTTTATCAAATTAAATTAATTTTCATGAGATTAGCAGCTACTGCATTGTAAGTGAGCAAGACCTATAAGTTATTTATTAAATCGATCTTAAGAACCATTGAGTGAATTTTTATGATTCAATCATTTTAAATTGTTGTGGCCTCCATAGCGCTCATTTCAACT
>NC_051846.1:223715595-223729671 GCF_002237135.1 Teleopsis dalmanni | reverse complement strand
TTCCACTGTTGAATTGTGGTGGGAAACTGCAATGGAAATAATATTAAAATTTAAGTGTATATTTGATTATTTGTATATTTGTACTATTACTATATTTCATTTCATTTCAGATGTAAAAAACGGAAAATTAATATGGACAACAATTACGAAACACTTTTGAACAAAGTAGAAAGTAGGTCAAATAGAAAATATGAATGGCTTGGAGAGCAGGTGGTGGCTACATTAAATGACATGACGAACAAAAACATCATTATGGAGGCCATTACTAAAATACAAGAAGTCACAATGATGTTTGCAGCAAAAGATCTGGCTGAAAGCACCACAGCACCACAAGAGAAACATTCAGACATATTGGCAGAAGCTTTAGTTGGTGTTCTGGACGAGGAAGATATGTAGCCATGAATTGTAAATATTGTACATATTAATGTTTAAGCGTAAAACATTGTAAATATTGTATATATAGTGTTTAAGTTTAAAACATTGTAAATATTGTACATATTAATGTTTAAGCGTAAAACATTGTAAATATTGTATATAGTGTTTAAGTTTAAAACATTGTAAATATTAGTGTTTAAGTTTAAAACATTGTAAATATTGTATATATAGTGTTTAAGTCCAAAACATTGTAAATATTGTATATAGTGGTTAAGTCAAAAGCTTTGTAAATATTGTATATATAAATAATTCATATTAAACAATTGTATATATTGTACATATTACTCATGTTTATAATATACAAAGTAAAATATTCACCTTTAAATAACTGTTCTTTAAATTTATCCAAATTGTGCGGCATACGTTTGGTATACAATATACCAAATAAGAATGCGATAGCCTTGTTTGATATTCTAAACTTTTGTAACTTTCCCCAGTTGCGAAAAATCGTAGTGTTACGGATAATTGCTCTGCAGAAGAAATAGCATTTCGCGCGTTTGTGTCCAACTTTTGTAGATCTTTTTCTACAAGCTGTAACAACAATTTAAATGTATCGCTGGACATCTTGTAGAAGTTGTTGTATGCATATGTATCTAACAGGCGCAGTTCATTAGACACAAATGCATACGAACAGTGAATTCTCCTGTCATCCCGCCACAACTTCGCCGCACTCAACCTTTTACGACGTTGTTTCTGCTGTAGCATTTTTACAAAACATTCTTTGATTAGAAGAGTATCATCTGCCTTCCAAAAGACTATGATATCCCCATAATCGCTAAGTGATTGCATAATTTTTAAAGCCATTTTTTGATACTTCTTGGATTGACTCATTTTTGAAATTGCTTGCAAATAATTGTAAACAAAAATCAAACAAGTAAGCATGTTTATATTTCCTTTTAAATTTAGGAACAACCAAAAAGTAGTAAAAATACGAAATTGGCAACACTGATGTGACACTCTGCATAACATGGCCCTTATTGAAAATACGAAGAACGTATTTTTAGATGCAATTTTATATTTTTGTATTGTACATTACATCAAGATAATTCTAGCCGTGGGACAAATGTTTTTGCCACAAAACATTGTCAGTGGATTGATTTGTGTCGGATTAATAATACGATCAAATTCAACTTGCCCTTAAATAAGCTGTTTTTTACATCTTGAATAGTACATTCCTACCACTTAATACAATAATTACGAATGTAGAAATCATATTAAATTACACGCAAGCTTGTTTGCAACTGCATCGCATTTCACATTTCAAATAAATATTTGGTAAATGCGAGTATCAAATTCATTCCCTATGGCTACTAAGAAACACATACATAAATACAACATTTTATGCCATTATATATTGCGTTTTATTTGAAATTAAAATATTCGTTTTAAAATGTTTATTGTCAGATATGGATGTGGTTAACTTGCTAACACTTTACACAACAAGCAGGAAATACCCCATTAAAAGTATTTTTGTTAGAGCAACTCACAGGATATTTGGAGCAACTGGAAAAATTTTATAATTGCAGTTTATGTTGAAATTTGATAACTTTTTCAGTGGTACTTACTCTTCAACTTCGGTTTTAAACGTTTCCGTGCAAGTTGCTTGCTTGGTACATAAACCATTAGCACCGAAATCAACATAATCTTCGCCTTTTTTTAAATAAGGCAAATATTTCAGAAATACCGTCTCACCCTGGGAATTTTTGTAGGAACAGACGGGCTCAGAGACTGCAATTGAAAAAAAGAATTCTTTCCATTTCTGTGCAACTTTTGTGATTTATAATGACCTGCAGTAACAGCTGTCAACATGCCCAACATAAATAAAGCAGTTAATGGGAAAAAGATGTTCATTTTGTATTAAAGCAGTACGAAAGTACGTACAAAACTATTTTATTTTAATAAAACTTTGAACCGTTTGCCTTAATGTGAATAATTAAACTAAATGTGTTCTACGATTCCAAATCTATTTATATATGGTATTGCTAATGAAATTAGGCTTTGCTTTTATAATCACTTTCAAGATTTTAAGTGCACTTATATTATCTTAAGATCAACAATTATTCATAACATCATAACGCTCACGTTTAATTAAAGCTAGATTTACATGTTTCAATTGTTTAAATTCAAACCTAAACTCACAATAGCAAAGAAACCTGGCAAACATAATCTAAGTAAAGCCCTACAAAATTTATGCGATTGGTTGCTCCTATTCAGTGGTTTAATTTAAAGTTCGAAACTGAAATAACAAATAACTTCAATATCTATGTATATTGTCTACCGTAATAGTAAAATCTATTTGTAAACTTCAATTATATACGTATATACATATGTATGTACATATAGAATGTAGTAGAAACTATCATTAATATGTTTATAAAATTAAATTTTGAGAATCTTTCGGACAGTCGCTCTGGTTTTCAATTATTATTGGAACCATTTTTATACATAGATAAATTTATCGTTGTTTATAAATGTTTGTTTTTTCCGTATATATAAATGTATATTCGATAATAAAAGAATATAAGTTAATATGTGTGTATCAATTACAATATTATTATCAATTATACAAACAGACTTAATGTTTTCTAAGCTGTAATAAATACAATAGGCGCACCTTTTAAATGTAGGGACAAATTAGATTAACAGAAATAGTTTTTTACTTGTTTTATAACATTTAAAATTTCTAACAACTACACTGAAAAAAATTGTAATTAGTAATTACTAAATATATTTATGTCGATATTAACCCCCCTATTTTGCGAACTTGACAAATTTGCTAAATATTGACAATTATTTAAGATTTTCATCCAGCAAAAAGCTGTTTGCTATTCTAGATAAATCTTTTCAAATTTCAAAGCAAACTGTCCTGTGTTTGTCACCACACTCTGTTGAACGATGATATGCAAACAAAAATCAGCTGTTCGCGGTAAAAATGAATTCATGTACAACGTAAGTATTTAATATTTTAATAATTTTTTATTTTAAATAATATGTATTTAATAGTAGTAGTAGTAGTAGTAGTAGCTTTATTTTTACTTCATTTTAAAGTTATTATATTACATCGAAGTTATATAATAATTATAATACATATAATTATAATAACTATACATAAAGCTTACAGCTATGGCATTTTAGCCGTCTGCCGGAAGTTTAGGTTAATCTAATAGCTAATTAACTAATAACTAATTAATCCAATTTTTATAAATATTAAATAGATATTCTTACTTATGAGCTGAATACAACATAAAAATTAAATTAAATTACTTTAACAAAAATAATAGATTTTATATAAGTTAATTTAAAAATCTTCATTAATAATATTTTGCCTATATTTAAATGTAGTTTTAATAAACGCCGTTAACAATCTCCAGTTGGGACCATTCAGTAACCGTATGGTTTCATTGACATCGATCGTGGGTTTACCGAAGTACAGCAATCTATGTTCTTTAAAAATTGGGCATTCGCCTACTAAGTGTATAACATCGCCTTTCAATTTAAGGTTGCATATCGTGCACAGCGTGTCTTTCGTGCGGCACGTAGCACAATCGTAGGAGCTCGCGGCGGGTTTTGAAGATTGTCCTTATTGTTTCTAGGTCATATTGCTCGTGAAAGTAATTATTGACATCTAGATCATAATTCAACTTACTATATGCATCTCTCGATATACTGTTTCTTGCCGTTTCTACAAAATTTCTACGTTCTTCAATACTTAGTTTCGTTATTATATTTTTTTGCCACATTTTCCAGTTTTCATTAATACTCAAATCATTAGTTATATTTAAGTCGGATGCCAGATTTGACCATTTTTCAAAAAATAATGTTTTTTCATTTATTAGGTACTGCGCTAATGTTTTTTGAATCCTATTGTCTGGCAAATTCCTAACACGATTGATGTAATCAAAATGCAATTTTAATGTTTGGGTATATAGCGTCGGTAGACCAGTTTCTAAATGCACCATATAATTTGGGGTATTTTTCGGCAAACGAAACGTTCTCTTTATATAAAATGTCTGCAATTTTTCTACTGCGTCATATTCATCAACACCCCAGATTTGCTCTGCATAATTTAGAACTGACTTAACTGTGGCTTCAAAAACTTTGTATTTTACGGGCAGTGACGCTTTCGGATTTCCTAAGACATTTTTCCAGGTACAATTAATAGCCAATTTAGCTTCCTTTAATTTCTCGTTCAAGTGGTTATCGAATTTTGCGTTATATTTCATATTTATTCCTAAATATTTATAATTATTAACCACTTCTAATTGATCATCGTTAAGGTACCATTTTTCATCATTTCTCAATCTTCTAGCATGTTTCCTAAATACCATCACTTTTGATTTGTCTGTATTTATAGATAGTCCCCATAAGTTGCAATATCTATTTAATTCATCTATCATATTTTGTAACATTATTGGAGAATCTGCAAACAACACAATATCATCAGCATATAATAGTACTTTTAGGCACATATTGGCAATCGTAACACCACCAGAAAGAAATTTACTTAAGTCATCAACGAACAGTGCAAACAATATAGGGCTTAAGACACAACCTTGTCTCACTCCGGGACACGTTTGAAACCATCTCGAAGTACTTCTTCCGTCCCATACTGTTGACTCATTGTTGCAGTATAGACTTTGCAGTATTTTCAAAATTTTTGTTGAAAGACCCAGCTGGCTTAGTTTGTAAAATAGTACGTTTCTTTGTATTGTATCGAAAGCAGCTTTAAGATCTACGTAAAAAACATATAACTTCTTGCTTTTTGCAATAAACTCTTGCGCTACACTAGTGATAACGAAAATATTATCTACCGTGGAGTAACCTTTTCGAAATCCAGCTTGAAATTCGCTTAATATGTTGTTTTGATCAACCCAATTTTTAATTCTGTTATACAGGAGTGTTGTAAAGACTTTAGCTGATGTATTAAGAAATGCTATTCCTCTATAATTTACTACATTATTTGGGTCACCTTTTTTAAATAGGGGAAATGTTATGGCTTTTTTGTAACTATCAGGTGGGGCTGCATTTTCAAATATATAATTGTATGATTCAGCCATATGCTCCATAAATTGTGGCGTGGCATATTTTAAAAACTCAGCTGGAATTCTGTTTTCACCTGCGGCTTTGTTATTTTTTAAATTCTGGAGCACTGCATAGACTTCTTCAATCTTTATTGGAGCATCTAACGCTTCATTTATTACATACGGCAGGGCATAACTGAAAGACTTGCTTACTATATTGCTATTTAACTGGTTTTTAAAATGTGCCGCCAAAGCTTCGGCGTCCACTTTAATTCCTTTTATGTGATCTGCACGATTTATTTTTTTAACTCCACTCCAAAATGATTTACTATCAGCTGCTTGGGATATCGACATTGCCATTTCATTGAAATATGACTTCCTTTTCTCATCACACAGCTTTTTGTATTCTCTGTTTACATTTTTGTATTTCTCTAAATCAGCTATATCACCACCTTTTTTAACTGTTTGTAGCCATTTAAATGATTTCTTTCTTGCAGTTTCACATTCAAAATCATACCATTTTTGTTTCCTATTTATACCCGCCGAATTACCCTGAAACGATTTTGCTGCTTGTTTACACAATATTGAAGAATGTCATCTCCTTCCTTCGACGCAAATGTACTACCTTCGCATGCATTAAGGGATTCTTCAAGCTTTTCTTGGTACAGATCTTTATATTTATCTTTCCATATCAGTTTCGGTAGCAACTGCATTTTATTTTCATTTGAATTAGAGGCATCTAGATTTACCATAATTTCCAGTGGCTGATGATCCGAGTATATCATGTCACGTATTTGAAACTCTTCAGTTATTATTAACCATACTCCTTTCACAAAACAATAATCTATCGTTGACCTTGCTACACCTCTGATAAACGTAAATGTACCCTCTCTGTCGCCTTTAGTGCGGCCATTTAACACGGTGACACCAAATGAATTGCAAATTTCTAGTAATTGTTTGCCATTTCTATCTACAATTGTATCCTTTGCTACTCTGTGGCCCAATAGTTCAGCCCACTGCATATTTGGGCTGAATTCCAGACATTGTTCTTTGCCTATTCGTGCATTGAAGTCACCTATTATCATGACATTTTCGTTCTGAGCTTCCACTAATATTTCACATAAGTTATTGAGATCATTTAGCCAGTTATTGCAATTTAGATAAACTGGGATTAAACATAACTTTTGATTATTAGTGGTTATCTCGATTATTGTTGAGTTCATAATGTGCTTGTACACCACAGTACCGCAAAATTGCAATTGCTTTCGTACACCATACAATTTTCCTCCACTGGCTCGACCTCTATTTGTTGTTCTTGTTGCAGGCACCCAATGAAGATTGTATTCTATAAATGTGTTTTCAATATAATCTGTCTTACTTACTAAAAATGTTTCAAATAATACAAATATATCGAATTTTTTAACATACTTCATAAATTCTATAAACTTATACTTATTTGCTAAACCAGCTACATTATACGATAATATTTTAAATTTATATGCTAATTTAGTGTCTGACCTGGCGGCATTTGCATTTTTACTAATTTTTTGTTTGGCATCTTTAACGATTTCCTTTTTTACTAACAGTTTTTTGGTTGATTTATTTTTTTAAAAAGCTTGTTTTTCTCGAGCACTTCTTCCACTTTAATCTCACCATACAATTGCTTTAATTGCTCAACAGCGTCACCATCTTTGCACTTTAGTTTCTTGTTTTTATCAAAGTGCATCCATTTTCCTGATATATTTATACTGTCATTTTTAACATAAATTTTGTGAGTCTTTCTGATGGCTTCAAGATCTCTTTTCAGCTGTAATAAAGCTGATTTATTTTCCTGTCTAGTCAAGCTCAAGTCCTTTTCAATATAAATCGGAGTGCCATGCAGTTTTTTACCATTCTTTAAGACATCTTTTGCCATTTCTGATGTTTCCAATTCTGCAATTACACTCACTTTATTTTTCTTTTCAAATATTACTTTTGTGTCTCGAACTTTAATACTTGTCATAGCCATTTTATCTCGGAAAATTGCCTCCACATCACTTTTTTTTGCTTTATCTTTTAGTAAACCTTTCAATAGTACATTACGACTTTTACTTTGTTCGACAAGTCTTTCAATCTCCCTCCTGTCCTCATCTCTATCATTTCTTAATTGTTCTATTCTAGTTTTAGCCTTTGGTTCTCGTTCTCCAATTTTTCCATTTTCACAGACACGTTGCCTATCTGTTCTTTAAGTTCGCCTATGTCACTCTTTGATGCTAGCGTAGCTATTTGGGAATCAAAGTTGTTACTCAAGCCTGCAATATTCGATTCGAATTTATCCGTCATTTGCTGAATAGCCAGCATAACATCACCGAGCGATAAGTCTGGCGAAAGCTCAGATCGCATACGTTTTTCTTGCCTCTGTGCTTGCCTATTCGGTGTGCACAGGTCCGATTTACTCGTGGCGTTTTTTGCGTCTGCTGGTGGCGATCTTTCAGCTGGCATTTTATATATATATGTTTTATTTAATATTATGATATAGCTGAAAAGTTAATTTTTTAATTTTTTAAATTCTGCTTGTGTTTTCTTTGAAAGCATAAAATTCGGTTTGATACACAAACCCGACAGCACAGACAAGAACCACTCAGAGCTTTATACTTAGTATATTTTCTATAATTTTGTATCGAGCTTAACGCTGAATATAATTTTAAGTTCCACTGATCGTAAGCACTTTTGTGTATATTTGGTTTTTTACTGTTGTTAAATACAACGTTAGTTTGTCCACTGAAGTCTCAATAAATAAAATTATATTATTATCAAATTTTTGCACAACATTCCAACGCGTAGTAATTACACAAACGTTTATTTTCAGTAATCAACCAATTGTCATTAGTTTCTCACGATACAACTTAAATTTTTCATTAAACTTTTCAGCGCGCGCACTTATTAGATATCATTCAATAGGGTTGTATTTAATATAAATTTCCATTTACAGAAACACAAAACACGAACGTGCCACACATAAACAGAAATATATATATCGTTTTTCTAGGCTCATTATGAAATTTGCGCAACCAAAAACATCCCGCACTCAGCTAAAAGCAGCTGGCATAAGAATTAAACATGCGCAGATGTCCAACTCGTACAGTGGCTAAATAGAAAGAGGTAATTTGCTTTATATTTATTACATTTTTGAAATGTATTACCATGTTTTTGTATATAGACGTTCGGTGTGTAGAAGAGCCAACTGCGTACGCGAGCAAGGCGCTTAAAAAGTAGTCAGAGACTTACTGGAGGTGGGTTGAGTTGCAGGACGATTGGCGATTTCGAGACAAACGCATTGGATTGGAGACAGTTGATGGTGTGGAAACGATTAAAACTCTTGGGCTATAATCTTCTGACAGTACAATCAGTTCTGCAGCTCAGTACCATCACCAAGACTAGTGTCATTGTTGAGCCCAGTACCATCGCCAAGCCCAGTGCTATCGTCCATTAGCTCAGTAATTCAAGTGAGTTCTCTATTATTTTCCATTATATATTTTTATCTACTTTGTAATTAAAGTTTTTTTTTAAGAATGACACGAATTCGGCTGCAAGCACTTCATGATCATCATGTGAGCGCAATAGAATAATTAATGCTCTTATTGCTAGGATGAAGATGAGGAATGTTGCTGACGAAGAAAAGAAACTTCGTAAAGAGCACAGTGAAGTGATGCAGGCTATACAATGTCTAACTAATACCATGGCCGAGCTGACGAAGAAAACAAACTTCGTAAAGAGCACAGTGAAGTGATGCAGGCTATACAATGACTGACTAATACCATGGCCGAGCTCTTAAAATATACTTTAAATAATTAGTATATGGTCTAATAATACCATTTGTAAGGATGGAAATTTTTACCAATTTCCAACTTACATATAACTAGTGTGCAGTTGATATCTGAAACTAAAATAAGTTAATTTTTATTTAATATATTAAATGTAAACAACTTACTAAAAGCCACCCCCGCATGCACGCAACTGCATTTCAATGAATTAAACCTAAGATTACATTGATATTTCAAAAGAATGTAAAATATATTTAAATAAATAAATATTGTACCTACCTTATGTATTTATTATTTTTATTTAATTTTTTTAATCTATATACATAAAAGAAGTCGTGTTAGTTAGACCACTTATAACTCAAGAACGGCTGGACCGATTTTAATTAACTTTGATTTGTTGGAATCGTCTCCAACAATATTGGATATTGGAAAAATCCACTAATTTTAGCAAAAATAATAAATTTGTAAATGCTGTTTCAAACTGTTGACAGTTCGAAAGTTTGAGTGATATTGATTTCTTTTTAAATTTTTTTTTCAAATATTTCAAATTTCAAATATAATAAATTCAAATATAATAAATAAATATTGTCATCAATATATGAGGTGAAAGTATCGATTTGTTTGTTTTGTGCGAGTGTTTAATATTAGCAATGCAGCGACCCAGAAAGTCTTATCTTTCTCAACAAAGCCGTAATGCAATTAGGCGTCGAACCATTACGCATGCATCCACTGAAGAAGAACGAGAAATCGCACGAGAAAGGAGCCACATTAGTATGACCCGCCTTCGCGCTTCTCAAACACAAGAGCAAAGAGAGGCAGCCCGTGAAACGGCTCGGTTGGCAATGAGAAATCATCGAGCTTATCACACAGATCAAGAACGAGAAAATATCCGACGATCAAGAACAAATGCCTCAACTATTGATTTGTATCGAGAAGCGTTTCTATACGATTGCGCAAATGAATACACTTCGCATCCTTTCGTTCGCATTGGTCCAATGGACGTTACTTGCGAACATTGCGGAGAATTAAAGTTTGCTGGAGAATCGCCGGGACTGTGCTGCCTTAATGGTAAAGTGAAATTGCCATTATTGACTTCGCCACCTGAGTCATTGCATTCATTGCTTTGTGGTGAAACACCAGAATCACGATTTTCAAAAGTGCAATAGCTACTTTCAAATGACTTCATTCGGGACGGACATTATCGAAGAACATGGATTTAATCATACGTTCAAGGTAATTTATGTTGAAAAGACATTATCGAAGAACATGGTGTCTTTTGCTCTTTATTTAATAACTAATAATTAAAGTCTTAAAACTACCTTAAGAAGCATTGTGCACAAGCGCACATATGCATACGTAAGCATATTATTGTTATATACGGAGTAGCATGCATGCATTGGTAAGTATACAATAACATATCTTTGTTGCGCAAGCGATATTGTTACTTGGGCGATAAGCGACAGAAATATGCTAGTTAAGCACATTCCATGTCGCTGTTCATAACAAAGTGTATTTTATATGCATGTACGCTACAATGGATTTAATCAGACGTTCAAGGTAATTTATGTTGAAAAGAGCAAATGTTCATTTTCTTTAAGAGATTAAATATAAAAAATTTGATCAAATGTGAAATATAGGTGAAAAAGTTTTGTTATATTCCTGTATTTGTGTCTAAAATAAATAAGGAATGTTAACATTTTAAAAAAATTAGCATTATAAATCTGTAATATTGACTTCGCTTTCGACTCCTCAGATTCAAGGCCAGATTTACCATCGAATTGGAGCATTGCAACCTATAGAAGATGCACAACATAAATTCTTTCAAGTATACTTCATGGACAATATGACGAAACAACACAGCAATGAAAATAGTAATTCTTCAAGATCTGCAGCAACTACTTGATGAACATCATGCATTGGTCAAGATGTTCAAGACTACGTTTACCTAAAATTTAATATAACATTCATTGACTGATACGCGGCACGAAGTTCGCGGGGTCACCTAGTATTTTAATATTTATTTTATTTTAATAAATAAATATAAATATCTAAAGCTGCCACTACCGACACTAAGCTAAACACATTTCAAAACAAAAGAAGAAATGTAAAAAGAGTTTTTGTGCAAAGAACTTTGTGCAAAAACTGAAGCGCGCAAATATCATTAAAAGAACTGCGGCGAATGCGCAAAACAGCAACGACGTCAAAAAACAAACCAGCTGTAAACTAATCTTACGCTACATTACAGTTTGATCGAATGCGTATATAAGACAACACATTTGTTAAGGAAAGTTAGTTAGTGATCAACATGCCAAATAGACAGAAGCACGCAGAAGCATTCGAAGGCATTACCTGAGGACAGATATAACCAACTCCCCAAGGCAGTACACGGAGTATAAAGAAAAGGATAAGTATAAAGGAAACACTTAAACCTTTTTTTTAAATATTTATTTATACATATCCTTACATATATATCCTAACCTTATATATATCCTACAGTATATCCTTACATGGTAGCAAATATAAGCGTGAACACGTTCACATCTTGTTACGAAATCCACATAAGCGTGAACACGTTTATATCCTTCCACGGTAGCAAATATAAGCGTAAACACGTTCATATCTTGTTACGAAATCCTGATATAAAGCGTGAACACCTTTTTTTCCTCCTAAAGCCACCGCATATAAGCGACAACACGTTTATATCCTTCCACGGTAGCAAATATAAATGTGAACACGTTTATATCCTGTTGCGAAATCCTAACGTAAAGAGAGAACACGTTTTATCCCATATACCAAATCATATATAGGCGTGATCACGTCCATATATAACAACATCTATAACCATTAACCCTTTTACAACAGTTATCGAAGAACAAAAATCAACAGCACTCTACAGCAAGCACCAAAGAACGATACGCTGGCTATTATCGAATATCCTGTAATAGGGCACCACACAGATACGATATAAACATAGAATAAATACTGTTAGATTTAAGTATATTTATTAATATATATAAAGATTAAAAAGTAAAACTTGAAACGCAGGTTTCTAATATTTTTAAATTTTATTGTAACGACCCAGGACCAACCCCTGAGTATTACTCCGGCGAAAGGAGCGACGAGAAGTGTCGTTACATATTTAAAATGTTACTATAACTATTTTTACAAAATTTATTAAATTTTATTTTTATAAATTTTATTTTTTATATTTTATTATTGTCATATTTTCACAACACCAATATAAATTACTATACATTCAATAATTAAAGTGTTGAAATATAAAGGGATCAAATAAGGTGTGCGTCATTAACTTTATTTTTGTGAAATGGTGCAAGCAAAAATAAAAAAAATTCTAATCCAATTTTCAACGGTTGCATTCTGTTTATTTATTTTTATTGTTTTTACTCTACAAATTTAAAAATAAAATAACAAAAAAAAAACATTCTATTGCGGTGCACCAAAATATAAAGAAAAAAAGTATTCGTTATTTATGCAACAGATTGCAGTTTTGGTAACAATAACTAAAATTTAATATTTCATTGAATTGACTAATTTTGCTGTCATAGCTGAATCTATATTAGCCCATTGGAATCTGTCTATTACAATCTGTTGTATTTGTTTCTTGTTTGAAAATCCGTGTTTTCTTAATTTGGACTCCAAATAACATCAAAGATGTTATATGAGATTTAAGACTGGACTTTGTGGAGGTGTTTTTATCACTTTTGGCAAGTTATAATAGCCTTATAGAACTGAACATTATTCCTAATGCCGACTTTTTCTGCATTTTGCCTCAAGTTCTTTAATATATCGATATATACTTTTTAATGCATTATTTTACTTATTACTTCGATATTATCCACATTAGATGCTGCCATACATCCCCAAATCAAAACACCACCAACACCATGTTTAACAGCAGCTACTGTATTGCGTTCTTCCAGTTCCGAATTTTGTTTTCTATACACAATTACCTTGCCATCGCATCCAAAAAGGTTGAATTTGCTCTCATCAGCAAAAATTATATAATACCAAAAGGATTCTGGCTCTTTTACATAAGCTTTTGCAAATTGTAGCCTTTTATTTCTATTGATTTTGTTTACAAATGGTTTATTTAGTGCAGTTCTTTCTCTATAATCATAAATTTTAAACCATTTCGTACCTCCGTGTGGTACACCACACGGCTAACTTTGAAAATTTTTTAAAAATATATGTAAGTAATTAATTCAATGTTTTTTATTTTTGTTACTTAGTCTGATATCTTAATAATATAAAATATATAATAATAATATATATAATAATAACAATATATAATACATATTTCGAACAGTTTTCATCTGCTCATGTGTTCACCTGGTCAGAAATAAAAAGTCCCAAAAAAATACTTTTTTTAATCAAATGAAAAATAAAATAAACAGGAATAAAAACTAATATATTTGTTATAATATGTGTTCACAAAAGTCCAAATATAATTTTCGTAATTTTTCCGGCGCCTTAGTAACAGTTATTTGCCACCAGACGCCGGCAAAAAAAGATGTGTGGTGAACGCTGGGTCCCATAATACTATAATGATGAAACAATGCAATATAAGTGTTTGTCGTTAGGTAATGAAATAAAATAAAACTAATCTCTCTAATAAATACCAACAATACCAACAATACAGCGGTGGCGATTTTGAGTTTTTACGGTATGCACCGGTTATACGTGGTAAATTTCCCGGAAGATAAACATCTTCTCCTGCACTGTGACTTTCCTTTTTCAAAGCATCGTAAGCGGTAACTTCTGTAATGAACATTGAGTTCTCTGATGCAAGAAGAAGG
>NC_051846.1:223702522-223715495 GCF_002237135.1 Teleopsis dalmanni | reverse complement strand
CAGCTACTCGGATACGTCCATCTGTACCCTTGTACACATGTACAATTCGTCCCAAGGGTCACTGCATCACTGGGACGTTATCTTCTTTGATTATAACCATGTCTCCCAACTGTATGTTGGCAGATTGTGTTTTCCATTTGTTACGTTGTTGCAGTTCCATCAAATATTCGTTAGACCAGCGTTTCCAGAAATTATGTTTTAACTGGGAAACTAGGTTCCAACGTGACAATAACGTGTGTTTTTCTGGTTTCGATCGGCTGTCTACATGAGTTGTAAGAGCTTCTCCAATTAATAAGTGTCCTGGAGTTAATTCTGTCAAATCAGTTGGATCATTGGACATTGGAGTCAATGGTCGTGAATTTAATATCGCTTCAATTTCCACCACTACTGTTTCGAGTTCTTCATACGTCAATGATGCTGTTGAAACGCTGCGTAGTAACAAATATTTTGCGGACTTTACGGATGCTTCCATAAACTGCCAAAGTGTGGAGCCCTTGGTGGAATAAAATGAAAGTTTATTCCTGTAGTACTGCAAGCAGAGATTACTGCTTCTTGCCCTTCATTAGAATAAATACTTTTCTCTAGATCTGCTAACTGGTTTTTGGCGCCTACGAAGTTTGTTGCGTTATCACTGTAAATATTCAAACAACGCCCTCGTCGACTTATAAATCGTTTTAATGCTCCAATGAAAGCATTTGTTGATAAGTCGGTCACTAACTCGAGATGTACCGCCTTTGTAGAAAAGCAACAAAAGACAGCAATATATGCCTTTGTTGGCATATATTGGTCCGCAATAATCTACGCCAGCATTAATGAAGGGTCTTGCAGGAGTTATCCTTGATTCTGGTAAATTACCCATAATTTGTTGGCATAGTTGCGGACGTGCTTTGTTGCATCGAATGCATCGCTGAACCGTTGCTCTGGCTGTTGATTTACCTTTAATCGGCCAAAAACGTTGTCGGACTGTACTCAATAGTGCCTGCGGGCCACAGTGTTTGTTTTCTTCATGGAACATCACGAATAATAATTTTTCCAATGGATCATTGTATGGGATCAGCATTGGGTGTTTAGAATCGTATGGTAATGATGAGGCCTCTAAACGTCCTTCTACTCTAAGAACATTTGCATTATCAATGAATGGAGATAAACTACTGATTGAACTAGATTTATCAACATGACCTTGTTTCTTCAGTTGTTTGATTTCTTCATGAAAATCATTACCCTGAATGTGACATATTATAGTTATTAATGCTGCATCCAATTCGTTGGCACTTAGTACTATATGTGTGGCACGTGACTCCTTTGATTTTCTTGCGTTGTTAGTGAATCTAAGAACATATGCTACTATCTTTTGTAACGTCTTAAATGAATTCTTATGCTGAATCCTGTATATGAAATCTGCGTCATTGCTTTGAGTTGCAAACGTTACTATCTTTTGTAACGTCTTAAATGAATTCTTATGCTGAATCCTGTATATGAAATCTGCGTCATTGCTTTGAGTTGCTACAGCTACAACCTTCTTCTTCTCCAGATCGGCTGGAACTTATAATGATGATGAAAACCTTGGTGGCCATACTTCCCGCTTTCCATGCAAAAGGAACGGTCCTTGAAACCAAAGTGCACATGTTGACAACGCCCTTGCTGAAAGTCCTCTTGATAACACATCAGCTGGGTTGTCCTTTGACCTAACATGTCGCCACTGTTCAGACAGAGTTAAAGTTTGAATTCTTGCCGCCCTGTTAGCTACAAATGTTTGAAATGATAAAGACTGTGAATTAATCCAAGAAAACACAATTTCTGAATCTGTCCACAAAAATACCGGCTGGTCCTTCTCTTGAAGATCGCTTTTGACTCTTGCTGAGAGTTCCGCTGCTAGGACTGCCGCACATAACTCTAGTCGCGGTAGCGTTTGTTTTCTGAGTGGTGCTACTCTTGACTTTGCACATAATACTATTATTCTACCATCCTTTAAAATTGCTCTGACATATGCTGCAGCACCAAATGCCTTTTCAGATGCATCAGCAAAAATGTGTAGTTGTGTTGATGATGGAACCTCGCCTCTGAAGATATGTCTTGCCACTTGAAAGTTTTTTAGAGTACTTAAGTTTTCTCTAAATGTTGACCATGTTGTACAAAGATCTGTAGGAAGTGGTTCATCCCAAGATAATTTCAACTGCCATAAGTGTTGTATGAAAATCTTTGCTTTGACTATTACTGGAGCTAATAAACCAAGTGGGTCGAACAGTCTAGCTAAATCAGAACTAACGACTCTCGTCGTGATTATTCCTTCAGTAACCATTTGGACCTTAATTCCAAATAAATCCGCTTTGGGCAACCAAAATAGTCCCAGCGTTTTGATTGACTCGTTATTATCATTAGTAAAATCTAGATTTACCTCTTAATCATCTTGAGAAATGTTTTTCAAAAGTTGAGGATGGTTTGCACTCCATTTCCGTAGATAAAACTGATGCTTTTTTAAAATATGGATTAATTGCCTTTGAGCTTCAATAGCCATAATTAAACTATCTGATCCACCGAGCCCATCGTCAACGTAGAAATTGTCACACAGGATTTGAGCTCCTAATGGATAATTCAATTTATTTTCTAATGCTATCTTTTGCAGACATCTTGTTGCTAGGTAAGGAGCTGCTCGAGTTCCAAATGTAATTGTGTTTAGCTGATAATAACGCTTCGTTGAATTTGGACTGCTTCTCCAAATGATAAGTTGATAGCGTCGATCTTCAGGATTTATCAAAACTTGACGATACATTTTCTCGATATCTGTGGTAAAAACAAACCGTGGTCGCCTAAACCGGAGCAGAATTGAAAAGAGTTCACTTTGAACTGTCGGTCCGTTATACATTAAATCATTCAACGAGTGTCCAGATGTAGTTTTGGCTGATGCGTCAAACATCACTCGAAGTTTAGTAGTTGTACTATCTGGTTTTAGTACGCAATGATGAGGAATGAAATATCTTGGAGTCAACATGGAATCCAAGTTTACTTCGGTCATGTGACCCAATCGCTCATACTCTTCCATAAACTAGACATATTGTTTCCGCAAAACATCATTTTTTGCTAGTCGTCGTTCAAGACTGATGAATCTTCTCCAAGCTGTTTCTTGAGATTTCCCTAACGTCAATGAGTTTTCCAGAAACGGCAACCTTACCACAAAACGTCCTTCTTTATTTGTATGGACGTTCTGCACAAAATGAGATTCGCATAATTTTTCTTCTTTGGATAATGTCCTTTCTGTTGTATTCACCTCATCCATTCGCCATAATCGTTCAATTGCATCTTCTAACGATGAATTATTATCAACAACCTCCGCCCCACCGCCAAAAACTGCACATAAAACGTTTGATGTGTCTGTATTTGATGCAACCTTGCCACTGACAATCCAGCCAAGTGTAGAATTTTGCAAGACTGGAAGCCCAGGAGCAAGCGTGATTTTACCCTTTTTAACAGACTGAAATAGAACTCCGCACCGAGTAAAATATCAATTTTCTCTTGTTGGAAAAATGTTGGATCTGCTAACTGAATGCTGAATGGAAATATCGTAGCTGCAACTTGGTTGAGGTGGAACTATATTTGGAAGCACAAACGCTTCGACTTCTGTAGTAAACCTTGAGTTAAGTGATTGCAATTTGATGTTAACTCGCTGCGTTGAATTTTTTTGCACCTTTCCTATCCCTTCTATGCACAATAACGATTTTGTTTTTGATATATTGAGCCTTTTGACAAGACGCTCAGAGACGATGACCTGTGGATGTGTTCGCTGTCGCTGTGGTAACTGCGGTGTTGTACCCACTTGAGCTAGGTTGAATGTTCTGTTTTGTTTCGTTGTTAACTTCCAAATGTAGCAACGTGTTATGCTTTTTATTACATTTGGTACAACTTCTTGATGAACATTTGTTCACCACATAATCATTTCTGAAACAGTTAAAACAGAGCTGTTGATTTTTCACCCAATCCAATCGTTGAGATGGTGAAAATTGCAAGAATTTACGGCAATGATACAGTGGGTGCCTGTCTACATTGCACAGTTTGCAATTGTTGTTTCCTTTAGAAACTGTTACAGCCGATGACACTGAGTTATTTCGATTTGCTTTAATTTTTATAGCCACCTTATCTTTTTGTTCTACAACTTCCATCAGTTGGAACTGTAGTTCTAAAAAGGCTAAAAACTCCTGAATGTTTTGTATCTCTTTTATTTTTGCCAGAGATTGCTCATATCTAATGAGCATCGCCTGATCGAGTTTTTTAATTAGTACTTGTAACAAAATTGGGTCCCAAAAAGTCGTTTGAACGCCAAGATGGTTTAGTGCTAATAGACACTCTTTCGTTGTGTCATGTAAATTTTTAACTGCTGCCACAGTTGATGTGAATGATGGCTGATTTAGAAGTTCATCGATTAACGTGGACGCCAAGACCCTTTTATTATTATAACGGTCTTGCAGTAATGTCCAAGCTGCCCAATAATTGTCCTCCGTTATGCTGAAATGACTTATCAATTTTTCAGCTTCACCTGTCACATGTGATTTCAAGTACCACATTTTTTGAGCAGCTGGTAATGGCTGATTGTCTACCATTTGTGTAAACAAGTCAAAAAATTGCCTCCATTTTAAGTAATTCCCATTAAAATTTGGGATTGTTACCTTTGGCAATGGCAATGAGGACCGCATGTTTGGTTCTGCTACTGTTGCTTGTTTGTTTCGTAGTTGATCCAATTTTATGGACAACTCTATCAAACATTGTTGTACCAAATCTTCAATTTGGTAATACTCATCTTGATTGAATCCTGACATCAGTGGATTTTCAAAGTTTTCCCAGAGTTCATCATGCAAACATCCCAATTGGTTCCAATGTTGCATGATTGTGTTTGATTTAATTTCGTAATATTGAAGTAGCTGTATGCCTTCGCTCTCTGACAAGCTCTCTACTAATCTTTTTAGAGCTGCCATTCGAGCAGATGTTTTTCTTATCAAACCATTTGTCGTAGCCACTAGTAGCGGCTGTGATGCCTTTTGGTTACTAGCAGCTTCACCAAAGTTGTCTGTTGCTTTGATTGTTGCCATCGTTATTCTGGAGTTTTTGCCAAACGTGCTTCAAAATGTTCTTCGAATGCTGAATGCTGAAACTTAACCGCTAACTGTTGATTGTTGACTGTTGCTGCGTCGAACCAATCCTGTGCTGCTGTCCGTTTCACGGGGTCACCAAAAAATGTACGATCAAACCAAAATGTCTGATCAACGTTGGAATCAACTATTTGCAAGCACTGAACACTTGAATCCAGTACTTATGTTGATTCTATTTAAACAAGAAAACCACTGAGCACTTGAATCCAGTGATTTGACGATTGTCCTAAATTATCCTGATTACTGAACACTTGAATCCAGTAGTCAGGTGCTTATATGGTGTTAATTTGGTACTTGAACCAACTCTACAAGCTATTAGAACGAACAGAAAAGAATCGATAACGAATGTGGCTTCGCATCAATTGAATTGTCAAAAATTCAATTGTGCCTTTTATTTAAAATTGATAATTAATTTACAACAAATAAATTAACTAAAATAACCTTGACCATGCATGCCAAACAATGAACTTATTGCAAACTGCAAGAGTGCATTTTCTTGCAGACGAAATTTGACGCTTTTGTTTTCATGTGCCAACAGAAGCGTATGACGTATTTTGGGAATTGCATTGACAACGTTATTTTTTACACCAAATATATTTAACACAATTATTACAATACAAATAAAAATAACAAATTATTCATACAAAATTAATAAAAACAAAATATTCATATATAATAATATAATATAATATAAACAAATATTCAACACTCTTGAATATTTTCAAGAATTCGTCTTGGTTTTTGACATGATGATGGTCATCCTTTCGTTTAAAGGTGCCTAGACGTCTTACTAGTGTTTCTGGTTTGTTTCCTTTTGTGCTTGGTTGAACGACTTTCAATTCCTCTTGCGGCGACCATGGTTCTTGTTGACTGTCGCGCTTGACTTTATCTTTTGCTTGAGTTTCTTGGCTTGGTAGTTCTGTATTAAGTTTACTATCTCAAACATTGATATCTAACGAATTTGTGGGTTGTACATGACGATTGTTCGATACTGGCTGTATTGTAATAGGTTTCCTCTGTGGCGATGTAGTCGATGACGGATATGATGGTGGACCAGACTGCCGATTATTTCTTGGTGATGCTTCTCGTTGTGCTTGTTGCTGATTAACAGGAGGTGGAGGCTGCGGCTCAAGTTTCTCTGGTTGTAACAATGGTTTAAAGTTGCTTTGCGAATTACACTGTGGCGTTTGCGACGATGATTTGCAATTACTTTGCGAATGACACTGTGGCGTTGGCGACGATGATTTGAAATTACTTTGCGAATGACTCTGTGGCGTTTGCAACGATGAATTGAAACTACTTTGCGAATGACTCTGTGGCGTTTGCGACGATGGTTCTGAACTTATAGAAGTTGGTGACAATGGGTGATTGACATGTGGTGGATCTTGTACTACCTTTAAACGTTGTGGCTTTGTTGGACGTGATGATAAATCAGGCTCTTCAATTTGTTGCTTTTGTTCTCGTGGTTGTGATTTTTGATTGTGGTTGGCTTGCGATTGTTGTGCATGGGCTTGGTGATAACATACTTCTAGACTTACTTCTAGACCCTATGAGACGTTGAAATCTGTGGAGGAGTTACGACGCATTTAAGCAATGCTTGCTTTTGTGGTTTTCCATGCAGCGGTACTGGGTGTGATTCTGAATCACTTCGATACGGCATGCTTAGCGTGGGTAGTGTATTTGTTACTGAACTTCTAGCTGTTACTGCTGTTGCTTGCTTAACTTTAGAACTACTCTGTTGCTGGTAACTTTTCTTATTTTATAGCCCATGTGGCTTTAGATTTACACTGTAAGTAACGTTCTGCCCTGTTCCTGTAGTTGGCATACATTTCGTGGTATTTGGTAATGACAACGTTTCTTGGTGCTTACTTATCAGGCGATTGCTGATCGCTTCCTGTACCGGACTTTGACTTGTTTTAACTTGCTCTGTACGAAGTTCTTCTAATCTTTCGAAATATTCATGTGGAAGGAAAAATTCTAAAAAGTCTGCCTTGAAGCTTGACCAGAGGTTCCAACGCTTATTGTTGTTGCGGTGCCACATCAGTGCCTTATTTTCAAGGAGTATGGGCATCGTCCTTGAGACTACATTTATGTCGATGTCATAGATGTCTGATAGCTCTTCTATCCTTTTCACGAAGCCTAATGGATCTCCTTCGCCGTCATAACGTACTGACCACTCAGTTATTTGTTCAATGGTTTCAATACATGATGGCATTGTATATTAATTCCTCGCGTGACTTTGATCAAGACCTTCTCTTGGGGTGACGCACTGCTCTGTTTGAAGAACGAACTCTTTCACTGTTCCTCATTCAACGATTCGCAATTCTAAGCCTTAGGTACATTTTCCTGGCTTCCGATTTCTCTGTTCCTGTGTTTTTTTTTTTGAGATAGTTGGGTTTTTTATTTAAATAAATATCTTTCTTTTAGGAAAACTCTTATACGGTCCCTGCTCGGGCGCAAATTGTAATGACACTTTTTGGTGAAGTTCAAAAATATTTAATTTTTGCTGGGGTGTCCTCAGCCGTTGTCCAGAGTCATTACAATGAATTTATATTCGCGGGGACGAGTTTCGTAAAAGAAAAATACTTTTAAATTTCTAAGTTTAGTTCTTTATAATTTCAATAAATGTTTGTACAAAGTTATTTTGACAATAGTGCGAAAGCTATTTATTTAATTATGTGCTTTGAAAATAAAAGAGCTGATTAAATATAACTCGTAGAAGAATAAAATTATAATAAAATAATTAAAAAAAACTCGATATGTATTGTTTTCATAAAAAAAAATGTATATGTAGTGCTATATATTTTTACTTTGAAGATTTCCGTATGTCCAGGCGATACTTAGTTGTGCCGTACGTTGTGAATTCTGTGAGTGATAGCCGTGGATTTGATGGGCGAACGCCGTGATTTCTGTGGATGGGTGTCGTGGAATGGTGTGTAGTTCTTCTCAGGTTACGCTACGGAATATTCATAATATGTCCGTGCGATTTCTTGTATTTCTTCAAATAATTTTATATCCTTTGCCGTAAAACCAACGCAGGATTTAAGATATTTCTTATGGTTATATATGTAATAGTTTCCAATTGATATATATGGTTCATAGACATATATATTTTATTTCCTTTGCCGTAAGACCAACGCAGGATTTAATAGTTTCCAATTGATAGATATGGTTCATAGACATATATATTTTTATTTCCTTTGCCGTAAAACCAACGCAGGATTTAATATTTTCGGCGTATTACCGCCTTGACGAATACTCATAAACTCGTGCCTTCTTAACAATTTCGTTGTCTTAAATACCCATACGCCGGAGCTTTCTTCTAGCGTATTTTAAATTTTCCCGTTCGTTTACCCACTGGGTTGTGCAGTGTAACCGCTGTGCTTACGATCTTTGCCGTGAAACCACTGCGCTTTTGTGTTTTGTTTTGACAGCCGCTTGTATTTTAAATTATAAAAGTATTTTTACAAAAAAAAAAAAGTGTAAGTGATAAATATATTTATAAACAAAACATGCATGTAAACAAAAATATAAGTGTATAAAACTTAAGTGTAATTAATTAAAAGAATTTCAGTGATTTTAAATTAAGCCGGTACTGATGTTAAATTGTTTTGGTGGTAGTTTTGTTTATGTGTAATATTTGCAAAAAAAATAAATTAAATATTACTTTCCATGTTATACCGTAACAATTAATAAACTCTAGTTATTTTAGTAATTATCCAAATAGAAAACCAGTGGAAAACTATGACGAAGTGTTGCTTGTGAGGCGTTTTTTTTTGTTTGTAGAAAAAAAACGTAATCAGTGGACGTTTAGTTGTTGTATATTTGTTTATTAAAAATATATTTGTTAAATAAATGTGTTTATTCATCGTGTTGTTATTCAAATTTTATAATAAGTAAATAAAATTTACTTTTTTGTTATAACATGTTCATGGTGTATTTATGTTCTTTTTTCTCTCTTCAGGGTTTCTTTTCAGTCTAGGTATCATTGCCCGCGGCTCATCAGGGTGGAGGATCGCAGGTAATGTCCGTATACTTTGTGGTAAAATATATTTTGATAAATTTTATATTTTCAAGGTAATTCCAATGCTGTTTGATTAATGTAAGTGTTTTATTGTGACGTGTGTAGGTGTCATGTTGTATAGTGACGGTCAGACATTGTTTTTCTCTTCTTCTTGTAACATGTGCGGAAGAAATTTTGATATAAAAATTTGTTTCGTCACAATCGAAATATAAATTTATTAAGTATCTTCACATCAAGAATTATTATTATTTATTACATTTCCATATATATATTTTTAAAGTTTTAGCAAAAACATTTGCTTCCGTTAGCTGCTATACTTATTAGTTGTGCTCATATATTTACAGCTCAAATCACAGAACATATCTATTATATTTCGTCTCTTCTCTTTGTGTGCAAAGAAGTTGGCCGCACATTCATACGTTGCATATGAACAAAATAATGTGCGTGTGCTCCCGTTCGTAATATCAGAAATAGAGATTTATATAGTGGGAATTGTATGAGAGTAATTTTCTGTTCTAAACGAATATCAACTGCATCCATACGAATCCAACATGATGATTTGCCAAAGTGGTTGCATGAGCGGCTAAAGTTTGCAGCTCATATCACCATACATTTCTATCACATTTCGTCTCTCCCCTTTTAACAGTAGCACCATCGAATTTCTGTCGCATACTGTGCGGGGTACTTGTCCGCACATTTATACGTTGCAAGTGGGGTCGATTTTGTTTGATCACTGCATAAACATTTATGTTTCCAAGTACAAACTCTTTTGTTTGAAAAAAGTTGGTTTGATGTTACGAGAATTATATGAAAAGTTTTGTTTCTTCCATATTGATATAATAATAAATTTATATATAAATTATTAATTTAATTTGTTTAATATGTTATTTTGTTAATGAATTGTTAATATAATATTGCGAATATATTGTTGTCTAATATAATATGGTTATTATTAATAAAACATCTCATATATTTTAATTTAAGTGGTACATGTAAAAACAACATTAAAGAACGGCCGCACACCCTTCCACATAGGACACGCGTCGTCACTGCTTTAGATGTGATTAAATGTTCTAAATATTCTGTCTCTTGAACTAAAAATGTGCACTTGTTTAACTGAACTTGCAGATTATATTTACCAAGGCAATTTAAGATTTTATTAAGTGAGTCAAAATGTTCTTCTATGCTTAAAGAGAAAATGATGATATCGTCTAAATAAACAAGACAATTTTTCCCAATAAATTCTTTTAAAACACAATTCATTAATCTTTCAAATGTAGAAGGAGCATTTCGCAGGCCAAATAATATACGCAAGAACTCGTAGTGCCCATTCGCAGTTTGAGAATGCAGTTTTTGATAAATCATTTGGATGCATTTCAATCTGGTGAAATCCTTTTGCCAGATTCAATGTTGAGAAGAACTTAAATCTCCTAATTTGTCAAATATGTCGTCCATATTCGGAATTGTAAATCTGTTTTCAATTATTACATCTTTAAGTTTGCGATAGTCAATTACTATTCGTCATTTTTTCTCATTGCACTGATTTTTTTTGGCACTATCCAAATGGGACTATTATATGGACTATGCGATTCTTGGATTATTCCCTGACCCAACATTTCTTTTATTTGCTTATATATTTCATTTTTATATATTTGAGGGTATCTGTATACTTTGAGTAGATTGGTACATCATTTTTTGTTATTATTTTGTGATTGATTTCATTTGTAAAGGAGAATTTGCCATTAATGTCATTATCAAAAACTTTATAATTTTCAACAATAATTGACTTAAGTATTTATGAATTTTTTCTATTTAACCCATTTCGTACCTCCGTGTGGTACAGCACACGGCTAACTTTGAAAACTTCTTAAAAATATTTATATTAGTAATTAATTCAATGTATTTTATTTTTGTTACTTAGTTTGATATCTTAATAACATAAAAATACATATTTCGAACAGTTTTCATCTGTTCATGAGTTTACCTGGTCCGAAATAAAAAGTGTCCAAAAAAATGCTTTTTTTAATTAAATGAAAATTAAAATAAATAGAAATAAAAACTAATATATTTGTTATAATATGTGTTCACAAAAGTCCAAATATAATTTTCGTAATCTTTGGCTGCGCCTTAGTAACAGTTACTTGCCACCAGACGCCGGCGAAAAAAGGCGTGTGGTGAATCACACGCTGGGTCCCATAACAATATAATGATGAAACAATGCCATATAAATGTTTGTCGTTAGGTAATGAAATAAAATGAGAGCAATCTCTCTAATAAATATAATACTCTTCTAATTAACTTAAACTTGTGTTTTTTACTATGTATAATAGTAATAAGTCTATTTTGTTATTTAATTGCTAGTTGAGTTAGTCTGAATTTGATTGTTTAATATAAGGCTTACATTTGTTCATGCAAAAAGTTCTGTCGTTAATTTTTTACTGTAAATAAAATTATAATGTCGTGCCTAAGATATCTAAGAAATCAGGAACTATTGCATATTATTGACAATTGGAGCAAAGATGACTCGTTAGTGCCAAGTGACACTCCGCTACCTATTGAATAATAATGTTTGCCACCTGATAATGTTGCTGGTGAATCAGACAATGAAATGATTGACGATGATGAAATATCAATAAACATTACATGCGACTTTAAAATTTTGTTCCCTTTTTTGAATTTCGCGTGTCTAATTGTGAGATGATATTTAGGTACTATTGAAGTTGTATACGAATCAAATGTACAAGATTATGGTGGTCTTGTAGAAATGCCTGAGTCGCAACTATTCACATTGGAACTTGTAAAACCAATACGTTTCGGTTATAAGCTATGAACACTTTCTTTGGATAGTGGGTATATCTTCCAGTTTCTGTCATACTCCAGTGCAACTGACAAATACAACAATTGGGAATCGGTGCATTTGTTGTAAAGGAATCATTGAGCCATTGTAAGTATCCATAGCAACATACTGTATGATTCCGTTGAATCCATAGTAAGTGTGCAACGCTATTGCAGAGAGAATAAAAGGTTGATGTCCCGCAGTCTCAAGTTATCAACAGTTACTACGGACACATGGGCGGCGTCGATTTAATGACAACGGTTGTGGCCATTATAGGTACAGTGTTTAGATAGCGCTGTAGTAAATGCTTGGAAACTAAATTGCTTTGTCGCTGCTTCTACCAACACAAAACCGATGCCTCAGTTAGACTACAAGAACTTCATTACCAGAAACCTTCGTCTTCCATCAAAGAACTCAATGTTCATTACAAAAGCTACCGCTTTCGATGATTTGAAAAACAAAAGTCACAGTGCTGCAGAAGATGTTTATCTTCCGGGAAATTTACCAAAACCACCGTTTTTATATGTGAAAAGTGGTCATGTAAAAAATTGCTTTAAAATTTTCTACGAAAACAAATAATATTACATTGATCGTAGACAATGACGCAAGTAACCTTATTTATTTTATATAATATAATTCATATGTAATAATTCAAATATATTTTTTGATTAATAATTGTTTGAAAAGCATAAAACATTGAATTTTATACTTACTAGTACTTTATACAATTTACAATGATAGATACTTAATCATAAAAGTAACTGAATTCCATATTTGCGAACAAAACACATATAAAAATGTTTGTAATATCGAAGAGAAAAAAATGTGCTATGGGGCCCAGCGTGTGGTTGATCACACGGCACTTTTCCGGAAAACTACTTTTCAAAAAAAAATTTAATTTTGCAGGGAATATTTTGAACGTAAAATAAGACCTTTCTGAAAATTTCACCATAAAATTTCAAGTTTAAACTTGCC
>NC_051846.1:223693411-223702422 GCF_002237135.1 Teleopsis dalmanni | reverse complement strand
AAAAAAAAAAAAAGAAATAATAAAATTTTCATATTATGTGAATACAACTAAAAACTAAGTGAACTATGCAAAATCTCAATGGCAAAAACAATTAATAAATAAATTTAAATTTATATATATATGTGAAATTAATTAATTAATATATATATATATTAATATTATTAATATTATTAATATATATATATTAATATATTCAAAAGAGAAGAAAAACATTTTCATCTGCAGCTGAAACATCATGGGTTGGTTTTCCGCGGATGCACCTGACACAAACACAGTCAACAACAACCAGAACCAGATTCTAGAAGTCAACATGCCGGAACAACAGGTAGCCATAATAACACTTATAATTATAATATGTATTGTATATGTAATATTTAGAATAAATAAATATTTCAAAAGTTATGTACACAAACATGTTCATCAACAACAAACATCAAATGTTTAAAAATATGTTGAAAATTTAAAATGATGAAATAGATTATATCCTTTTTATGTAAAAATTATATAATATTTCTATAACATATATTACAGTATTAAATAAAATATATGAAAATGTATGAAAAAAAAATTACTTTACATGTATGAAAATAAAAATTACTAAAAACTTTTAATTATATTAAACCATGTACTAATATAATAATAAATATATATATAAATAAAAGTTCTTTTATCTTTTATCTCTGTCTCTCGTTCACTCGTTCACATGTGTCAGTATTATCGTTCACTTCGTTCAATTTAATATAAAATAGATCCTACATAGAAATCGTTAGCTATATTCATGTCCCCAATACACAGTAGCAACTAGTTTAGTTAATGGAAACTATATCTGAGTGTATATCTGAAATACATATCATATTAAGAAACGCAAAAAAATCTGCTTCAAGAGGATATTCAAAAACTACAGTATCCGAAAAATTAAAAAGATTAGAATATCTGTCAAGTAAAGTTAAAACAATTTACCCAACTTCTAAGTTTGAAACAATAACTTAATTAACAGAAACATTTTTCGACAAATATAACCTGACTAAACAATATTTATTAAGTATGTCTACTAGTGAAAACATAGTTAGCCAGGAAAACAGTAGTGATACAAGCACAAACATGGAAAAATTAAATTACGAAACTGTCACCGGTAAAGTTGAAGAATTAAACAATTTTATACATAGATTGAATATAATTCATGACAAACTACTTGACTCTGACAAACAAGCATTTTTAGATTTTATAGTAGAATGCAAGTTACAACATTCAGTAAGAGCCAAAGTCAGCCCCGTAGGAATTCCAGATTCACTTCCTGAACTAATAGAGAATCTAAAAAAGAACTTCATATCAAAGGATACCATACCTCAACTGCTCCAAAAGATAGCAGAAGTAAAACAAGGCCCTCACCAGAAAATACACGAATATACAGAAAAGATATCAACCATTCTAGCGAATTTAAACAATGCGACATTACTAAAGAATAATTTTAAGAAGTCATCTCCGGAAGGAAAGGCCGTACTTTTAGTAAATGATGAAACAGCATTGTTAGCATTTAAAAAGGGATTAAATACTGTTTATTCACAAACTGTACAGGCAGCTCAACCAAAGACCTTTACAGAAGCTAGATTGTTTGCAGAAAATATGCATATACCAATGCAACAACAAGTCTTTTTCACCCAACAACGTTTTCATAGTCAAAGAAGATACGACAAACATAGAATGAATCAAAATAGATTCCAATATAACCAGAGAATTAACAACAATTCTCAAAATAGAAGCAATAATGGGAGAAACTTCAATAGAAACAGAAACAACGCGTACCCCAACAATACTTCAAACGTTGAGAATAGAAATAGAACAGCATACAACAATACAGCTCGGAATCCAAGGAGTCAATTCAACTCTAACCGAAACAGGCGTGTACAGATACTAAATGCCCAGGAAAACTACTCAGAACCAGAGGACAACTCAGGGAATTCTCCTCTGGTACATCATTAAAAATTTTCAACATAAACCCTAATATATCAAATTATGTAATAGTATTTTGCAATACTATTGATAAAAGTTTAAAGCTTTTAATTGACACTGGTGCTGATGTGTCTATTATAAAAAATAACTACAATTTAAATTTTGATTCTAGCACAACTTGCTTATTAACTGGTATTACAGATGGTCACAAGTTATCTTTAGATATTTCAAAACTAAGCCTAAATTTTGATGGATTATTTCTAAATCACATATTCTCAGTAGTCGATACAGACTTCCCAATTGAGGTGGATGGAATAATAGGTAGAGATTTTTTAACACATTTTAAATGTAATATAGATTACTACACATTTTCTCTAACAGTAACTTCGGACTTACAGTCCACAACAATTCCAATAAATATTAAAACATTTACAGTTAAAGCGAGAACTCAAAACATATTACCTATAGACATTCGTTTTAATACAGATACTGTTCTGTTCAGTAACGAAATCAACAAAGGAGTGTACATGGCCAATACCATAGTACCAGCAAACGGAATTTGCCACATAAATGTGATAAATACAAACGAATCAGATATCAACATAACTGATTTAAAAATTAAGTCACAACCTTTGTATAACTATTACTGTATAAATAACAAATCAAAAATTTATACTGAACAAAGATTAGCTAAAATTCTTGACAAGGTACAGCTGAAAGAAGATGCACTAACACTAATTCCACTAATTTCAAAATACCAACACATTTTTCAACTCGAATCAGAACCATTATCTACAAACAATTTTTATACGGAACACATCTCTACAACTGACAATAATCCAATATACATTAAAAATTACCGATTACCACATTGTCATAATGATGATATAAAAACACAAGTTCGGAAACTATTACAAGACGATATAATACAACCGTCAAAAAGCCCCTACAATTCACCAATCTTGCTTGTTCCTAAGAAATCAACAAACGATAACAAGAATTGGAGACTCGTCATTGATTACAGAAAACTCAATGAAAGGATAGTCAACGACAAATTCCCCTTAACACGTTTGGAGGATGTTCTCGATAAGCTTGGAAGAGCTAGGTATTTTTCCACTTTAGATATGACCAGCTCATTTCATCAAATACCAATTGACGCCTCTTCGAGACAAAAAACCGCCTTTTCAACAAATGATGGTCATTACGAATTTAAAAGATTACCTTTCGGATTAAAGATTAGCTCTAACAGCTTCCAACGAATGTTAACATTAGCATTAACAGGTTTGGAAACGGAAGCATTTTTATATGTAGATGATATAATAATTTTTGGAAATAGTTTGAAACACCATAATATAAATCTAGAGAAAGTTTTTGAGAGACTAAATGAATACAATCTTAAATTAAATCCAGACAAGTGTAACTTTTTAAAGCATGAAGTTACTTACTTAGGTCATTTGATAACAGAGCACGGAATAAAAACTGATCC
Organism: Teleopsis dalmanni; assembly: GCF_002237135.1. Taxonomy (NCBI): domain Eukaryota; kingdom Metazoa; phylum Arthropoda; class Insecta; order Diptera; family Diopsidae; genus Teleopsis; species Teleopsis dalmanni. Next base: position 223,698,986 of record NC_051846.1, on the reverse strand, counting down.
GGCCAAACATCAAGTCATAATGAACTACCCAAAACCCACAACTACTGATGAAGTACGAAGATATGTAGCTTTCTGTAATTATTACCGTAGATTCATAAGCAATTTTGCAAACATTGCAAAACCTTTAAATCGTTTACTAAAGAAAAACCAGAAGTTTGAATGGAATTCAGATTGTGATAAAGCATTTGAAAACTTAAAATCAAAACTAATAAACCCACCAGTACTCAAGTACCCCGATTTCAATAAACCATTTATAATTACCACTGATGCATCTGATTATGCATTAGGTGCTGTACTCTCACAAGGTGAGATTGGATCTGACCTTCCAATTTGTTATGCAAGCAAAGCTCTCCAAAAACACGATTTAAATAAGCCAATTATAGAGAAGGAGTTGCTAGCGATACATTGGGCAATCAATTATTTTCGCCCATATGTTTATGGCAAACGTTTTCTTGTTATAACAGACCATAGACCCCTAATTTCCCTGTTCGTACATAAGAACCCCTCATCCAAAATGACTAGAATAAGAATAGACTTGTCAGAATATGATTTTGAAATTATATACAAAAAAGGGAAGATAAACACAAATGCAGATGCACTATCTAGAATCAAGATAGATACCAATACTTTAAAAGCTCTTATACCGCTCAACAACGACGAAAATGTATCAAAGAAATTAAGTCTGGCTAATGAAGAAGAATTAATGAGACAATTAGAAACAAGAGACGATACTCGAGTATATGTTACAACGAGGAGTAACACAAAACGCGCGATGAAAAAGAATGATAATCCTATCAGAAACACACGTTCCAATGAGCCTGATCAACTCTATTGCTGGGACTGTACATCCATTAGTGATATCAGACATACAATGAAACTGCAGTTTAATATAAATAAAAATAATAAAGAAAAATTACACATTGTGAAAAATGTAGTAAAAGTGGAAATGAGCGAGGTACCTACGAAGCCGATTTCGATCATGGAGAAACTCATATCCAAAATAGAAAATTTTAAAATCTATGAATTAGCGCTAGCAGAAGAAGATACAATATTTGATGCCATGGCAAAAGAAGAATTTAAGAATATTATAAATATGTTGCAACGAAGAAATAAAAATGAAAAACGTCTCAAAATATTAATTTATAAAAGCCCAGAACAAATCACGGATACAATAAAAAGATACAGACTCATTGAAGAATATCATAATACTCCTTACAGCGGACACTTAGGTGTAAGGAAAACCTTCACAAAATTAAAACAACGGTATACGTGGAGCAAAATGAAACAAATGGTTCATAAATATATCAGTACATGTCACAAATGTCAAATCAACAAACAAACGAAACATACAAAAGAACAATTAGAAATTACAACAACACCTACAAACGTTTTCGAAACAGTAGAAATTGATACCGTAGGCCCTCTTCGTCCTTCAAATGGATTTAGATATATTCTCACAATGCAATGTGAATTAAGTGGATTCATCATTGCATATCCAATGGTAAATAAAGAAGCACATACAGTAGCTAAAACATTAATTGAACAACTAATATTAAAATTCGGTTTATTCAAAATACTCAAATCAGACAGAGGAACTGAGTTTGTAAATGAATTATTTACAAAAATCACAGAATTACTAGATATAAAACAAGTATTCTCAACTCCTTACCACCATGAAACAATTGGTACAATAGAAAGGAATCATAGAGTCCTCAATGAATATCTTTTAAATTTTACTGAAGAAGAAGAATGGGACAGATGGATACCATACTATGCTTTTGCATATAATACCTCACCCCACATAGACACTGGCTATTCGCCACATGAACTCGTTTTTGGCAAACTACCCTCACTTCCTGATGAAAAACTCAAGGATAATGTAGGTAAATTCAATTTAGAAAATTATGCGAATGAACTGAAAGCTCGTCTCAAAGTATCGATTGAAAAAGCTAGAAAGTTCACACATGATGCCAAAGTTAAAAGACAAAAACAAAATAGTTATAATAATAATCCAATTAAGTTAGAAATAGAAGATAAAGTATTAGTAAAATCTCAGAATAAAAGAAAACACACTAGCCCATACATAGGCCCCTTTGAAGTAATAGATATTAATGGCACTAATTTAACGATAAATGACGGTAAAGAAAATAAAGTAATACATAAAAATAATACAAAACTATTTAAAACATAATTATTATTAATAAATGTCATCAAATACAATTATTATTATCTATATATAATATTAATAACTTTATACAATTTATAATCTTTAGTATATTAATCATTAGTAAACAAAAAATTGTGTAAGAAAACTTCATATAAAAATAAGCACAATAAATGTAATGTAATATGCAATTACTTCAATTATCATTAATAACTTTTAATTATAAATAAAAACTTATTACATGTTAGAAGTTCAAGTTCAAGTTCAAGTTCTATTAAAGAAATAATGATATAATAAATATACTTACAAAAAAAAATTTTTTTTTTAAACAAAAAAAAAAAAAATTTTTTTTTTCCTTTAAAGAATAAGGGTGTAATGTGATATGGGTATGAGACCACACATATCACAAAACATTCAATTGTTCCACTTATTTTAAAGTAAACATTGACACAGTTCTATTTTGATAAAATTTATGACAAACTATTGTCAAGTAATATGAGCCTTTATTTTGTCATTTCTTTGATGACAAATAACTGAGCCGCACATTGCACCATATGTGCAATATGCATAAGTCAAAACTGTGTCAATAGAATAAACGGTTTCAAGTGAAACCATATGTGGAACAATTGCATTTGTTAATAGTACACCATTTATTGATAAGTTATGTTTGTAAGTATAGTATATACGTCTAATTTGGGTTAACCAATTAGACGCAAGTATGATAAGTAATAACCAATAGAATCAATACATAAGATTCTATTGGAAATTAGTATTAAGAAACAATGTTAGACTTAAGAATAAAAATTAATAAAAATCAGTCTTATTTTGGACACTCAAAACGACGCGTCTTTCTTTTGTATAACTATTACTTTACAGGAGACTATCTATAAACACAGACAAATCAAAAGTGATGATGTTTAAGAAATGTGCTAGAAAACTGAGAAATAACGAAAAATGGTACCTTAACGATAATAATAATCAATTAGAAATGGTTAATAATTATAAATATCTAGAAATAAGTATAAAATATAACGCAAAATTCGATAACCCATGAACGAGAAGTTAAAGGAAGCTAAATTGGCTATTAATTGTACCTGGCAAAATATCTTGGGAAATCCGAAAGTGTCACTGCCCGTAAAATACAAAGTTTTTGAAGCCACAGTTAAGTCAGTTCTAAATTATACAGCGCAAACCTGGGGTGTGGATAAATATGATGCAGTAGAAAAATTGCAGACATTTTATATAAAGAGAATATTTTGTCTGCCAAAAATACTCCAAATTATATAGTGCATATAGAGACTAGTCTACCGACGCTATATACCCAAACATTGAAATTGCATTTTGATCACATCAAACGTGTTAAGATTTTGCCAGGCAATTGAATTAAAAAAACATTAGTGCAGTACCTAATAAATTAAAAAAGATTCTTTTTTGAAAAATGGTCTGGCATCCGAGTTAAATGTGACTAGTGATTTGGGTATTGATGATGACTGGAAACTGTGACAGAAAAATATAATAACGAAACTATGTATTGAAGAACTTAAGAATTTTGTAGAAGCGACAAGAAAAAGTATATCAAGAAATGCATATAGTAAGCTGAATTACGATCTAGGTGTCAATAATTACTTTCACGAGCAATACGACTTAGAAACAATAAGGACAATCTTCAAAACCCGAGGCGAGCTCCTACGATTGTGCTACTTACCGTACGAAAGTCAAGTCAACGCTCGATGGTAATGAAACCATATTGATACTGAATGGCCCCAACTGTTGATTGTTATCGGTTTTTATTAAAAATGCAAAAATAATAAAGTAGAAGAAATCTACACAATATGCACTCGAAAGTTAAAAGTCCCGTTTGGTAAAATTTATATAAAAGAAAGGAAAAAATCACGGAGAGGGGACTTGATCGCAGAATTTCGAACAGTGCGCCTCGTAGGAATTGCATGGCACTTGATCACAGGCTACGGAACCGAGCTCTTCGCAAAACAACAGGTAATATTCAACAGGTTATATTCAGGTAATATTGATTCCCAACGTACCAGCGTAGTCCAATTGGTAACGCTGATTCGAAGCAAGGTAGCCTCGTCGGTAACGTTGATTCCTAATGCTAATCGAGTTTTCCTGTTTCAAGAGTTATTTTAAAACATAATTTTGATAGTATAAATAAGTATTAAATAATGTAAAAAAAATATATTTTAATAATATAAATAAATAATAAATTAGTAAAATAAGGCGTCTTAAAATTATTATACGATGCGAAGGTTCAGAGTTACAAAGAAATTTTCTTGTAACGACCCTTGCTTACGGCGAGCGAAACCTCGGCGAAAAGGTTCATTGCAAGCTGTAAGCTTTATATATATAATATAATTATTATTAATTTTTATGTAATACAACAAATTTAAAATGAAGTAAAAATAAAGCTTATAATACTAATACTAATAATTAATTATTTTAATTATTCTACAGCCAGATTATGATTTTGTTCTAATGTAAACAAAGGGTCGGCGAAAATCCTCGTTGTAAACCCTCCCCGTGGGTGCTGACCGGGCAATGGGCATCAACCATTTTTTGGCAATTCGGGTCATGAAGCTCTCGGATGTTGTAGCTGAGGAACATGATGCGGCTTGTCAAGGACTGTGATGTGTCTAGCTAAGATGAAGGAAGAGTCTCATGTGTAGTGGTCGTGGTATCAACAGGGTCAGTGCAGGTGAGCCCCTTCCCTAGTCATAACTTTGAGGTGTCTGGCAGTAGACAAAAAATGCAAAATGGTAGGTTTTTCCATAAAAAACCAAATGGAGTTGAAGAATGAAGAAAATCGGGCTGGGATATCAGCCCAAACGTCGGTGGGAGGCGCAGTTGCTACCACCGGCGGGCGCGGTGATTTTATAAGCCGCGTCGCCAGTGACTGCACCTCTGCTGGGATCGGAGCAGGTTCCAGTAGTTGTACTACTACTGCCAAACAACAGCGCAGTGATGCCAAAGTTCCTGTAGACTTGGGTCACAAAGGCGCAATTCCAAAAAACAAAAATTCAATGCAACGCAGTGATGCCATAGTCCCTGTAGACTCGGATCACGAGAGCGTTGCTAGCGTCAACACAATTGAGGAGGAAGCTCTTCTTCGTTCTCCGGGGGAAGCTGCTAAGGCCATTCGTAGGCCTAGGGCTGAACCAAATAAGGAGGGGTTGAAAGCCAAATCCAGATATAAGGCCGCGATAAAACTCTGTGCTCGCCTCGGAGACCGGAATGATCTGTCGAAGGAAGAGAAAGACAGGCTAGTCTGGGCGAAAGAGGAGATAGAGAAAGGTCAAGCCTTTTTCGCAGGTAAAAGGTGGTGTGAACCCTCGGATTCCAAATTTGCAAATCGAATCGAGGAAGATATGGCATGTAAAAGGCAGCGCTCAACGGAAA
>NC_051846.1:223688220-223693311 GCF_002237135.1 Teleopsis dalmanni | reverse complement strand
ACTGAAGATGCAACCACAAACAAAAACAATGGCTTCAACACGCCAGTAGTGAATAAGAGAATTCGTAGCTCCCCTGGTAAGCAAATCAATGAAATAAGCGCCAAAGAGCACAAACAAAACAAAAAACAGTACACATTAAACGAGTATTTCTTAGCTACAAATAGGTTTGCTGTCCTAGCAACTGATAATGATAAATAAAAGACCACTACCCATTTACATGCAAAAAGTACAGCTGCTAGACAACCTAATTAAAACGTTAGATGCTCTACAAATAACTAAATATGAAATTCGTGTTTTACAAAACAATGAAATAAAAATTCAGCCGTACGAATCAACAGATCACACTAGCATAGTAAAATTTCTTAAAGAAAAAACTACACGTATAAGCCAAAAGAAGAAAGGGGGTTTAAGATCTTCCTACGCGGTATGCACCACTCCGCTAACAAAAATGAAATTATATTAGAGCTAGCTGAACTAGGACATGAAGTATGCAATATACAAAACATATTACATCCGCGCACAAAATCTCCATAAAACCTATTTACAATCGAAATTAAACAAGATGTAAATAACAAGGAAATTCATAATATCAAAGACCTACTGCACTGCAAAATAAATTTTGAACCTCCCCATCCAAAAAGAACAATACCACAATGTACCAACTGTCAAAAGTATGAATACACAAAAAATTTTTGTACAAGAAGTCCAATCTGTGTTAAATGCTCCGAAGGACATAAAACAATTGACTGTCCCATGAAAGGTAAGAACAACGTCGTTAAATGCGCACTCTGTAAAGAGAATCACACTGCAAACTACAAAGGTTGTACAGTCTATAAAACTCTTCAAATCAAACGATTCCCAGCTCTTCGCGCAAAACAACAAAAAACCAGATCTCAAAATAACGAAATATCTCTGCCAACTAAAGCTGTTACGAACCTAATAACTAACACCCAACAAACGCAACAAATCCAACCAGCTAAAACATACGCCGAAATAATAAAATCGCATCCAACTCAACCCATTCCAATAAACAATGAATCAAACAACTCCGAATTTGACGAACTCCAGCTAATGATGAAACAGCTTATGACGCAAGTTGCCAACGTTATACATATTTTAACCATTCTAATCACCAAACTCGATGGACAGAAATAAATTAAAAATTTTAGCTTGGAATGCAAACGGTCTCAGCAAACAACTACTAGAACTGAGAACATACTTAAATATCAATTCCATTGATGTACTACTGGTATCAGAGACATCAAAATCCCTAACTATTCGACATGTCATACAAATCATCCCGACAACAAGGCCCATGGTGGAACAGCAGTAATTATTAAGCAAAATATACAATGCTCGAATAACCAGTATATAACAAACAGAACAAATTCAAGCTACAAGTGTCCATATTCAAGATACAAAAGGCGAGTTAACAGCATTAGCTATTTAGTGCCCTCTGAAACACAATAACTCGAAGGATGTATACCTGAACTACCTTAACACTCTCGGCAATCGGTACATTGTTGGTGGAGACTTTAATGCAAAATATACTTTGTGGGGCTCAAGAATTACAAACTGCAAAGGGAAAAATTTACATAATGCTATCATTGACAAAAAAGCAGACATTCTAAGCACAGGTGAACCTACGTGATTGACTTCTTCGAGACCAAAAATATAAATAAACGATTTCTTACAGTAAGTACACTTCCTGACTTATCATCTGATCACTCTCCAATTATGCTATCATGTGAAAGCGACACAAAACTAAACATCACAAGGACAAAATTAATCTATAATAACAAAATATGTTAGGACACGTTTAGAGATATTCTTAATACCGACCTGACAATAAATATTTCCTTAAAATTTGAAGACGAAATCGAAAGCGCGATTGTATACTTAAACGAAAGTAGTAGAAGTAATCACTATACCTAAACCAAATAAGGACATATCTGTAACAAAATTATACAGACCAATTAGCCTATAACCAGTTATGTCAAAATTGTTTGAAAAAATAATTTTATCAAGACTAGAACCGATTCTCCATAAAGAAAAACTTATACCTGACCATCAATTCGGCTTTCGCAAAAAGTATTCGACTATACAACAAGTTCACGGAGTTGTTAATAAAATAACTAGTGATATTGACGCAAAACATTTTTCCCCGGCGGTATATCTAGATGTCGCAAAGGCTTTCGACAGCGTTTGGCATGGAGGTCTTTACCTCATACTTAATAGCTATCTACAAAATAGATACCTTTATGTGAAGTATAAAGACTCAATCTCCGAACTTAAACAAATGAAAGCTGGTGTGCCCCAAGGAAGCGTATTAGGTCTATTACTCTACTTGCTATACACGGCTGATGTCCTGATACCTTCTGATTCTCAAAGTTTGATAGCAACTTTTGCAGACGATACAGCACTAATTGCAGCTAATAAAAATTTTAACATATCCATAGACAACTTGCAGAATTACCTAAACGCAACGCTCGAAAAATTTATAGCTAATAATTTGCAACAAATACTAAAAAAATCGGCTAAAAAAAATTATGTGTGCAAAATTTTTCGTCGAAAAGACGAATTTTGTTTTTGTACGAGTATCTCTTCAATATTTAGTCGTGAAAATGACTTATTTGTTTCCTTGTTTTATTTTATTACCTCTTTGATTTTACATTGATCAGGGTAACCAATTGTGGGTTGTTAATTCCACTATAGCTTAACTATTGTGTGCTTGCTCGTTACCGGTTCGGATGCAAAAAAGAACGATGCTTAATTGCGTTCTGTTGTGGCATTATATCCTTAGGTTATAATGCCACAACGTTGCCTTCATGCTTTCCGCGTGTTATAAACTATTTGCGGTTGCCATATCGGCCACAGTTAGATAATGAGATCAGTAGTTCATATTTTTTTATTAAAGGTTATGTTTTATATTGCTACGATAGGAAAAACAGAAAAGGAAGTGGAGTTGTAATTAATTGCAAATCTTATTTAAGTAGTCAGTTAATATGTACTTCGGATGAATCTGATTTTGAATTTATTTGTGTGTCTATTAGCTGTCACAGTAATAAAATTTTAGTTTCCTGTGTCTACAATCCACATAACCGATTCTCATGCGATCCATTATTTGACTTGCTTCTCTCAGTTGTACATACCATATATATGATTTTATCGCAGTACTTGGTGATATTAATTATGACTTTTTAGTGAATTCTAGTAAAGTTCTGAAACTAAAAAATTTATTAGCCATGATAGGCGTAAGTATCATTAACGAAATTGAACAAACTAGATACTGTAACAGTGTGCGACCTAGTCTTCTAGATATAGTTGCTGTATCGGATCCTAATAAAGTGTTGCTGTTCGATCAAATTTCTTTTGTATCATGATCTACTGTTTGCTACATTGGACTTTAACCCAAAGAGAAAATCTAGTCCTAGTTCTTTTTCTTATAGGGATTTTAAATCAATTGATACTATCAGATTATTTGATAAACTAAATACTATTGATTGGAATGATTGTTGGATTTTTTCAACTTCTGACGATAAGTTAGATAAATTTAATACTGTATTTTGTCAATTTTTTTTATCGATTTGCTCCGCTGCAGACGATTACTATTAAAAGTTCTTACTGTCCTTGGCTAACCCCTTTAGATTATAAGAAACATAAATTACAGAAACAAAAAGCATGCAGTATGGAAAAAGTTTCCTTCGTCTTATAACTGGATGCGGTTTAAATCAGATAGAAATTTAGCCGCGAAGGCAGTAAGCATTGCAAAATCGGCGTTTTATAATTTTAAGCTTGACATTACACAGCCAACCAAGAATATCTGGAGAAATACTAAACATTTGGAATTAAAGCAAGATATTACAACACATTGTGAACTAAATCCAAATGAACTAAATGATTACTTCATTTCGTGTATAAATGTAAATTGTAATAATACCACTTCGACATTCCCAATTTCTGATGTATGTGCTTCTGGTGAGAGGTTTAATTTTATAGGTGTTAGTGAAGAAATGGTCTGTAAAAGTTTGATGAATATTAAATCTAATGCTATTGGATTGGATGACCTTCCTTTCAAATTTCTAAAGCTCACTTTACCGTACATAATATTGTTATTATCCTATTACACATATAATTAATCATTGTGTAACTACGTCAACCTTTCCCATAACGTGGAAAAAGGCTAAAATTATTCCAACTCCAAAAAAGACTAGCGCTTCGTCCACTTGTGATTACAGGCCTATTAGTATTCTGTGAACTTATAATGGCTAATCAAATTAATATTTACCTTGAGTAAATAACAAGCTGCTTAATACAGATAAGACAATTATTCTGAATACTGCGAGGAAAAAAATTATAATAGAGAAAGTGCCTTTAATTTTAATCGGCTTTACTGCAATTGATTATAAATTATCAGTAAAATGCTAAATCAAGTTTTTCGGAAATCAATTGTATCACTTAGATGTATACAAATATCAGCTAAATATACTCCAATGAATCTTCGTTGCACATGAGTAAAGCAATTAATAATGCCTATAGTTATGTATTCTAGTCTGGTCTACAGCAAACTTGACTCAGACTCCCTATACAAATTAAGAGCTTTAATGAACTGTCTGACAAGGTATGGCTATGGACTCAGGCGTTTTGATCATTTAACTGGCTAAAATTCATATTGGAACTTGTAAAACCAATACGTTTCGATTATAAGCTATAAACTCTTTCTTTGGATGGTGGGTATGTGTATCTTCCACTTTCTGTCATACTCCAGTGCAACTGACAAATACAACAAACAATTGGGAATCGGTACATTTGTTGAAAAGGAATTATTGACCCATTGTGAGGATCCATTGCAACATACTGTATTATTCCATTGAACCCAAAGTAAATGTGCAACGTTATAGCAGAGAGAAACAAAAAGGTTGGCATCCCGCAACCTCAAGTTATCAACAGCTACTACCGATACATGGGCGGCGTCGATTTACATGACAGTAGAATTGCTAACTGTCGTATTGGTAATAGAAGCAAAAAGTGATGGTGGCCATTATGGGCTCAGTGTTTAGGTAGCGCTGTAGTAAACGTTTGGAAACTACA
>NC_051846.1:223675549-223688120 GCF_002237135.1 Teleopsis dalmanni | reverse complement strand
GATACAATAACATACATTTAAGCAGGAAAAAAATATTTATCCTTTAATCATTTTTTTTATTATGAAAGGCAGAACAGAGAAATAATTCATTAAATTAGATTAATTTAATTGAATTAATTGTTTTTATTCAAAGACAAATTGTATGCTATCAAATTGTTTAAAAGGAATTTTCTAAAAAAAAAAAAAAAAATATATATATATAGTCAGATAAGAGATATTTGTTGAAGCTTAGATTGTAAAGTAAAGTATTGAATTTAGTTAAGTCAACTGAGTTCTTTTTTGTTATTATCTTAATAAATTAGATATAAGTTCGTTTCCCATTAATTAAGAAAAAAGAAAAAACCAACTTTAATCAGAAAGTTATACACTGAGTACGCCCCAGCCTAGAAATAGGCCGCCAAAGTTCTCGATAGTCATCGAAGATAGTCGAAATATCGGAAGAATTATTTTTAATAGAGTATAAATGATTTTTAAATATAAATAATAAATTAGTGTCTTTTTTATTTCTATTTAAATTTGACCAATTAGCCCGATAACAAATTATTATAATAATAATTTTCGGTTACAAATAAAAGTATTTAATATTGAATACACCTAATAATTTATTGGTTAATAAATGTGCATTGAAATTTAACTCGTGAAATTTTTTTTTTGCTTCTCAATCAAAATTTTCTAGTCAAGGTTCTGTTTTTTATTGTTATTTTTGTTTTGGTAAATCTTATATTGAACCCTGGTATACACTGAGTACGCCCTAGCCTAGAAAAGGGCCGACAAAGTTCTTTACAATCATCATGGGGTAAAAGATGTGTTTATTCTTCTGGTCTGCAAATTTGTAAAAACCTGATAGTTGTAAATGATCCAGCACAAAGAGCTATTAAGTTATTCATAGTAAAACACACAAAACACATGTAAATTATTCAAAAATTTTCTTAAAATTAGTAATAATGTATTAGTCGAGCACAATAGTACTTTTAATGACTCTTTCTATATTGAGATACTTTTAACATAACACATAAGTCAATAAGTCATATGACTAACTAAAAAAAACATATATTTCTGCCAAAAATCGATTTTACTCTCCTTCAAGGGCAATACAATCATTCCAACGCTTCTCTAACTTCTCGATGCCGTGCTTGTCGAAGGATTTGTCTTTCACCTCCAAATAGGCTGCAGTTTCAGTAATTACTTCATATGAGATAAATTTCTTAACAGCGAGTATTTTTTGAGATCAGCGAATAGTCAGTGGTCGCTAGGGGCCAGATTTGCACTATACGGTGGATGGAGAAGCAATTCAAAGTATATTTCGTGCAATTTTGCCATCATTTTTATTGACTTGTTACATGATCCATTGTTTGGGTCATGTACTACTCCAGTCAACGAAAATGCAACAATCACAGCAATAAAGCTGCAAATGCCAACATTAATAAGGCACAACGTTGATTTTTGGTTTATACAGTTGAACTACTGGTTCGAAGTCAACCACATAAAGGGTGACACTCAAAATTTTGTAACAGGTTTTTAACACCTTACAAAATCCACCAGCAACTCAAAAGTACGAAGCTATCAAGCAAGTAATAATAACTTTGCGGATAGTGAACAAAAACGCATACAAAAATTAGTTAGTGGTTTACAGCTTGGGGAAAAAAAGCCATCTCATCTATCAAACGAATTACAACGCATTAGTGGAAACAAACAAGACGTTCAATTACTGAGAGGATTATGGTTACAACGTCTCAATAATATTCAACAATTTGCAACAATACTGTTTGTCTTCCGGAAACTTACTGAGAAGTTATTGTTGAAGTTGTTATAAACTCGATAAATTGATAATAGTCACCGGGAATGATGAATTTTTGCACCGGGCGTGTTAAATTTTATTAAAATCGAATTTAAATTAATTGTGCTGCTAGCCAAATAAATTATTTACTTTGCAAAATAATTTGCGCGTATTTAAATTTGATTTGATTTCTTTTTATACACATACTTAAACAGCTGATACAGACAACAATTAAAGCTTTTAAGCTTGAAATAAAAATAAAAACAAGTGTTGTGGAACGTACACTATTTTTTTCACAAAAAGCAATTATTAAGTGTAATTGTGTAGTTGAATAAATCGAAGGAAATATAGTTTGCTAACAGAGTCAGTTAATATCAAATACATTATTTTAAATATTGGTTTAAATATATAACATATATGACTTAAAAATGAAAGAATGCCATAAGAATCATATAGGAATCCGTGGTGAGACGGGTCTAATATGTTCAGGTGTGTGTGGTCATGTTTATCACACTGCTCCAAAATAATCAGGTGTAGAATAATGTAACATAAATATTTTAAATAATAAAATGATACATTTTATATGTGAAGACTCTGTGCAATACATACATAATGTAGACTTTGCTTTAAGAGAAATGCAAGAAAGTGTAATTAGAAATACGAACTTTTTAAAAGAATACAAAAGCGAATTTAAGGAATCTCTTAAAATTAATTAAATTGAAATTAAATCTTTACTAAAGGCAATTGAAGCTAAGTATTCAGATAGAGTCACCTCTCCTATGGCAGTGCAAGAAAAATATGAAAAAAATTGGCTTCGTTTGAGCAAAAAGTAATAGACTTGTCCAATAATTTGACTAAAAATGGCAACGAATTAGGTGCTGAATTAGTAAAAACTATCAAAAATAATGAAATTCAGAGTGAAACGTACGCCGCGAAATTAAAGATGAAAAACAATCCTAATATTCCAATAACGATAAAATCTAAAAATAAGCAATTAAGTGAAGCAACTAAACATGATTTAAAAACTAAAATAAATCCATCAGAGCTTAATGTTAAGGTTTATGGTTTTCATTCTAAACATGATACGAGGATAACAATTACGTCGGCAGCTATCGGCCGTAGGCCATGATGTAGTTAAGCCATGACTAGTAAACCAAATAGCGCTGCTATCGTCAGCCAATCACAAACCAGTCGTCGTCGTCATCGTCGTCAATATGTGTTATTATCTTTATATTAAATTAATATAAATTAATTTACAATAATAATGTAAAGAAAAATTTACGTAAAATTTTAGTATAAAAGTTGTAAAAATTTTATAGAATTGTTAAATGTCATTTAATTGGGAAGAAGACGATAGTAATTCTACAACATCAAGTGTTTGCAGTTATACATATTCACCGGAACATGTCGAAAAAAACATTGTTAAGAGAACCATTGATTTTGGACGATGCAACTCCGAATCATACAGGAAGCGAAAACGAGGAAGAGATCACTTGTGGACAACCTTTTCTGACAGAGACACAAGTTCTTCCGAACACACAAGAAGTGAAAACAACTATAATGAATGAGACGAAGAAGAGGAAACGGGAAGAAAAAGAAGAGAAACCCTTGAAGAAAATAAAAGTGAATGCGGAAGAGGCGATAAAGAAAGCTCAAGTCTTATCAACGAATTGCAGTCATATCTCGATTCTCTCAATGATTTTGGCGATGTGGACACCGGATTACCTACTTCATTGTGTGACAACATTGGAAATGATGATCCCTTTGGCACTGAAGGTGAAACAATACGAAGCGAAAAGAATTATTTATACATTGATGGGTTACACTCAATCAATTCAGAAAATAATGATGGGCCAAAAGAAAGAATTAGGAAAGTGCTCTTTGACGTATTTAGTACAAAGTGTCTTAGGTCTCGAATCGTCCACGATATTTACCGAAGCGACCATAGCTATAGAAACATCGGATTGGATCCTGAACAGTTATGCAGAAAATTTTCAGGGACCATCTTGCTCATCTCGCACCATGAAGACCATATCCACGTTGTCCACGACTGCAGTTATTCCAACAATTCCTGCAGATGTTCATTTACCAAATATCTCGAACGACAACAAATCAATAGAAGATTTGCTCGACGAGTCTTTTTCATATGGAAGTTTTCGCTCGAGCATTGGCTCTATCTCGCAGTATATTTGCAAAAAGATGAAAGGGTATACTTGTACGTCAACTTCGCCGGGTGAACGTGGTTTCCAGGTAGTGAAGTGGATTTGTTCGATTTTTCCAAGATTTGCAAGAAGTCGAAAACGGAATGGTGGAAGGAAGCCAACTACAGATCGACGTTCATTCTGCAATCTCCGTTGGATCCCAATTATCAATTAGTAATGAAACTGTTACTAGCTGCTTCGAAACAGATCAACAACATTCCCGGAACAACAAAAGAGGAAAGACAAAATAATAAATTTCCTAAAGCAACATCCTACAGCACCAATTCAACACATATTAAGTACTTCAGTTTGGTTAGAATCTGAATTTCGTTTCTGGAATATTAATTCTATTTTAATTAAAAATTGTATTAGAATAATTCATAATTATATTAATAATTTAAATTTTAATAAATTATATTTGTATTTAAGTACTGTAGAACCACAAAATTTAATATTTAATGCTTCTATAACAAATGTATCAAATTATTATTATAATATTAATGAATCCGTTGAAGTTTTAGAAAATTTATTAAAATTTCAATTTTATAATAATATGGAAGAAATTGAAAAATTTTTAAACAATTTATATTGCGTAATTGATAAAATAATACCAAAAAAAAAATACTATGTTTATTTTAAGTCCACCAAATGCTGGTTAAAATTATTTTTTTGATGCTTTCATTCATTACTGTTTAAATTTTCGACAAGTAGGTAATTTTAATAGATATTGCAATTTTCCATTAATGGAATGTGTTGATAGAAGAATTATTTTATGGAATGAGCCAATATTAGAATCATCTGCTGTAAGGACGGAATTTTGTACAAATTTCCGCCCTGCATAAACTTACTATTGTTACTAAAATTCTCTGCATAAAAATTATTTAAATACGATAAACACAGCGAACATCCATACGCACAACAAACACCGCGAACATCCACACGCACGATCAATACCGCGAACATCCACACGCACGATCAACACCGCGAGCATCCACACGCACGATCAACACAGCGAACATCCACACGCACGAAAATTATACTTGTGCGGTTGTGCGTGCAATTAATCAAAGCAAAATGTTTTATATAAATAGCGGAGATTTTTATATGAAAAATCACTTAGCACCGGCACACCGAAGTGAGTAGACCACTACTCCAGCGCTAAGTCCCTTTTAGAAGCCTATAGTGTTTCGACGCTAAGGCTAAATCAATTTGTAGAAACTTGTGAGTAGATTGTATAACGCCTTTGATGTTTTGACGTCTTTGGCTACAAACTAATTGAGTAGATTTGGAAAAACAAACCTTTGATGTTTTGACGTCTTTGGCTAAAAACTAATTGAGTAGATTTGGAAAAACAAACCTTTGATGTTTTGACGTCTTTGGCTAAAAACTAATTGAGTAGATTTGGAAAAACAAACCTTTGATGTTCTGACGTCTTTGGATAAAACTTACTGAGTAGAGTCAAGCTTAAAATAAGCTATTTAAGAAAACTTTTAATAAATAAATTTTAAAATAATAAAAACAAACAGTCTTTTAACTTTCTTTGGTTTACCAGCTTCGAACTAGTCAATAAAACAAATTTATTGCAACGACCCGGACCGCGACTGAGTGATACCTCAGCAAATTAAAAATGACGAATCCGTGTCGTTACACTGCAACAGAAACTTTAAAAATGTTATTTGGAGGTGATACTGTATCAGCGAAAATAAAATATTGTAATGATGCAGTTATTTTAAGAACTCCAATAATTGTATTATCAAATAATGATGCCTTTCCTAATGATAAGGCATTCAGATCAAGAATGTTTTATTACAAATGGAAACCATGTTTAGACTTAAAATATTTAAAAAAAAACCAAATCCATTAGCTTGTTATTTTTTATTAAAAAAATATAATATAACAAAATAAATATTTAATTTTCAAATATTTTGTATTATTTAGAATTTGAAATTCTTCTGCTTCTTCACCTATTTCATCATATGCTTGAGTAGCTTGCATTTTACCATTTTCGTCATCTGTTACACCAAATAATGTTTGACCATCAGTATAGGCACGATCATAATTTGCACAAAACATTGCTTCCAAAGGCCAACTAACACTAGTTCCTTTTGCAAATTTTTTTTTTTTTTTTTTTAAAACATACATTTATTTATTGCATCTTCTCTTAAAATGAAACTAACAATAAGTTTTAAAATCTTATAACTAATTACATAATGTTACAAATTTTTATTTTAATTATACATTGTATAAAATAAAATAAAATAAGTAAACCTTATATCACGAACCTCACTTAGATTAATGGGTTAAATTTCATTAAAGTGAATGTTAGGTGGTTTCTTAAGAAAGTGGTTCAGATTACTAAAAAGAAAGGTGCGGTTTTTACTTCAAGCTGTTGAATATTAATTAACGGATGGACGGTCAGTTCTTTTTAGACGGGAAGTAATGGATAGAAGTGCGAGATTTCTTGCTAAGGGATTAACATGCTCTGTCAGCCTTTTATTATATTTTTTTCTTATATTGTCAAATTCAGCTTTAACTAGGGGAATTTGTAGATCTCGGTGTATACTTTCATTCCTAATATACCATGGGGCACCAGTGATAATTCTTAGTATTTTTGACTGAGCTCTTTGTATAATTTCAATATTTGAAGCACTAGCATTGCCCAATAGCTGGATACCATAAGTCCATATTGGTTTTATGATGCTGTTATACAAGAGTACTTTATACTCTAGGCACAGGGAAGATCTGCTATTAATGAGCCAATGCAACTTAAAGGCTTGAAGCTTCATCTGAATTTTTTTGGCTTCAATATGTTTGCGCCAAGTTAGTCGTCTGTCTAGGTGGATACCTAAGTACGTTATATTATCTGCTTGTGGTATGGGAATGTTGTTTAGTAAAATTGTTGGAGATGTACTCCGATTTAAGGTGAAAATGACGTGTCTACATTTTAGTTCGTTAATTTTAATTCGCCATTTTGACAACCATTTCTCCACCCGATATAAGTGAGATTGTAGTTGGTTTGAAGCTAGCACAGCGTTTCTGTTTCGGCATAAAATTGCCGTATCATCGGCAAACGTTGTGGTGATAACTGAACTACTTATCGGGATATCAGATGTGTAAAGTACATACAATATAGGGCCAAGAACACTTCCTTGTGGAACGCCAGCTTCTATTGGGAAATTATTAGAAGTATAAGATTTGCATTTCACTTTAAAGCTTCTATTATGCAGATGCGATTCTAAAACTGAGTGGACATTTGCAGGTAATGAACAGCGTATCTTATATATGAGTCCATTATGCCATACTTTATCAAATGCTTGTCTAACATCCAGGAGTACCGCGGAACAATATTCTCTGAGCTCAAATGCGTGTCTTATTTCATTCGTTATATGATTCACTTGCTCAATAGTTCCATGTTTTTCCCTAAAACCAAACTGGTGGGACGGTATTAAGTTTTGAACGTCAAGGAACGGTTTTAGCTTTAAAAGCAGTGCTCTTTCAAAGAGTTTAGAAAGAAAGGCATGGCGGTAAGCTTATTGGCCTGTATGAAGAGGCAAGCGTGGGGTCTTTACCTGATTTATGAATCATAATAATCATGGATGTTTTCCACTCTGTTGGATAAAAGCCAAATTTAATTATGGCATTAAAAAGTCTTGTGATGAAATTTATGGCCAAAAGGGGTAAGTTTTTTATCATGATGGGTGAGATATTATCATATCCCGGTGCTTTTTTGCAATCTAACTTATTTGTGATTATTTGGACAAGATCATTGGCCGTGATATTCATGTCAATAGATGGTGCTGGTGGATCTTGAGTGGGAAAGTCATATTGTCCTGTTGCAGGATTTGGTTGGAACACCTCTTTTAGGTAATAAGCAAAAACGTTAGATTTTTCTTCATCACTTCGCGCCCAGTTTCCAAGAGAGTTTCTTATTGGAGAATCGGAGTCTATGGGAGGATTTATACCTTTGCTAGCATTCCACAAAGATGAATGGTTTTTGCCATTTGGACATAGGTTTTGAATATAATTATATTGTCTGACTTTGACTTCCTTGCTTAATGCAGATCTAAGTCTCCTTTGGGCTTCCTTAAATAAGTTTTGCGCTAAAGGGGACCTAGATTTTTGCCATTCACGCCTTAATCTACGTTTTTGTAAAACTAAATTCTCTATGTCACTATTTGTAAGAACTCTATTGAATCTGTAAATTTTATTGCCTTTAGGGGTGGAGTTTTCTGCTGCTGAAATCAGAATTGAGTTTAAAACCGAGGTTGCGTCCTCAATATGAGACTTACACTTTATCTTGTAATTTGTGTGTATGTGTGAGTTAATATACTTTTTATATTTGAGCCAGTTTGTTCTAGGACTTGTAAGGCTATAGGAACAGTCATATAACTGAGGACCATCAAGTAAGCAAAATGTAACTGGAGAATGGTCAGAAGACAAATCGCAGCTAGTGTATGTTGAGATAAAATTTTTGCTTATGCCTTTGGATACGGCGAAGTCTATTAGGTCTGGTATTTTATTGTTATCAGCAGGCCAATATGTTGGCTGCCCAGGAGAGATTACGTCTAGTGCATTTTTTCTATTTACAATTGAATTGTAGAGCTGTTTTCCTTTTGGATTACAGAGTCGTGAACCCCAATACGTGTGCTTGGCGTTGTAGTCTCCCGCCGCAAGAAATCTTTCACCTAGAGTTAAAAAGTAATCCGTAAATTGGGTCTCAGTAATGTTGAAGCGAGGAGGGCAGTAAACTGCCGATAAAGTTAAATTTTTTCCTGTGTGCTTAAGGCATATTGATGTGGCTTGCATATAATTATGAGCATATGTACCTAGAAAATTATGTTTGAGACCCCTTCGTATCAAAATGCCTGTACCACCATGTGCTTTGCCATCTGAATGATTGGTTTTATAGAATAAATAACCAGGAATAGAAAATAAATTTTTGTTAGTTAGATGTGTTTCTGAGCAAAGCATAACATCTACACTTTCTCGGGACATGAAATTTGTGAGTTCAAGTTTATGTTGGCTTAAGCCGTTTGCATTCCATGTACAAATTTTTAAAGTACTCATTATTTAGACAAAAACATTTGCATTAATTGGCTTTGCATTTTAACTATCTCGTTAAGAGTAGTTTGCATGATTGACATGAACTGAGTTAAGCTCTGAGTGAGTGGAGATCATTATTTCCAAACTATTACTTTGAACTGGAGGGGCTTGTTGCTTGTCAGATTTAACGACATTAGCATATGAAACACCTGGTGTAACAGGCTTAGAAGTTAAAGGTTGAGGTACTTCAACTAATTTAATGGTGTTGCTTCTTGTAGAATTACGCAACGCTTCTTTCTGCAGAGCTAACCTGTGCTTTAGTTCTTTATAAATAGGACAGCCTCTGTAGTTTGCAGTGTGATTTCCACTGCAGTTGCTACATTTTTTGGAGTTGGTATCCTTTAATGCTTTTTTATCGCATTCGGAACTATGGTGAAGCTCGCCACAAGCTACGCACACTGTACGAAGAGTGCAATATGACTTAGTATGGCCATACTCTTGGCAGTTTGTGCATTGCACCGAACCATTTCTTTTGTGGGGCTCCTCAACGCTAATTCTGCGGTGAAGTAAATACTGTAGGTTGTAGATGGGATGGCTCTCATTTTTTTTAAGCTTAGAAACTTCCGGGTGAAGTTCAACTTTAAACATAGGTTGTGGGATTTTATCTTTGTTAACAATATTTATTACTGCTCTAGCGCTAAAGCCTTTTTCGCTTAGGACATTTGTTATCTCAATGGGTTCTACATCTGATTCGATACCTTTAATTACGACAACAAGGCCCTTACTACTCTTTAATTGGTATGTGTAGTAATTTTTTTTGCTGTCTTCGAAATATTTGGTTATGACTCTAAAATTGTTTTCAGTGTCGATTTGGATTTTGGTTTCGTGTATATTGCCCCTAGTTATAGGAACAATATGAAAAGTATTATTTATCAGACTTGCAAGGATTGTAACTAGCTTATTTGAGCTGCGTTCACGCAAGTAGATTGGAGGCGGTTTAAAATTTTTGTTAATAGGCTGATTAGCTTCATCTGTAGTTTCAGCTAATTCAGCAAATCTATTGCCAGAAAGAATGTTTGTAGTTGCACTATCTTTGATGGTTTTAGTTATTTTAGCACCTTTTGAATTGCTTTTTTGAGGACTAAGTTTGCGTTCCATATTTACATAGCGTTCCATGCCTGTTTGGACCTTTATTTTATTTTTTGGACTCGCTAAGTCGGAAAATGCAAGCGAAGTTGCTGAAGGTGCAATGTTTGACAAGCTTTTGTCAGTTTGTGTAGTTTTCAGAGGCAACGTATTCGATGCGTCTATTACCAGATAAGCATTACGTTTACTTGGAATGCTTATCGTATGTCTTCTTTCTAGATATTGATTGCTCATTTGCATACGTGGTTATATATGCAAATAGCAGGTGTGATATAAGATTTACTTAATTTAACTACTATTAATATTAATTGATATAAGGTTAAATTAACTATATAAATATAAGTAAAATTAAATTAAATTAATATAAAGAAGAAAATAATAAAAATAAAAATGAAGATGTAAAAAATAAAATGAAAATGTGTAAAATATTATACTTTATATTCTAATAATTAAACATATAAATAAAAACAAAAAGAGAGAAAAAAGAATAATAATTATACTAAGAATAATAATAATAATAATAATAATAAAAAAATAATAATAATTAATAAAATAAATATCTTTAAATTCCAAAATCCAATGTTAGCACGTATGTTGGTTTTGATGTTGTGTTGTGTTGTGATGAATTGCGGGCTTCCAATTACAGCTTTTGTGGAACACGTTTGTAATAATACTAGCTGTCTCTATCAGCACTTTTTTGTTTTGTTTATATATTCACAAAACCGCACTGATATTTTGTTTGAATGCTTGCTCACTTTTTTTATTTTGAGCTTTAGAAAATAATTTGCTGTCTCTGTCAGCTATTTGAGTTTTTTTTTATATTAAAGTTGTGCAAAAATCAACAAAAATCGAAAAAGCGCGCGCTATTTTCAAATTAATATTTTATGCACTTTTCACTTTTAGGAATTGTTTTTTTGTCCGAGAATGTTCTGTTTTTTATTTTTGTATTAATAACAAAAGTAATTCTTTTAAAAGTGATTGTTATTTACTTGTTTTTATACTGAAATTTAAATTTTTCCGAGACCGGCTTAAAAACACGTCCGCTCACTAGAAAGTTCATTTAGAAACTACGTTCAGTGATCCGTAATTAGTTTAAAATTTGTTTTCAGACAACCGTAAAAATACAACGAAATCAAATACTCATTTTTCTATCAGCATAAAATAAAAAAAATTACTATTAAAATATAATCAACACATCACTTAATAAGTTCCCGATCTAATTAGGAAAGACTCGAATTGATCTGGATTTGAATTTTGGAAAAATGGACTTTATTTATGAACACATTTTCCTTTAAGAGTGCTACATTCAGTTCAAGTTCTCTAAATTGTTGATGTCTTTTTTGTAGAACCATTTTTTTTTGTACTTAAAATAGACCCCCGCTTCTCAAAATTTGACACGTTAGTGTCAGCTAACGTGGTACCCACTTTGGAACATCTTAGGTATGATAAAATTTAATAAGACTATTAAAAATTAAAACAATCTATCTTTAAATATGTTTAAGGTGTTATTTATCTAATTTAGCTTCGCTGTATTTTTTTAAATATCTATCTATCATACGGTTGTTTTCTAATACAATTCTCAATTTTCGATTTTCTAGAGGTATGCAAAGCGGAGTGAAAGGAATCTTATGACAAATGATTCAAATACGTGCAAAAGTATATAAAACAAAGAGGAAATTACTTGGAAAAGCAATATAAGTATTTTCAATCAACAATTACTACTTGCGATTTACGGTGCTGTTACCTGGCTCTTCTAAAATGTTTATTTCAATGCATATATTTATGTCGGGTATTGGCTGCTCATTTAAATGACGTGAACACGTGAGCTGATATAGTAATTGAATATAATGATTAATAAGCAGTTTGACATTTGTACTGTGTGACTTTTTTACTTTTTAAAATAATTTACTATTTTATACATCTTGACAAATTTTGAAATGTATCATAGGTAAATAATCATAGAAATAAATAAAATAATCATCCAATCTGGTTTTACCGATGTATATCAGTTTTATTTCTCATCAAAGCACTAATTATTTTATTTACTAATTGAATTATGAAAATTTTGATATATTTATTTATGTGTTCATATTAATTTATTTTTAATTTATTCATAACATATATATGAGTAAATACTCGCACATTATTACCCATCTCAGGTAATAAAGATATTAATTATTTAATTAAATCAAAAGCACCATATTAATGAAAATAGATAACTTTATTACACCCTTTGCACATATGGTATGAAATGGGTATGCTTTGTTTGTAAAAGTATCTATACTACTGCGAAGGATACGCTAAACACCATATGCTCATATATTCTAAATCAGTAGAGAGCACTACATTTTAATGGTAATGAACTCCAACTCATGAAAGAAAATTTGTCGATTTCGGAATAAAA
>NC_051846.1:223667267-223675449 GCF_002237135.1 Teleopsis dalmanni | reverse complement strand
TAGGTATAGGTTGGAGTGGCGGCCTTGTGTCCCAAAAAAGCCCACTTAAGCACAAATAAAGGCCCGTTGTGGTACCACAGGAGTAACGTTATTTGTATATAGATTTAATCAGTATACATTTAACGCCGAAAAGAAAGGTAACGACTCCCCCATTATGCAAAGGAAAACCAACCTGACAGTTCTATGAACTTGGCTAGGTCCCTAACATTACAGGATGACAACTCAGTCAGGTCAGTTAGAAAAGGAGATCCAAGGATTTTTAATCTTCTTCTGGCTAGGGAAGGGCACTGACACATGAGATGGAGTACAGTCTCCTCCTCATCCTCAGAGCCACAGCCTCTACAAAAGTCATTAAAGGGGAGACCCAGTCTCATAGCATGCCTTCCTATTACGCAGTGTCCCGTAAGCACAGATACCGTAGTGCTGAGCAGGTTCCGTCTTAGTTGAAGTAGCTGACGGGTTCTTTTCTTGTCAAAGTTCGGCCAAGTCAACCTAGAAATCTGACATTGAGGTTCGTCAGCCCAGTATTGCTTGGCTATACTCAGGTATTTTTGTATGATTGCCAGTTTAACTATAGCAAGAGGGACGCCTATATCAGAGAGGTTAATGTTAGGGAGAAGAGCACCTGCCTTGGCTAAATCGTCTGCCCTACAATTTCCTGTGATATCCCTGTGACCAGGAACCCAAATAAGTTTGACCCTAACAAACCTAGCTAGGTCATTTAGTGAAGCACGGCAGTCTTGAGTTGTGATTGACGTGGCTGAGGTGCCCATCAGTGATCTGATAGCAGCTTGGCTATCAGAAAAAATTGAGATTGGTAAATCGGATGTTCGATTGCAAAGAACCCATTTTACAGCTTGGTGAATTGCCATTATTTCGGCTTGAAAGACGCTACAGTGGTTCGGAAGTCGGAGCGAGATGCTGAGACCCAGTCTTTCAGAGAAAATGCCACAGCCGACTCGTTTATCTATTTTGGAGCCGTCCGTGTAAATGTCAACCGTTTGGAGAGGGATCGCTCTTTCAAGGATCCAGTCCTCCCTGCTAGGTATAAGAGATTCGAACCCCTAATTAGGTCTGGGTAACAACACATGTAGTCAATAGAGACGGGAGTTGGCAGATCCTGATTCAGTATGATCGCGTGGCTTATATCAGTTCTTGACCAGCAGGAGAGGGCGTTGAGCCTAGTTGCAACTATTTTGGCTTGCTGTTTTACCAGAAGCCGAGATGGCAACCAATGAAGCATAGCGAAAAGAGCTTGCGTGGGGGTAGAGCGAAGAGCACCAGTGATTTGTAGTGCGGCTATCCTCCTAGTTTTGTCAATTAATTTGGTGTGGCATGCTTTTTCAGTTGCCT
The DNA here is from genome assembly GCF_002237135.1 of Teleopsis dalmanni. Taxonomy (NCBI): domain Eukaryota; kingdom Metazoa; phylum Arthropoda; class Insecta; order Diptera; family Diopsidae; genus Teleopsis; species Teleopsis dalmanni. The sequence goes on along the minus strand of NC_051846.1, from coordinate 223,674,096 downwards.
GCCACCAGAAATCAGCCCCATACAGAAGAATTGGTTCGATAACAGCTGAATAGAGCCAGAGTATAATGCACGGTTTGAGCCCCCAACTACGACCTATAGCTCTTCTGCAACAGTAGGTGGCGCATACCGCTTTGCGGGCTCTCTCAGCCAAGTTGTCTTTCCAGCTGAGTTTAGAGTCCAAAATTATACCCAGATATTTGACGTTCGAACTTAAATTTAGAGTAACGCCCTTTATCTTTGGTAAGGAAAATGTCGGAATTTTATATTTCCTGGTGAAGAGAATAACCTCTGTCTTTGCAGGGTTAATATCCAGACCGAATTCCCTACACCATTCAGTTACAATTAGGAGCGCAGAGTTAATAACATTGGATAGAACTTGGGGGAATTTGCCAGATGAGGCAATAGCAATGTCGTCCGCATAAGCTATAACACTACATCCGGATTGTTCCAAAAGTTTTAACAACGAATTAACCGCTATGTTCCATAGAAGAGGAGAGAGAACCCCACCTTATGGCATTCCCCGACAGACTGCTCTGGAGGATTGAACACTTCCGATGTCGGATGTGATAATCCTAGTTTTGAGAAGGGCCTCTACAAATTTAACCAGACTATTGTCGAGATTTAACTTTGAGAGGGATTTTATGATACCATTGGGGCAGACATTGTTGAAAGCGCCCTCAATATCGAGAAAGGTGGCAAGTGTGTATTCCCTGAGAGAGATGGAATGGTCAACTTGCGAGATGAGTGCGTGAAGCGCAGTATCGACAGACTTGCCTTTAGTATAAGCATGCTGTGATGGAGATAAGAGCGCTGGGTTTATCTTGTTCCTGATATGCAGATCAAGAACTCTCTCCAGTACTTTCAGAAGAAAAGAAGACAGACTGATTGGTCTATAGTCCTTGGCACTGCAGTGAGTTATTTTTCCTGCTTTGGGAATGAATATTACTCGAGCCACTCTCCAGCAGCTTGGAACATACATAAGGTTAATACAACTGTTGTAAATGCTTAGAAGCCAGGGGAGGATTACGAATTCACCCTGTTGAATATCTGCGGGAATAATTCCGTCGGGACCTGGAGATTTATACGGTTTAAAAGTTTGGATAGCCCACTTTATTTGAGTGTTGGTCACTTGAAACGGATTAGGATTATTTAGAGGGGGTAAGCTGATTTGAGTTGATAAGTCAGCATCAGAGGCTATACTCCCTGGGAAGTGCGAGTCCAGAAGGGTGTCGAGAGTTTCCTTACTGGAGTTGGTCCATTGACCATTTGGAGCCTGGATACAATCGAGTGTCTTACGGGTAGAATTGAGGATTTTGCGCAGTCGGCTTGACTCGGAAGATGATTCTATGTTGCCACAGAAATTTTTCCAAGCTGCCCTTTTGGCCCGCCTAATGGCGTATTTAAATTCTCTTTGTTTCACTTTATATGGAGTCCAGTTACCTGTTGATTTAGCATCGTTAAAAAGTTTTCTACAGGTTTTTCGGAGGTCTGCAATATTCAAGTTCCACCATGGAGGTTTGGGTTTGCCTCTAAATTCGGGTGGCTTGCAGGCCGCATTTGTGGCGCATCTAAATGCTGATGTGAGAAGGTCAACCGCTCGATCTATATCGGAACAGTTGAGAATAGTGGGAGGGTCCAACTGTAAGTTGGATTCCAGGTTGGCTCGAAAAATGGGCCATACAGTACTTTTCCTATTTATTGGTTTAGATGATCTGTTCATTTCAGGGTTCTCCACAAAATTTAGATCAAAATTAATGTACCTATGGTCAGAAAAGGAGTAATCTTGCGATACGGACCACTTAGTAATAAAATAAGAGAAGTGCTCGCTAATCATGGTGATATCAAGAACTTCCCTTCTAATTGAGTTCATGAAGGTTGGCTCCCTACCTATGTTAGCGATCACCAAGTTTCCTGCAAGAATGAAATCAAATAGACACTCACCTCTCGCGTTTGTATCTGTGCTACCCCACATCTCATGATGTGCGTTGGCGTCAGCTCCTATGATCACCGGGATCCTCCTGTTATTTGCCTCTGACACCAGAAGCTTGAGGGAGTCCTGTGGCGGAGTGGCACCGTGATCGTGTGCCATATATGCTGAGACAATCCAAAGGGCCTTGGAGTCGTATTCGATGGCCATGGCTACATTGTCATTGTCACTGAACCTAGGGAGTAAAAAGGCATTAATGTTATTTTTTTACTAGAATGCAAGATCTTGGTTTACCTTGACCTTCTGTGAATACTAACCGATAGCCGTTTGTATTCAGTCCACAAACCCGATTGTTTACAATCCAAGGTTCTTGGATCAGCATTATGTCCTCTCCTTTTTCAGCTAGGCGGAGGGTAAGGGCTGCCGAAGCAGTTTTGGAGTGTTGGAGGTTAATTTGGACGACCTTCAACAGCTTAGTTGTTTTTCAACTATGGTACTGTCCAGTTCATCCTCATCCGACATCGGTGAGGTCTCCCGGGAAAGCGCCATACCTGTAAAGAACTCGCCGACCAGTTCGGAAGACGAGATTACGCTACCTCCGTCTTCGGAGGAAGGAGTGCCGATTAAATCGGAAGTTCCTACATCGGGGTTGATTGGAACTGGGATGGAACCGATTCCGTCATCGGAGATCGTTTCCGAAGGTGCCCCCCCAGAAGGTTGTTGCTTAGCGGCTTGAGAGTCACTTTTGTAAACACGTAGAGTGACCGAACCGAAGCCATAATGAATCACCCCATTTCGGGCTTGAAGGGGTGCTAAAGATTCTTCGTTGAGGACTACGACGGCTTCGACAAAGTCACCCTTGGGGTCACTGACCTTCGCAACTTTCCAGTTATGCGTGGGGAGGTCAGTGTTACTGGCCCTTAAAAGGGAAAGAATTTCCTCAGGGGAAGTAAGCTCCGAAGGAAGCCACACTTTGGAGCGGGGGCGTTGTGGGATATTTTCCACCGAAACAGCTCTGAGCTGTGCGCCGGGCCAGAGTTCCCCAACCTTCTCGATCGCCTGCTTGTAAAGATCCGCGGAGCGCTGATCTGAGCAGGCAATAATTTTAATATGACCCTGGTACCATCCAGCGTCTTTACAGCTGGGAGATGGCCCAGGGTTGAGGGCAATGATTTCCATATATATTTTAAGAAGAGCCCGTTCGACTTTCTTCCAGTTTGCTGGAGAGATGGTGCCATCACTGTTGCCAGCGTCGATGATGGCCCAGGTCAGGCTCTCTTTAACTATTTCGCTGAGAGGTTTAGACAGCGATGGGGGTCTCGGAGGACCAAATTTGGGGCGCTTAGGAGCGCTAGTTGAAATTGGTTTCCCAGCCTGTTCAATCGACCTTTGTCGTTTCTGAGCAGGTGCAGAGGTAGAAGCGATGTCGGAGGGCCGAAGATTGACATTTTCCCTTGCCCACTTTAATGATGCCTTATCGCTCTCTGAGAGCGAGGAAGGATCCGCGGCATTGAGCCTAGAGAGGATGCGATATGCTGACCTTCGCGCCCTATACGCCCTTGTCGAGGGGTTAGGGTGGGAGCGTGTGCCAGAAGTTGAGTTGGCACTAATTGCAGATGGTGCGGTTGGCGCATTAGCTTAGACCGCAGCACTAGCAGAAGAGCAGGAGGCAGCATTACCACCTGGCACAGTTGCCAAGGTGTTCAATGATGGAGCATTGCTTGTACGAACCGCCTGAGCAGAAGCTCTAGACGGTTGGTTGTTAATAGGCGCTTGCCTTATAAGGCTTGAACGCCCCCCTGAAGGGTTAGGAGTTTTAAAAGGTTTATTGGAATTTTTGTTTGCTTTGTTCATTCTAAAAGGGTCCCCACTCAAAGCCGCTATCTGACACCCGTAAGTGTAGTTCCTGATAAAAAGAAGTCCCATGGTTATCTATGCAAATGCAGGGAGGCCATGCGAGGGTTGGCACAGGTCCTTATGGGAGCAAGTGCTCAGAGCCAGACCAGAACTAATCGGGAGATAAGCTACAACCGAACCTACACGACCAACTTAATGGTGACGGATGCAGAACGTACCTTGAGGCCTGCCAGGGTTTTAACGGGACGGAGGCAGCCACAGACTTAGCCTGGAGCCGTTCACACGCGAGTTTCACCCCGGTGCTACCGTGTCAGAAGACAGCTAGGTCCAGAAACCTGTAACCACCAGCCCAAAGCGATCAAATACAAAAAGAGGATCTGAAGAAGCGTGGTCCGAGGACAAAAACGGTCGTTACCAGAGGATGCTGGAGCCCCTGAAGAGGACAGCATCCAGGGGGGGAATAGATCATTTGGCGTTACCCAGGGTGACGCTAGTTGGTAGTACCGAGCGCCCCTAAATCGTTGGTCACCTAGTGCTTTCACCGAAGATGCGGAGTAAGATGCAATAAGCATGGAATGGTCACGTAAACATACAAAAACAATTCTTTGAAAAAAAAAACACAACTGGAGTAAACAAGCAAGTAACTGAAAACTTAATGTTTTTGCAAAACATGCAAACACAATTCGTGAATGTAGAAATGCACATTTGGCGTAAACAAGCCAGATAGAGGGATTAAAAGCGTCGACAAGATCGAATAAAAGGGGACGAAATTGTGAAATCTGTCTCTTTTTGGAAATCACCTTCGAGCAGTGTGGACGTTTTTTCTTTTTTTTGAATTACCATCCGTGAGCAGAACAGACGAGGTTGGGGCAGAGTTACTGCCGACAGCTGACAACAATTACAGAACAATCGCACGCGCAGGATACCGCTCTGGGAGCTTTAAAAGTTGCCAGAGGGAGAACTTCTTCGAAAATCACACTCTACGAATAATGTATCCTGTATTTACAAACAGCTTGTGCTTCAATAAATTCCGTGCGCTGAGGAATCATAGTTATAACTCCATATTCCTGCGTCTACAGTTTGACTCGCGTTATTTAAAAATTCTGTGCTTAGCTTCTTCGAAAATCACACTTTACGAATATTGTATCCTGTATTTACAAACAGCTTATGCTTCAATAAATTCATTGTGCTGGGGAATCATAGTTATAACTCCATATTCCTGCGTCTACAGCTTAACTCGCGTTAGTTAAAAATTCTGTGCTTAGCTTCTTCGAAAATCACACTCTACGAATATTGTATCCTGTGAACCCTAGTGATGTACATAAAATATAAACTGTAACTAAATTATTTTGATTTACATACATTGAACAATGTAAAATTCTATTTATTTATAAAATTTGTTTATTTACTTGATATAAACATTATTTCCAGAGAAAACGAAGTTTAACTAAATTAACTTGATTTATATACATTGAACATTGTGAATTCTATTTATTTGTAAAATTTGTTTATTTACTTTGTATAAACATTATTTCTAGAGAATACGAAGTTTAACTAAATTAACTTGATTTACATACATTGAACAATGTAAAATTCTATTTATTTATAAAATTTGTTTATTTACTTGATATAAACATTATTTCCAGAGAAAACGAAGTTTAACTAAATTAACTTGATTTATATACATTGAACATTGTGAATTCTATTTATTTGTAAAATTTGTTTATTTACTTTGTATAAACATTATTTCTAGAGAATACGAAGTTTAACTAAATTAACTTGATTTACATACATAAACAATGTAAATTTTATTTATTTATAAAAATTTGTTTATTGACTTTATATAAATATTATTTCTATGTAAATAATTAAATTTGAATAATATATATAACAACAATAAAGAATAAGTTGTATACAAAGGTTAATGTGGTTTTTGAGTAAAAGAGTGATTAAGTACGAGTAAATAATCAGGAATTACGCTGTGAATCGAAGTCGAGCCCAAAAATACAAATTATCTTGTTAGAACCTTGGACACTGTTGAACTATCCCAGCTATAGACTGCCCCACGTAAAGGGGTTCATTACAACGCCTTCTCATTACTGTTGGTAATTGTCTAAGCTTCTGCACCATACAGCAGGACAGGAATGATAAGAGATTTGTAGAGCGTGATTTTTGTGTGTCAAGAGAGGGCTTTATTTCTGAATTGCTTACTTAGTCCGAAGTAACATTTGTTGGCAAGAGTGATTTTTCGTTGAATCTGTAGGCTGACGTCATTTTTGGTGTTTAAGCTGGTTCCTAAATAAACAAAGTCTTTCACAACTTCGAGCGTATAATTGTCAACAGTGACGTAGATCCCAAGACGCTCAGGAGTTTTGTTTGTTGGAAGAAAGTACTTTGTTTTGTTCTCATTTACCACAAGACCCATTTGCTTTGCTTGTTTTCCAATGATATCAATATCGTCGGCATACGCAAGCAACATTACACTTTTGTAGAATATTGTGCCAGTACGGTTTAAATCTGCAGCTCGAATTATCGTTTCCAACATTAGGTTAAAGTAGTCACACGACAAGGAGTTACTATGTCTGAAACCTCGTTTGGTGTCAAACGGCTCGGTGAGGTTCTTTTCAATTCTAACGGAGCTGGTGGTGTTGCTCAGCGTCATTTTAAATAGCCGTATAAGTTTTACTGAGATACCAAATTCAGAGATAGCGCCATAGAGTGTGCTTCTAGTCGTAGTGTCAAAAGCAGCTTTGAAGTCGACAAATAGATGGTGCATGTTGATTTGTTTTTCTTGAATATCTCCGAGTTTATAACCATTTGTCAGGCTTTTAATTTTTTGATAAAATTTTCGACCCATATTCCTGTCACACAGCTTCCCTCAACTCATCGTACTCACGTCTTTCTGTTTCCTTCTTTTTTCGCCTGAAAAGACGTTTCTCTTCCCTTTTCTTTTGCCGATATCGTTCTTTAGCAGCGCGCGTCGTAACTGACTAAAGGCTGAACTTTCTGACAGTAGCACCAAAGATACCTTCTTTACTCAACTTT
>NC_051846.1:223655225-223667167 GCF_002237135.1 Teleopsis dalmanni | reverse complement strand
AATTACGCATAACTTTTATAATTGTTGCTGAAAAATTGCTGAAGATATTGGTCGTCAATATTCATCTGTGCAGAGAATTACAAATAACTTCAAAGAGACCAGTACTTACGTTTCTAAACTTCGCACTCGCCGCCCCTCAATTCTGTCAAATAGAGAAAGACGTAGCATAATCAACCAGGTGAAAGTAAATGCAAGAGTAACAGCCTTCAAACTAGCTGAATATATTGCCGAAATACTTGAAAACAAAATATGTCCTAAAACTCTGCGGAAAATTTTGAAGAAATGCATGTATTATACACTGATTGCAGGAAAGAAGTCATACATATCCAGATATAATAGAATAAAATGATTAAGCTTTGCAATAAAGCATATAAATAAACCTATAACGTTCTGAAAATAAGTTATTTTCTCCGATGAGAGTTAATTTTACATACTTTGAATCAAAGTTAGATAACTTGTAAGGAGAAAATTATGCACAACCTGTGATAAACAGTAAACAGTAAAACGTGTTGGTGAAGGCGTAATGATTTAGGGGTGTATAGCAAGTAATGGTGCAGTTAGACTTGAATTTGTACAAGATACAATGGAGAAATATGCCTATCTAAATATTCTAAAAACAAATTTGAAAGAAAATGTCAGAATGTTAGGACTTGAGGCAACCTTTTTGTTTCAGCAGGACAACGATTCTAACCATAAAGCACCCATCGTACGGATTTGGATGCTCTACTATGCTCTCAAGCAACTTCAAACACTACCAGAATCACCAGTCCTTAGTCCTATAGAACATCTGTAGGTTTATTTGGAAAATAAGATTCGCCAGCATATGTTTTCCAGCAAGGATATAGTAAGAAACGTCATCAAACAAGAATGGCTAGAAATAAACGCACAGGATACTGCAAAGCTAGTTGAGTCCATGCAAAGACGCTTAACAGAGGTTATTAAATGCAGAGGTTATCCCACAGGCTATTAAATTTAAGATTTTTGTGAATTTTATTGTTTTAATGTAAATATTAAGAAATATCCGTAGACTTTTTCTGCTTCAAAAATTGCTACTTTTGCATATAATTGTGTTTAGTTTTTTTTAAAGAATAACTGTTTAGTTTTAATATTGCAACTTTATTGTTGTTTCCTTGGTTAAAATAAATCAGGAAATAAAAATGAATTTGAGTAAAAATTAAAAAAGTTATGCGTAATTTTAGAAAAATTCTGTGAATATCCGTAGACTTTTTCTACTATGTGTATGTCTGTTCTGCTTTGACTATTGTAAAAAACATACTCATTTTGCATGTATATTATGGAACCAATGTGATTCTACTGCTACGACTCAAGAATAAACAAAATATTAGCATATAGAGAATGCAGTCTGAAAATAAAACAAATTATAGAAAAATTATTAAAAAACAAAACTGTTGTAAGCTACTAATTAATCTACAAAGCTATATATAAAATGTGGAACAAAACAATCAGTCACATTGCTCTGCATCAAAAATACGCTTAATTTAGGAAGAATGCATGTGTAGTGTAAGGACGGAAATTTTGACACCAAATTTCCGCCTACATAAAAAACTAGGCACTGAATTAACACAGAGAAAAATTGAAATTTTGGTTAATTTAATTTATTTACAATAATTTAAACTATACTATAATTTAATACTATAATTTAATACTAAAATGTAATTTAATATAATTTATAATTTAAATTTAATTTTTAATAATTTTATTTTATATAACAAAAAAATTATTGTTTATTGACGATTTTAAAATGCGTGTTAAAATAACAAACTGTCAAAACAAAACACGACGAAAACAAAGTCAAAAGCGCAGCGAAATACGGCAAGATCAGAAGCACAGCGGCTACACGGCCAAGAATAAAAGCACAGCGGTTTACGCTGCAAAACACAGCAGGTAAACGAACGGAAGAATTTAAAATACGCTAGACGAAAGCTCCGGCGTAGAAGTATTTAAGACAGCGAAATTATGAAGCAGACGCGAGTCGATGAACATTCGTCAAGGTGGTATTACGCCGAAAAATTATAATAATTATATGTCTATGAAACATATAGCAGAAATATATAAGTCCTGCGTTGGTGTTACGACAACGGCCATAATTATATGTCTATGAAACATATAGCAAAAATATATAAGTCCTGCGTTGGTGTTACGACAACGGCCCTAATTATATGTCTATGAAACATATAGCAGAAATATATAAGTCTTGCGTTGGTGTTACGACAACGGCCATAATTATATGTCTATGAAACATATAGCAGAAATATATAAGTCCTGCGTTGGTGTTACGACAACGGCCATAATTATATGTCTATGAAACATATATCAGAAATATATAAGTCCTGCGTTGGTGTTACGACAACGGCCATAATTATATGTCTATGAAACATATATATATATCTTCCTTTAATAATACATGTCTAATCATAAGCTTTTTTATGATGTTTTGAGTATTAGTCTTTTTCTTTACAATAATTATTACTTATATTTTATCAAATACTAACAATGTCTTTTACGAGGTGATGCTAATTTATTCACTTAAATAAATTGCTTTAAAAAATTAATACAAATTTTGTTCAAATTATTGTAGTTTACGATTTATTTACTTAATTACACACGTAACAATTCATATAATATATATTTTATTTTTTTTAACTATTTATAAAACATTACTGTTTAATTTTAGCGCACAGACTGTCTTTCTTTACACACTTTTCAAAGAGAACAGAAGAGGCTTTTTTATATTACAATAGAATTCAAGTTGCAAATTAACATGCGTACGAATAATTGAGTGCGAATGTCAAGAGCTGAAAGCTCAAATGAGTAAAAGAAATGACTCAAAACTGGTATTGATCTTGCTCTACATTATTCGTACACATGTTAAAATGCTTACAAACTCAACTTGCTAGATCTACCAAAGCACCGTGCTCCAACATCCCGCCCCCCTTGAAAGGATTTCTAGCTGGCAATAGTGCAAGTTTGTGGATTGGTCGACGGATGACTCCTTTGGATGTCTGCAGATCGACTACGCGAATATGCTTATCTGGACCGTTTACACAGTGAATGATTCTTCCCATCAGCCAACGTTGTGGGGGCATATTATCCTCGTGGATTATTACTAATGTTCCATTGCTGACGTTTGATTGTTCCTTTGTCCATTTGGTACGTGTCTGCAGCTCGTTTAGATAATCTCGAGCCCATCGGCGCCAGAAATGATGTTTTACAGCCTTCACACGGACCCACTTATCTGCTAGTGGCAATTTATCATATTGAGATGTTGATTCCGGTAATATCTTAAGTGGGCCGCCGATAAGAAAATGTGCTGGTGTCAACGCATCATAGTCGCTTGGATCGCAAGACAGCGGTGATATTGGTCTCGAATTAAGTATGGCCTCGATTTCAATCAGTACTGTTCCAAGTTCCTCAAACGTAAGACGAGTGTTTGCAAGGGTTCGGTTCAGATGGCCCTTAGCAATTTTCACAGCCGCCTCCCATAGCCCACCGAAGTGAGGCGTCCTAGGCGGTATAAAATTGAAATTGATGAATTGGTTGGTGCAAAAAGTCTGCAAATTAGATTGGTTAGTTTTATTAAATAAAAAGTTTTTCAAGTCAGCCAGCTTGTTGCTAGCACCAACAAAATTTGTTGCATTATCGCAGTAGATATCTGATGGCAGTCCCCTTCTGCCGATCAATCTTTTTAGTGCTGCGATAAAGGCGTCCGTAGTTAAATCTGACACTGCCTCGATGTGTGCCGCCTTTGTTGATAAGCAGACGAAGATAGCTATATACGTTTTGAATGGGGCTTTTCCCCGAATACCAAGATACGTTAATACTGGCCCACAAAAATCTACTGCTGTACGAGCGAATGGCCTACTGGGAGTGACGCGTTCAATAGGAAGGTTACCCATTATTTGACCAAGCACTTCCTCCAAGAATGGGTTTAGGTGCTTAAGTGACCCTTCCACTGGGTTACCTCGCTGTAGGCCTTGTATATCCTGAAAAAAAAAAATGATTTTGGATAATCCAAACAATACAATGCAGTGCTTTTTGTAATTGCATAGGTTGAATGAACTCTACGTCAGCTTTCTCTTTATACTTGGTTAACTGATGGAATCGATGTAGTTGCGCTACTATTCGTAGTATTTTAGTATAGGAGCCATACTTTGATATAACTGTCAGCAAATAATTTTCTTTAGTTACCTGAGTAAACGCAAGTTTTCTTCTTTCCTTATTGACTACTTCCATATCTAAATTGCTATGTTCTGGTTGAGGCCAATGTTTTCTTTCACGTAATAAAAATTCTGGTCCAGTGAACCACGTAGACTCCGTTAGTTGGCGATTGGTACAACCACGAGAAACAATATCAGCTGGATTAATTTTTGTAGATATGTGCTGCCACTGACCAGCGCGAGTTATATCTTGGATTTCAGCCACACGGTTACCTACAAAGGCAGACAGAGTCGAGGAATGTTGTTTCAACCAATGCAGAACTATTTGGGAATCCGTCCAAAAAAATGTTTCTCCTTCGAGGTGAGCGAGTGTCGGCTGAATTTTTTGTAATAACCTGGCAAGTAGTAACGCACCACATAACTCTAACTTAGGCAACGATTTCCTCTTTATCGGAGCTACGCGGGATTTTGCAGTAAATAGTTTGACTGTCACGTTACCTGACTTATCCTGAGAACGAAGATAAATGCAACATCCATATGCTCTTATTGAGGCATCACAAAATCCGTGGATGTCTACTTGTTGAGGGCCTATTGTTAGGCAAAATCGCGGTATCTTCATAGAAGAAAGTGTATGGAGGTCTTGAACGAACGTTTCCCATGCAGAGTGAAGAGCTTGAGGTACTGACTCATCCCAATTCAAACGAAGCAGCCAGAGTTCTTGCATAATAATTTTTGAAACAAGTACAAGTGGAGCGAGTAACCCAAGAGGATCGAACAGTGATGAGGCCAGTGATAGAATAGAACGTTTTGTTACCGTACGACTAATCGGGACATTGAAAGAGAATAGAAACACATCATGAAGTTGATGCCATTTGATGCCCAATGCGCTAGTGATCGTATCCGAACCCAGATCCCAACTCTTCGTTGTAGTGTCGCTTACAAAATCCACATGATTAGAATGCCATTTATCCAATTCAAAACAACCTTCCTTCAGAATTGCAGTCAGTTGATGTTTAATTTCGACAAGTTCTTCACTGGAGTCGGCTCCGCCAATAAAATCATCCACAAAAAATGACGATTTAAGAAGTGGAGAGCCTAATGGGTATTTGTCTTTATATTTATCGGCCAAATATTGTAAACTTCTAGTTGATAAAAACGGCGCCGATGCTGTGCCATAAGTGACAGTATTGAGTTCGTAAGTACTAACAGGCTCCGCATCTGTGTCTCTCCAGAGGATATATTGAAACCTTCGATCTCCTTTATCCACCAAAATTTGTCGGAACATCTTTACGATGTCGGCTGTCAGAGCATAACGGTATAAACGAAACTGAAGAAGGAGCAGATATAGTTCCGGCTGAATGGTAGGGCCTACCAGCAAAATGTCATTTAGCGCACGACTAGATGAGGTTGGACATGATGCGTCAAAAACTACTCTCAACTTTGTTGACGTGCTGGAAGGCTTCAGAACACAATGGTGAGGGATATAGTAATGCGGTTCGTTCAATTTGGGATCTTCGACGCGCGTCATATGCCCTAACTCCAGATATTGTTTCATGAACTCCCAGTAATCGCGTTTTAATGCAGGATTGGATGATAAGCGTCGTTCTATACCTAGAAGTCGACGCAAGGCAATGCTGCGTGTCAGACCGAGGGTGGTTGGTGGTTCCTTAAATGGTAATCGAACTACAATTCTTCCGTCCATAGCTTGTCGAACTGTTTCTTGATAGGAGGTCTCGCACTTCGATTGCTCTGGTGACCACGATTTTTCAGCTGATTGTACTTCCTCTATCTTCCACATCATTTCTAGTTGTTTGGATACGGTATCATCTAGTGACTTTAGGCAGTTTGCAACTGTGGGATTATCGAGAACACCTTGACATCTACCGGATACCACCCATCCAAACAATGTTTTTTGCAGGACTGGAAGATTCGCACCCAGTTTAATTTGACCGATGGATAAAATGTCAAAGAAGCTTTCTGTGCCTAGTAAGAGATCGATACGTTTGGATTTAAAAAATAGTTCATCTGCGAGTGAAGTATTCGGCGGGAGGTTCCATGATGATACATCAATTTCTGAGCTTGGCTGGTAAGCAATATGAGGAGTAACGCAGAAGTTGAGATCCAGCTCAAGATTTGAATGACGTGACTTTACGATAGTGGATGTTTGATGCTTTATATTAGCAAATGTGCTGCCTATACTTGCCACATGTACCGGTCGCTTGTATTTGACCAAATTAAGATTTTTTGAGAATTCCTCTGTTATAAAATTAACCTGCGAGCACGAATCGAGTAACGCTCTCCCCACTTGATAACCTCCAACTGAATCTTTCACCAAAACCAGCGCCGTAGCTAAAATTATTTGTTCATTTGAAGACATATCAAGATGAGAGTGACTGGCAACATTGTTATTGGGCAACAGAGTTTGCCTTGTGGTATTTAGTGAATCCGAAACCTGGTCATTGCTATTGGGTTGGTGCAAGAGTGTGTGATGTGACTTTGCGCATATTCGGCATTTGAATGATGATGTGCAATTGGCCACTCGATGCCGGGGCGATAGACAGTTAATGCAGAGTTTCAAACATTTCGCCTTCTCAAATCTTTGGTTAACTTCCATAGATTTAAAACGAGGGCATTTCTGCACTAAATGTTCATGACTTGAACAAAGTAAGCAGGACTGGGTGGAAGTAGCTGTAGCGAACGAATACTGTTTAGGACGATTGATGGGTTTGGCCTTAATATTGTTGGCTTTACGATGTACCGATAGATGGTTGTATGGCTTGTGATCGAGAGATTCTAGAAACTGACAATGTCTGTCAAGCAGTGCTGAACAGTCGTTCCAACTGGGCAGAGTGGTGAGAGATAGCGCCTCCTTCCATTTCCTACGTGTAGTTTCATCCACCCTCTGCATTACCAATGAAATGAGTATTGCCTCACATATTTGTTTTTCAGAGCCTAACGTGCAGAGTGTACCGTACAGTGCAGACACATTATCGATTAGGCTGCGAAGTTGGTGGCTAGACTGATCCGAAACCACTGGCAAATCAAATAAAGCTGTAATGTTTTCTAAGAAAATCAGCGTACTGTTGTCATACCGTGTTTTAAGTCGCTCTAAAGCCTTCGGATAATTTTCATTACAAATGGGGAATGCCTGCACTGTTTCTAATGCTTGGCCCGTTAGACAATTTCGTAAATGGTTAAATTTTTCGATGTTGGTTAGACACGCTTCTCGATCAATAATTTGGACGAAAGAATTGATGAAGTTCTTGTATTCGGAGTACTTACCACTGAACGTGGGTAATTTCAAATGTGGCAACTTCTTACTCACAGGAGGTATCAATGCTGTGTTGTCCATCATTGTAGAATTATTAGCTTCATCATTCAGCTGCGAAGATATGGAAATTTTTGTTGAAATATAAAGCTCCTCTAAGTCAGCTCTGCACGTATCGGTAGCATCTAGTTTCTCAATTCATGTCTGAAATGATAAGACCTGTTTAAAGTAAGAATCTAGGATACCTTGCCTACATTTTAATTCCGGCTGTGACAATAATTTTCCAGTCCCCTTTATGTGGGTTTCAATCAACCCTTTAATCCTACTGATACTCGCTTTGGTTGAGGCCCTTTGCTGTTTGAGTTCTGCCAATTCTGACATGGCCGTCTGGCTTGTGTTGGGTGTTGTCATCTCGATTTAATAAATTATTGATGAGTCAAAATAATTACACTCTCCGAAAGTCTAATAGATATTATATCACGACACGATACCGAAATAGTGCACAAATTCGAAAGTCACTAAGCACTTGCGCATAAATAGTTGTGCTACAACGATAATTAATCGGTTGACCGAATGATGCGAACGAAAGCGAAAGTTCTAAGCACATGCACTTAAATAATTGTGCGACAACGATAAATTAATCGGTTGACTGAATGATGCGAACGAAAGCGAAAGTTCTAAGCACATGCACTTAAATAATTGTGCGACAACGATTAATTAATCGGTTGACTGAATGATGCGAACGAAAGCGAAAGTTCTAAGCACATGCACTTAAATAATTGTGCGACAACGATTAATTAATCGGTTGACCGAATGATGCGAACGAAAGCGAAAGTTCTAAGCACATGCACTTAAATAATTGTGCATAGAGTAGCGGTTATTGTCCGCATATTACCGAACCTCGACACTCGAATAACGTTTATTTTACCACGCGGTAACGTTTTATTTACCACGCGGTAACCACGACCATTAATTAACGTTAAGTTTAGAAATTCCGTTTGAAATTAGCAATTTTATTAATTTGCAAATATTATTTTTTAAATAATTTTTTATTATATATTTATAAACAAAATTAGAATTTATTTTTAACATTTAAATTAACACTTTTTGTCTAAAGTTTATCTTTGTTAATTATACACACCTTGAAGTGTTTTATTTTTTATGTCTGTTATTTGTTGTTTTAAGTAAGAACTTTTCTTATTAGAAAGTTTGTTACACGGCACTTAAAGCGTTGATCTTTGATTAGTACTTATGACCATTTTTAAAACGTTCGAATATTATTTTCATATTAGTGTCCTGTCACGGTCGCCAATGTTTAATCATAAGCTTTTTTATGATGTTTTGAGTATTAGTCTTTTTCTTTACAATAATTATTACTTATATTTTATCAAATACTAACAATGTCTTTTACGAGGTGATGCTAATTTATTCACTTAAATAAATTGCTTTAAAAAATTAATACAAATTTTGTTCAAATTATTGTAGTTTACGATTTATTTACTTAATTACACACGTAACAATTCATATAATATATATTTTATTTTTTTTAACTATTTATAAAACATTACTGTTTAATTTTAGCGCACAGACTGTCTTTCTTTACACACTTTTCAAAGAGAACAGAAGAGGCTTTTTTATATTACAATAGAATTCAAGTTGCAAATTAACATGCGTACGAATAATTGAGTGCGAATGTCAAGAGCTGAAAGCTCAAATGAGTAAAAGAAATGACTCAAAACTGGTATTGATCTTGCTCTACATTATTCGTACACATGTTAAAATGCTTACAAACTCAACTTGCTAGATCTACCAAAGCACCGTGCTCCAACATCCCGCCCCCCTTGAAAGGATTTCTAGCTGGCAATAGTGCAAGTTTGTGGATTGGTCGACGGATGACTCCTTTGGATGTCTGCAGATCGACTACGCGAATATGCTTATCTGGACCGTTTACACAGTGAATGATTCTTCCCATCAGCCAACGTTGTGGGGGCATATTATCCTCGTGGATTATTACTAATGTTCCATTGCTGACGTTTGATTGTTCCTTTGTCCATTTGGTACGTGTCTGCAGCTCGTTTAGATAATCTCGAGCCCATCGGCGCCAGAAATGATGTTTTACAGCCTTCACACGGACCCACTTATCTGCTAGTGGCAATTTATCATATTGAGATGTTGATTCCGGTAATGTCTTAAGTGGGCCGCCGATAAGAAAATATGCTGGTGTCAACGCATCATAGTCGCTTGGATCGCAAGACAGCGGTGATATTGGTCTCGAATTAAGTATGGCCTCGATTTCAATCAGTACTGTTCCAAGTTCCTCAAACGTAAGACGAGTGTTTGCAAGGGTTCGGTTCAGATGGCCCTTAGCAATTTTCACAGCCGCCTCCCATAGCCCACCGAAGTGAGGCGTCCTAGGCGGTATAAAATTGAAATTGATGAATTGGTTGGTGCAAAAAGTCTGCAAATTAGATTGGTTAGTTTTATTAAATAAAAAGTTTTTCAAGTCAGCCAACTTGTTGCTAGCACCAACAAAATTTGTTGCATTATCGCAGTAGATATCTGATGGCAGCCCCCTTCTGCCGATCAATCTTTTTAGTGCTGCGATAAAGGCGTCCGTAGTTAAATCTGACACTGCCTCGATGTGTGTCGCCTTTGTTGATAAGCAGACGAAGATAGCTATATACGTTTTGAATGGGGCTTTTCCCCGAATACCAAGATACGTTAATACTGGCCCACAAAAATCTACTGCTGTACGAGCGAATGGCCTACTGGGAGTGACGCGTTCAATAGGAAGGTTACCCATTATTTGACCAAGCAATTTCGGTTTGTAACGCACGCAGTGAATGCAAGACCGAACCGTTCGACGCTCAATATCGCGAATTTTTAGTATCCAAAACTTAAGTCGAGTAAGGGCGATTAATGCCTTGGCTCCTGCATGATAGTTGCTCAGATGAAGATGCCGAACGTACAATTCCACAAAATAACAGCCTTTAGGCAGTAGAATCGGATGTCGCTGACCCCTGGCAATGTCACTAAGTGCGAGACGCACTCCTACCTTTAAGAGTTGATAACCTGACGCTTCCTCCAAGAATGGGTATAGGTGCTTAAGTGACCCTTCCACTGGGTTACCTCGCTGTAGGCCTTGTATATCCTGAGAAAAAAAATGATTTTGGATAATCCAAACAATACAATGCAGTGCTTTTTGTAATTGCATAGGTTGAATGAACTCTACGTCAGCTTTCTCTTTATACTTGGTTAACTGATGGAATCGATGTAGTTGCGCTACTATTCGTAGTATTTTAGTATAGGAGCCATACCTTGATATAACTGTCAGCAAATAATTTTCTTTAGTTACCTGAGTAAACGCAAGTTTTCTTCTTTCCTTATTGACTACTTCCATATCTAAATTGCTATGTTCTGGTTGAGGCCAATGTTTTCTTTCACGTAATAAAAATTCTGGTCCAGTGAACCACGTAGACTCCGTTAGTTGGCGATTGGTACAACCACGAGAAACAATATCAGCTGGATTAATTTTTGTAGATATGTGCTGCCACTGACCAGCGCGAGTTATATCTTGGATTTCAGCCACACGGTTACCTACAAAGGCAGACAGAGTCGAGGAATGTTGTTTCAACCAATGCAGAACTATTTGGGAATCCGTCCAAAAAAATGTTTCTCCTTCGAGGTGAGCGAGTGTCGGCTGAATTTTTTGTAATAACCTGGCAAGTAGTAACGCACCACATAACTCTAACTTAGGCAAAGATTTCCTCTTTATCGGAGCTACGCGGGATTTTGCAGTAAATAGTTTGACTGTCACGTTACCTGACTTCGTTCCTGAGAACGAAGATAAATGCAACATCCATATGCTCTTATTGAGGCATCACAAAATCCGTGGATGTCTACTTGTTGAGGGCCTATTGTTAGGCAAAATCGCGGTATCTTCATAGAAGAAAGTGTATGGAGGTCTTGAACGAACGTTTCCCATGCAGAGTGAAGAGCTTGAGGTACTGACTCATCCCAATTCAAACGAAGCAGCCAGAGTTCTTGCATAATAATTTTTGAAACAAGTACAAGTGGAGCGAGTAACCCAAGAGGATCGAACAGTGATGAGGCCAGTGATAGAATAGAACGTTTTGTTACCGTACGACTAATCGGGACATTGAAAGAGAATAGAAACACATCATGAAGTTGATGCCATTTGATGCCCAATGCGCTAGTGATCGTATCCGAACCCAGATCCCAACTCTTCGTTGTAGTGTCGCTTACAAAATCCACATGATTAGAATGCCATTTATCCAATTCAAAACAACCTTCCTTCAGAATTGCAGTCAGTTGATGTTTAATTTCGACAAGTTCTTCACTGGAGTCGGCTCCGCCAATAAAATCATCCACAAAAAATGACGATTTAAGAAGTGGAGAGCCTAATGGGTATTTGTCTTTATATTTATCGGCCAAATATTGTAAACTTCTAGTTGATAAAAACGGCGCCGATGCTG
>NC_051846.1:223648309-223655125 GCF_002237135.1 Teleopsis dalmanni | reverse complement strand
TAGATTGAGGGATTAAGATATCGTTAAGTCGTACCGGAGGGCAATTTTTCCTTCTCATTGTAAAGTTTATTTGTGAAGACTTAGTCTCATTTGCTTTTATTCTCCAGGTTTTAAGCCACTGGGAAATGTTATCTAGCGCTCGCTGGAGTTTGTTTGATGCTAACTGGTGATTTTCGTCTGTAGCAATTACCACAGTATCATCGGCAAAAGTTCCAATCTCAGTACCAACGGTGGTAGGCAAGTCGTTAGTGAAGAGTAAGTATAACACTGGTCCCAAGACACTGCCTTGTGGCACTCCAGCCTGAATTAGCTGCAAAGTTGACATTTCATCCCCCTGTTTTACAAAGAAATATCGTGATTCGATGTAAGATTTTAAGAAAATATAGTAATTAATTGGGAGCATCTTTTTAAGCTTAAACAATAGGCCGTTATGCCAAACTTTATCAAATGCCTGGGATATGTCCAGAAATGCTGCTGTGCAGTACTTCTTTTTGTCAAATGCTGTATGTATGACATTAACCACTCTGTGTACTTGCTCTATTGTACTGTGTTTTTTTCTAAAACCAAATTGATATTCCGGAATTAGTCTCCTTCTATTGACAATGGGCATTAATCTGGTAAGAAATAAATTTTCCAACAACTTTGACATAACCGGTAGAAGACTAATTGGTCTATATGACTTAACATCTTTTGCCGTTTTTCCAGGTTTGAGTATCATGGTGATTTGAGCCACCTTGAATTGGGGAGGGATAAAGCCTTTTGTGACAATAGAATTAAAAATGTTTCGCAGCAGTACTATTGCTTCATCCGGTAATTCCTTTAATATTTTTGAAGTAATTAGGTCATAGCCGGGTGCTTTATTTATTTTTAGTTTTTTGATTTCAAATTTTATGTCGAAAATGGAGAATTTTTGTATTGGAAGGTCCAGTTGGTGCGTTTGCAGTAATACCTCTCTAATCTCTTCAGATATACTATTTGGGGCTTCATTAATGTTTGGAACAAAAACTGAGGACAGATGGTCCGTAAATACTTTACATTTTTCTGTATCTGTTCGGGCCCATTGCCCAAGTTCGTTTTTTACTGGTGCATTGTGCGTTGTTGTCTGTTTCTTGATTGCTCGCCAGAGAGAGTAGTTGGTGGAAGTAGTTGCGTCTAGTCTTTGGAGATTTCTTTGTATTTCCAAATTTCTGGTTGTTTTCAGATGTTCTTTTAGATTTTTGATCAGCACATTAAAAAGTTTTTTATCTTTCGGAGATTTGGTTTGTTGCCAGCGCCTTCTGGCTGCTCTTTTGGCTCTTATAAGTTCTTGAGTCGTACTACATAATGGTGTGGCGAATTGTTGCATGTTTGAAGGCGTGGATCTCCAGGCTGATTGTTGAATACTCCTTATAAGATGTTCGGTTGCAAGCGCAATTTCTTCGTCTGTTTTAAGCGCCATTTTTTCATCAATTAATGCCTTAAGTGTATGCCTAAAGGCATCCCAGTTGGTTAATTTGTTGTGCAGATAACATTTTTGAACTTTAAGTTGTATATTCGATTTTATCCGTAATAATACTGGCGAGTGATCTGATGAAAGATCAAAGCTAGATTTACAGAAAGTGTCGTTTTGTCGCACTCCTTTAGTAACACAAAAGTCTAACAAGTCTGGCATTTTTTTGGGATCCGTGGGCCAATAAGTTGGTTCTCCAGACGAGATAGTTGAAAGGTTTTCGCTTCTTATAGCCGCAAGCATCTGTCGTCCTTTGGGTGTTGAAAGCCGAGAGCCCCATTCAACGTGTTTAGCATTAAAATCTCCCCCCGCAATAAATCTGTTACCTAAGGTTCTAAAGAATTTTTTATATGTTGCCGTCTTAGTTGCGTGTTTTGGTGGACAGTATACTGATGTTATTGTGATTGAGCCACACCAATCTTTTACTGATATGCTGGTTGTTTGAATCTCTTCAGTGCGGTATTGTTGCATTTCAAAGTGTAATATATTTGTTTTAACTAAAATGCCACTTCCCCCATGAGCCGTTCCATCGGGATGCATAGTGTGGTAAAAGTCATAGCCTGGTACTTTAAAATAATGTTTTGAAGTAAAACGTGTTTCAGATATTAGCATGATGTCTACTTTTTGATCTTTTAAAAATTCTTGTAACTCTAAACAGTGTTTTGACAGCCCATTCGCATTCCAGAGCACTATATTTAATTCACTGTCGGACATAATTTAGTCGTCAGCGTGACAAGAACATTCATTAACGTAGTGATTTGTTCTAACATTTGCTTAACTACTATTAGAACTTCGCTCATGGTATCTGGAGATTTAGGAATAGTATGAGATTTAGGTGATTGTTCCACTAGCACACTAGCATAACTTCTTTTGGGATCCCTTGGGATAGAAACTTTGTCTTTTTCTTCGTCAGTTTCTTTGTTTGTAGTTGTTGTTGGTTTAGGTTTTAGTGTTGAAAATTTCGCGGTTTGTAGCTGCTTATATATCGAACAGCCTTTATAATTTGCAGGATGATTTCCTTCGCATAATATGCATTTGACTTCATTTCATTTATACTACTCGTATATATTTAACATTTGAGGCAATAAAATAATATTTTTAAAATTTGCCTGTTCATCTTTCATAATTTTTTATTTATATTTTTTCTTTACTGCAGAAACAAGAAAAAAGACGCGAATTGCGTCTAAAAAGATTTTGGCGTTCGCCGAAAACCACATCATCCGAGGACTCCACAGGATACGAGAGCCCAACACGCACCAAACCAACAAATGATGCACAGCGCTTCAATCATTTGCATTACCACAGTTTGGCGCAGAGTGCACCTTCCGATCACACAAGCAACAAGCCAACATGTTCATTGCCTTTGCTGCAAGTCTGGCCCAGTCAGGTAGGAAATATCCTTAGGAACGCATCGTCAAATGTTAAATGTGTTAATGTGTGCCTTTTGCGTTTAAGTATTGTTTTGAATAATTGTGTTCGTATTGTTATTGTTTCATTTGAATATTGTATTGTTTTTGTTGTGAAATATAATTTGCATTAATTTAATTTAATTTAATTTATTGTTCTTTTCTTTTATTTGTTGTCTTAAATCTTTTGTTCTGGTTTAATTGGTGAAATGTTAAGCCGATTTTGCGACAGGAGGGCTTTGTTCAATTGCGTCGAAACAGCGGCCCCGAAGGCCAACGGGTATGCGTGTGTAAAATAATTATTTAACGTACTAAACCCCCTCCCGCCTTTTAATAATTAATTCTGCATGTTTCAATATTTTATTCACTTTATCAAATATCGATTCTGTATGTAAGAATAATAAAATTTTAAAATGTAAAATATTTAATATAAAATTTTTTTATAACATTTTTTATAAACGTTATCTTCGCTTTAAAATTTTTTTAAATATTAGTAAAATAAAAAATGCTTAAATAGTAAGCATATATATTAAAATTTTGCACCAACAAGAAATCCATTAATTTAGAGGAATAATTGTACAAATCCTCTAAGATTAAGTAACTTTATCCCATTATTATTATTATTGATATGGCACTACGACCGTCGGGTCTATTGTGTCGCCTTCTGTGTTTAGAGTATGTCTTCAAGCCCTGTTAGTTCGATAAAGAGTAGTATAGAACATACTGTACAGAGTTTAATTGCATCTTTCGTAAGGGTATACATTCCCAGAAGTCTATTTCGTATATGTTTTAAAGCAGGGCATTCTAATAGCACATCTGTGGCTGACTCTTCATTATTTTCGCAGAATCTACAGTTTGTATCCGTATATATGCCCAATAAGGAGGTATTTCAGTTTAATTTTTTTAGGAAACTTAATAATTGAGAAGTATGTTATTTATATTTTGTACCTATTTTTTATTACTCCCAGTCTCGTAAGGTGGTACTTCATTTTAATTCCATTTATAATTTTATATTATATAATTTTATAAAATTCCCATTTAAGTTAATAATTGAGAAGTATATTATATATATATATTGTACCTACTTTTAATTACTCCATTTGCTAAGATATGATACTTAACAATTTTCTGATAAGTATGTCATTACATACTAAAGATTCTCTTGATCGGAGACACACTCATCCAAAAGAGATTAAGTTGTTGTAAAAAATGATTTTCATTTTAGAAAATTTGTCCAACCAAGAGGCGAACCTGTTCAAGTTGAGTGTGTGTTAAGAACATTTTAACTGTACGATTTAAGATATGGGTTTAGACATGTATCTTGCACTGTTAAAAAATTAGTCTTAAACTAAAAAAAATTAAAAAGACATCAATAACACTTATGTAAATTAACTTTTTTATTTAACAATTAATAAGTAAACAATTTAAATCAAAACGAAATGCAATATCCGGTTTTCCGATTTCTCAGGCACACCGATTTGACAATAGATGTTATTAAATATCAATATTCTCAGTATATGTATATTATTTTGATAAATTGAGGAACTATCGAGTACCAATAACAGATAAGAAATAGATTTCACATCTTTCATTATGATTGTATAAATGACTGAGACACATTAATGACATTGTGAGATAGAATTAAAAAAAGATGCTTAAATTATCTTTATAAAAGATAAAGATTACTGGCGGTTGTGTTTGTGCATCATTAATTTTCTAGGGCTCAACTATATAGGTATGCCTTCACTTATTATTATGGGTACTTTTACATCTAATATATATCTATTCTCTATCATCAGTGGAGAAAGACATATTGTCCTTATAATATATCACTATGGCTTGTATGAATACTGCTAAGGCTAGTTTAAATTAAAATTCACTATATAAGATATCCGGCGCACATGTAATATCCATTTCCACAATGTATATATATATATACACATAAAACTATTGTCCCACGTTCTTACATCAACACTAACTTATCGTCATTGATACGGTTAGGTGAACAATAATTCTGAGATAGATTGTAACAGTGTATATAACATACGCTGCACCAATAGTAGCCCCTTTATGTAGTGTATATCTGAGTTAGACATGAAATATACGTGGCACTTTCATATCGATTTTATACACATAATTAACTACACAACTTGTCAGGGAAGCGGAAGAAATTAAACATAGTTATGTATTGTGAATTTGATATTTACATTTATTTAATATTACAACATAGTTTATATATTTAAGTTCGCATATTTGAATACACAGTTTTGGTTGTGAAGATGGAATAAATATAGCAGGTTAATGAATTATGAATTTAATTTAATATTTAAATTTAGTGTAGTGGTTATCCGTCTTAAATAACTATCTAGGCCATGAGCAAGGAATCGAGGTATTTTTCCATAGTCATATGAGTTATCCCATTTGATACCCATTGATGTATATAGTTGCTTATACAAATAGATTTGCTCTCCCATTTTCAGCTACGTTATATAAGTTAAGTCCACACGACCCGCAAACTTCTGATGCTTATATATTGATGTATCGGGGTCGTTCTTGGCATCCTCCATTATCATGCGTGGGCACCCCCTTCCGATACATACGAAGCCCACACCGCATGATACACAAGTGGTCATTAGTATTCTATGTTTTGTGGACAAGTTCTTAATGGGCTGAATGTTGGTTGCGTAAGGACTGGAATAATGTATCAGAGCGTGAGAAGGTAGGAACCCCCCTGCGGCACGTAACAAGGCTGAGAACTTCTCATAGCTGTACACAATATTACGTAGATACTTTTGGGGCTCAGAACTGTCCGACAGCAATTTTGGATAGGGCGCACTATCCTCTGATGAATATTATTGAATATATTCTGTTGGGAAAGCATGCTAATATAATGAGTAGGGTTAGATGTTGCTGGTCTGCTGGCTTGTGTAACTCAATACCAAGGTATGTAATTCTCTGCTTACGTAGTCATATAAATACCTATTAGCCAATATCTGACTCATATATAGATCGTGGCGTAGATATGGATCACTGGTTCTATGGAGTACCCTCTGCAGATAATACAAAATTGTGCTCTTTTTAGCTGCTGCACTTACATGAGATATGTGATAAATCATACGCTGTGAACTGGAGGATTTCTGATACAATGATATACAGAATTTGTTTGCTGCATGTATGATATTATAGTCAAGGTATGAGAGTGCAGGTAGGTTATCATACCTCTCATTTATGGCCTCCATTTTGTATGTTACCTCATACCCAGTCCATTTCTAAAACACAACCATGAAGTTATCTAAGAAAGCTCTAGACAAATATAGAAGTATGTCGTCGACATATTTCCACATACGCCATTAACTAAGAATATTGCTTTATAATGAATTTCTAGTTTGGAGTCCAAATGACATAAATTGCGGTTAGCTGACCGCAATTTCCTCCTTGAGGAATCCCTTCCACCTGTTGCTACCACTCAAAGTTAAAAAAGAAGTAATTCACCTTTCTTAAAATATAATCAAAAATGTGCTTCAACATGGATATCTCTATCGGACATCTTTCTCGAAACCATCACTGTCTCATTATGTTTTGTAAAGTTTTCCATAAAGGGGAAATTTGTGTACGTGGATACACATCTCTCACGTCTATAGATTATCATTTATCTTTTCTTAGGTTATAGATCCAACAAATGTCTTGTTAAATCGTCCATATTCTTTAGGTTGTGCTTGGACATCCGTTCACCAAGTGTTGTTTTAAGAAAATATTGCCACAGTTTGTGAAGTGGCCTTGTGTACCATGACACAGGACTGCAAATAGGCCTTATCGGATTATCGGTCTTGTGCACTTTCAAATTACCATATAAATAGGGTAATTCAGGTATTCCTGTTCATTTCGCTCATAGTTCCTTATATATCTTGTAGGGAAATAGTT
>NC_051846.1:223639597-223648209 GCF_002237135.1 Teleopsis dalmanni | reverse complement strand
TAAAGAAATCTTTTTAATAAATAAAGTTTTTTTGTTTAAAATAACAAACGGTCTTTTTAACTTTCCTTGGTTTACCAGCTTCGAACTGGTCAATAGAACAAATTTATTGCAACGACCCGGACCACGACTGAGTAATACCTCAGCAAATTTAAAACGACAAATCCGTGTCGTTACACACTTAACTTAATTAATATTAAATAAATTGCATTAAAATTTTTGATCACAAATTGCTCTTGTCCGGTGCATATATAAACCCGTTGATATTGTTTTATTTGTTTTGCGATTACGTATAGTTAACATATTTATTTAAGCGAATTGTATACATTTATTTTTTTTTATTATTGCACATATCTATTTATTTATAAAATTATTAATATAGTTTGATTTGATCTGATTTGATTTTAAATTATATATATATTTCAACATTTTTTTTAATATATATCCAAATTATATTTAAGGTATATTAAAAAAAAAAGAAAAAAACAAAAAACAAAGAAAAAAAAACCAAAATTAAGAGAAAGAATAAAGTAAAGAGTTACAATTTTTTTTTGGTGTGTTGTAATATAAACTTTTAGGTTCTTTGCCAGTTGACGTCAACAGCAGAGAGACCAGAAAAAAAAAGTAAAATTATAGAGAAAGCAATTTCAGTAATAAACAGACAGAACGATAAACCTTCCCTTGATTTGGGTGTACAGAAACACAAATATTTTTTTTTGTTAATGTATTAAAAATTTAACTAGTAGAATTATTTATTATTAAATAAAAAACTGAATTAGATGAAAATTTTAGATATTTTAAATACCAACATAAAATAGAAAAAACATTGTATTAGCCTTAAGTGAAATTAAGAAAAATAAGTTTGAAAAAAAAAATCATGATATGTTAGTTTAAAGTTAGTTTTAAGATTGGAATAAAAAAAAATAATAATAATAAAAGTTGTTAAAAATGAAATAATGATGCAGGCCTGAAAACTTATTTATTTGGCGTTGGTGGAAGTGCCTAGGGAAAAATAGAATTCGTGTAGGCTGAAATGTGACAGTGTGAATGAGGAGAGAAATCTGTTATAGACTATACAGACGGCGACAGTTCACGTTGCAAGCTGCTGCAACCTAGTTAGCACCATCATGTGATGGCTACAGATATATAAATGTAAGTTTTACACGGGATTCCTTCCCAATCCAACAGGTGACATGAATTTTTGTTGATGTCCGCGGTTGTACTGAGCGTGAGAAGAACCACCCCCAAAACCGGCGAGCATACCGGGCTGGCCACCATGTCACCGCTCCACGTTCACTTCAAGGTTACTTCGCCCACCGAAGACCGGACACAACAACATTGAACAATATAAAATTCTATTTATTTATAAAATTTGCTTATTTACTTTATATAAACATTATTTCTAGAGAATATGAAGCATAACTAAATTCACTTGATTTACATACATTGAACAATGTAAAATTCTATTTATTTATAAAATTTGTTTATTTACTTTATATAAACATTATCTCCAGAGAATACGAAGTTTAACCAAATTAATTTGATTTATATACATTGAACATTGTGAATTCCATTTATTTGTAAAATTTATTTATGGTACTTTATATAAACATTATTTTTAGAGAATATGAAATATAACTAAATTAACTTGATTTACGTACATTGAACAATGTAAAATCTATTTATTTATAAAATTGATTTATTTACTTTGTATAAACATTATTTCTAGGGAATACGAAGTGTAACTAAATTAATTTGATTTACATACATCAAACAATATAAATTCTATTTATTTATAAAAATTTGTTTATTGACATTATATAAATATTATTTCTATGTAAAAAATTAAATTTGAATAATATATATAACAACAATAAAGAATAAGTTAAATACAAAGGTTAATGTGGTTTTGAGTAAAACAGCGATTAGGTACGAATAAATAATCAGGAATTACGCTGTGAATCGGAGTCGAGCCCAAAAATACAAATTATCTTGTAAGAACCTTGGACATTGCTGAACTATCCCAGCTATAGACTGCCCCACGTAAAAGGGTTAAATACAAGTGACGCCCGGTGGGTCCCTGCTCTTTGAGCAAGGACGATACTGTAGTATGTATGTGCTTGTATTTATCTTTATATCAACATACAAGAGGAATTCGCTTACATTGCGTATTCTCATAAGTATCATACAGCCATACACATTGTAATGGTCAACTGATACAATGTACATCAAGCACATGCAAACTATTGCTATCCCACGCGCAAGCGTACGTGACACTTTATGCGCACTCAGCACTTTAACTTGCCACTGATGCTGCGCTTATATACAAAGCTTATCCTATGTACAATTAACATATAAGAAATATATGACACTCAAGTGCTAATACGCTGAACATTAGCATTAAGATGAATCAATTGCAATAAACCTCTCAACCTAATAAGTCGTGTTTTACTTGTCGATAATAAGAACACATCATGGCGATCCTGCCAGCGATCCTGCCAGCTAACGATTATTAAATCGTTAAATTGTTTATTTAATTTTGCATAATAAAAACGGAATATACGGAATAGTGTAATTTTTAACAATTTAATAATTGTATCATAAATTGTATAATATAACACTGGTGAAATAAATAAAACAAACAAACACAAAATTTAATACAAATTGAATTGATAATGAAATGATTACAAAAACAACACAAAACTAAAATCACACATTTCCTTTATTATGAACAGAAATACAAATAATTATAAATATATTATTGTGCAAAATGTAAAATTATAACAATTATGATTTGTGGAAGAAAATAACAAAATATCGTGGAAGAAAAATAAGCTACGAGGAAAAAGTAGCAATAACACAAATAATAATAGTAATATATAAATAAATATATATCTGTTAAGTGAATAAGAAATATGAATTAAAATTCATATTTCATATTGAGTTAATGATAAACAAATAAATACATATTCTACCTAATAAAAATTGTGTAAACACAGGCAAATATTAAAACACAAAAGGATTGTGAAAACAATGTAGTGAATGTGCTAAATAAACAATAATATTTAAATGTCATAACAATACTCTAATTTCATGATATTAATATTAATTTATAATTTAAGATTAATATACAAAGTGAATAATTAACATACGACTAATAATAATAATTAAATTAACAAAAATATTTTAAAAAATTTCAATTGTCAAACACTTTCAAATAATAACTTAAATTTATATTTAAAATATGGATAGAAAAATAATTATCCACGACCAGTGGAACACATATTGTTCGCACTTAAGAAAAAAATACAATACGGTAATAATATAACTGAAAGAGACATTGAAAATATTGAAAAATCACTAAATTATTCGGGTGAATCAAATAAAAATATTACTAAAGACAAAAAGATCGATAGAAGTGAAATTTTTAAAATGTATCACATGTAGCATATGTCAACAATCGAACAACTAAATAATGACAGCAGCGAGGGACATAATAATAAAGAAAACTCAATCAAGGAAGCTGACAATTGAAGGAAGATAATCACAACAACAAACAAATACAAAACAACAAGCTGACAAGCAGAAAAGCAGATAAGCAATTTCAAAATTATTTTATTCTATTTTTTATTGTATTATAAATTTTATATATATATTGCATAAATACATTATACTTTTAAATTTAAAATATTAACATAAATTTTATATAATATAACAACAAATTTTATATAATTTGCAAATACAAATTTGCTGCAAATTAAATTCAAAAAAAAAAAAATATTTTTTCTTTAATAACAATATTTCATACAAATGTAAATATAAATTGTATGAAAACATATTTTTTATATATATATAAATACATTATGCCTAAATTTCTATTTAAAAAAAAAAAATAATAATAAATATATTACTTAAAATAACATTAATGTACTTAAACAATATGGGCGGACAACAAACAAAATTAGAAAATCCAAGAGCAAATGTCGTAAATGACATTGCAATTGAAGAAGGTATTGATATAACTATCTACCTTATTATAATAATTGTAGTATTAGTTGCCCAGCTAGCGTTGAAAGCATATAAAATGCATAAAAAATCACTTAAAAAAGTGTATTTAGCTAGAGCCGCGTCAATGGCTCAAGTATAATCCGAATTTACTTCAAAAGTTTACAAAAATATATTACATTTTTGTTTGTAGGCCCTACTTCAATCCCCATCTCTAACACATATATTTCCCAAAATGCCGTACTATTTAATAGTATATTATATACTTATATTTGTATATAGCTTTGTTATGTACCTCTACATACTATCACTATATAAATATAGTAGGGAGTAACAATTAAACCTCCTCATTGACCAAAGCAATTAAATTTGAATGGCTGAATGGTCACAATTAAAAGAATCCATACTCATAAATGAAATAAATTTCAATAAACCTTACAAGTATCTTAATTTAGATCGCAATATTTCAAAAGACACTATATCAAAACATTTCACAATATTACAGGCAACTCTTGAAAAAATAAGAGTTGCAATAATAAACAAACATAATACCTTAAATATATTGCAACAATCACAAGCAAAACAAATCTATAAAAAATGCAGAGATAAATTGCTCAAGATTGCTGAAAAGCATAAGGTAAACATTGATATATCAATACACATAAGTAAAGATATACCAACGCTAGAATCAATGCTGAAAGACCTCTCCGAAATAGACGATAACATAGCAGCCAAACCAACAGGCAATACCAATACAATGGCACAAACACCGGTGGAATTTCTGAACACAGCAACAAAAATATTACCTGAGTTTGATGGAACACCAGAAAATCTTCAGAGCTTCATAGCCGCTCTACAACTGGTGGACAGCATTAACAATGGCAATGATATCATTGCCATTAACTTAATTAAAACTAAATTGAAGGGAACAGCTATTAATTTAATAGCAGGAACAGAAGTAAACATACAGCAAATAATTAATAAACTCAGAAATACGGTTAAAGGTGAATCTGTGGACGTCATCACAGCAAAAATAATGAATATAAGGCAGAGTACAAAATCTGCCAATTCATATGCCAAAGAAGTAGAGGATCTAACAAAAAAGCTGCAAAGTGCATATATAACGGATGGACTTACCTCGCAGTTGGCGGACACATATGCCACAAAAACAGCATTGAAGGCAATCATCAAAAATACAAGCAAGGACAAAGTCAAACTGATAATGGAATCAGGACAATTTAATAATATGAATGGGGTAGTTGCAAAATTCGTGAACAGTTGCATTGAAGTGTATGATAACCAAAATACCATACTAAATTTCAGAACCCGCAACAGCAACTATAGAGGTAATTATCAATACAATAACTACAATAATTACCGTGGACGAGGATACGGACAAAACAGAGGACGCTTTGTCAGAGGAAGAGCCAATTATCAAAACAATTATAGGCGCGGTGCACCAAATTATAGAGTTAATCAGCCGAACCAGTATAGTAGGAATGTAAAATTAACACAGAATTTGGAAAACAACGAAACCCAAAGTACTCAATAAACAAAGTAAACAATAGTAAAGTCTTTAATATAAAATTAAATTTAGCATCTCTTCTTAAACTAAAAACCACACTTAATAACAATGAATCATCATTTATAGTTGATACAGGTGCATATATCTCAATAATTAAAGAAAACCAGATTTCAAACTTGCGTGAACTATCTACGCAAGAAATAACAAGCCTACACGGCATAGGGCAAGATTTAAAATTTAAAAATATATTAATCCCACATGAATTCCATGTAGTTAATAATAACTTTCCTATTTCAACCGATGGAATAATTGGTCTAGATTTTATCAAAAAATACAATTGTATTCTTGATTATTATAAAAATCAAGATTGGATAATAGTAAGACCAGACAATTTTTATGACATAGAAATACCAATGTCAAATGGCGATATTATAGCAATACCGCCAAGAACCGAAGTCATTAGAGAATTCAATATTGACACTGCAGAAACAGAAGTTTTAATTCCAAAACAAACAATTCAGGAAGGAATATACATAGCAAACACAATTTCAAAAAAGGAAACCCGCACTGGTCAGAGTTATAAATACAACTGACAAATCAGTGTTAATACACAATGTTAAACTAAAAATAGAAAATCTACACGATTATGATAAGGTGTCAATCCAATCATCTCAATCAAATGATCACAAATTAGAAAAACTCTCTAACAATTGTAAAATCCCAACCTTTGTAAAATCCGACTTGCATAAATTATGCAGAAAATATATTGATATATTTGCACTAGAAACAGATAAAATATCTGTTAACAACTTTTTTAAACAAAAGTTGAGATTAAAAAATGATGAACCCATATACGTAAAAAATTACAGAATACCACAGACACATAAAGAGGAAATAACAAAACAAGTCGAAAAATTGGTTCACGACGATATAGTGGAACCATCAGCATCAGAATACAACAGCCCAATATTACTAGTACCTAAAAAGTCATTACCAGGAAGTAATGAGAAACGATGGCGATTAGTGGTAGATTACAGGAATATAAACAAGAAGTTAATTGCAGACAAATTCCCATTGCCAAGAATTGATGATATACTCGATCAATTAGGCAAAACAAAATATTTTTCCTGTCTAGATTTAACATCTGGATTTCATCAAATAGAATTAGATGAAAATTCGAGAGACATTACGTCATTCTCAACAGATAAAGGTTCATTTAGATTCCAACGATTACCCTATGGCATAAAAATAGCACCTAATGATGACCATTGCATTCTCAGGATTAACTCCAACCCAAGCATTTTTATATATGGATGACTTGGTTATATTAGGTCGTTCGGAGAAAAACATGTTAAATAATCTAACAGAAGTATTCGAACTATGCCGAAAACATAATTTAAAACTTCATCCAGACAAGTGCACATTTTTTAGTCATGAAGTGACATATTTAGGTCACAAATGCACAAATAAAGGCATCCTACCGGATGATAGCAAATTTCAGATAATATTAGATTATCCTACTCCTAAAAATGCTGACGAAATAAAACGATTTGTAGCATTTTGTAATTATTACAGACGATTTGTTCCAAATTTCGCTGAACATTCAAGACTCTTAACGAGACTCTGTAAGAAAAATACATTATTCGAATGGACCAAGGAATGTGAAAAGGCATTCAAATATCTAAAAGAAGCTAGATACTGATAGAGCAGTATAGAGACTTACGTAACAGTCGGACGTGTTTTGCACTCGCTCCTATTTAAGTGAAAAAAAGTAAAAAGTATCAAACGTTCAGCGTCGGAAACTAAAAAAAAAAACGAATAAGCGGAAGTGAAGGTTGGAACAATAAGTTGCGGTTCGATTTGAAATGCATAAAGTGATTAAATCAAATAATAGTTTTTTACAACTTAAAGCATCCAATTTGCGCGCGTTTTTGCTTTCTTTTTAATAAAATAAATAAGGCGCTCTTTTGTGGATCATATATTAGTAGCCAAATAAGAGTAACTTTTTTTTTTTATTTTTAAAAAAAACGTAATAAAAATCTGATAGAGACAGTCCTACAATTAATTATATAAATAAGACAAAAATAGCTAAGCAAACTGTTGACAGAGACAACTAATAAACATTTAATTGTAAAAATTATGATATATATAGTTTATGTAATGCAAGTAAAATAACATAGAGTAAACAAAATAAATTTAAGTTAGTTGGTACACAAACCATATATTTCGAACTAAGGGTTAATCGTAAATCTATCTGGCAAAATAAAAACATTGCATAGCTTTAAAGTAATTTTACAAATTAGTTAAAAAATAATAAAATTTGTCAATTAACAATCATGCATCGTACACCATCAAAAAACGTGAAGACAGCATATAATCCGTCGGCTAAAAGGATGTTAGCAGAAACCTCACCTGAAGACGGACCGAGTTGCTCAAATTATACTCTTAAAGTAGGCGACCTTAGTGTAAACCAATTAAAAGATATAATTAAAGATGGTAACAAAGAAGTTTTAGAAAAAATTACCTACCTTTCTGAGGATGTTATGGCGCTAACGCAAGAAAACGAAAGTCTAAAAAAAGAAGTTGAAAATCTCAAAGCATATAGGGCCTTAGATAGTAAAAGGATTTCTACACTTGAAACACAAGCAAAAAAGAAAAATCTAATTGTCAAAGGTCTACTGGCGAACAAAGCAGTAGGTGAAGAAGTAGAAAAAATTTGCACTGATATTCTTCAAGTTTCGGCATCAACAAAAATAAAAGATATTAAAAAAATGTCGGAAAAAGACGGTAAAATGACCATTCTAGTAGAGATGGATACTGAACAAAACGCAGTAGATATACTGAAAAAAGCTGGTAAGCTGGCAGGGACAGCAATATTTGTGGAACGGGACTTGACGTTCGAAAAACAGCAGAATAAAAGAATGATGCTGGAATTAAAAAAGCAAATACTGCAAGTAAGTACGAAACACCGCGTTGCCGTTAGAGACGATAAAATACGGATAGGAAATAAATGGTTTAGGTGGGACAGAAATAACAAGTTAATGAACGATAATGAAGATGCGGGTCCTGCTTTGCAAATTTTATA
>NC_051846.1:223624925-223639497 GCF_002237135.1 Teleopsis dalmanni | reverse complement strand
TTTTATTATTTTTTAACTAATTTGTAAAATTACTTTAAAGCTATGCAATGTTTTTATTTTGCCAGATAGATTTACGATTAACCCTTAGTTCGAAATATATGGTTTGTGTACCAACTAACTTAAATTTATTTTGTTTACTCTATGTTATTTTACTTGCATTACATAAACTATATATATCATAATTTTTACAATTAAATGTTTATTAGTTGTCTCTGTCAACAGTTTGCTTAGCTATTTTTGTCTTATTTATATAATTAATTGTAGGACTGTCTCTATCAGATTTTTATTACGTTTTTTTTAAAAATAAAAAAAAAAAGTTACTCTTATTTGGCTACTAATATATGATCCACAAAAGAGCGCCTTATTTATTTTATTAAAAAGAAAGCAAAAACGCGCGCAAATTGGATGCTTTAAGTTGTAAAAAACTATTATTTGATTTAATCACTTTATGCATTTCAAATCGAACCGCAACTTATTGTTCCAACCTTCACTTCCGCTTATTCGTTTTTTTTTTTAGTTTCCGACGCTGAACGTTTGATACTTTTTACTTTTTTTCACTTAAATAGGAGCGAGTGCAAAACACGTCCGACTGTTACGTAAGTCTCTATACTGCTCTATCAGTATCTAGCTTCTTTTAGATATTTGAATGCCTTTTCACATTCCTTGGTCCATTCGAATAATGTATTTTTCTTACAGAGTCTCGTTAAGAGTCTTGAATGTTCAGCGAAATTTGGAACAAATCGTCTGTAATAATTACAAAATGCTACAAATCGTTTTATTTCGTCAGCATTTTTAGGAGTAGGATAATCTAATATTATCTGAAATTTGCTATCATCTGGTAGGATGCCTTTATTTGTGCATTTGTGACCTAAATATGTCACTTCATGACTAAAAAATGTGCACTTGTCTGGATGAAGTTTTAAATTATGTTTTCGGCATAGTTCGAATACTTCTGTTAGATTATTTAACATGTTTTTCTCCGAACGACCTAATATAACCAAGTCATCCATATATAAAAATGCTTGGGTTGGAGTTAATCCTGAGAATGCAATGGTCATCATTAGGTGCTATTTTTATGCCATAGGGTAATCGTTGGAATCTAAATGAACCTTTATCTGTTGAGAATGACGTAATGTCTCTCGAATTTTCATCTAATTCTATTTGATGAAATCCAGATGTTAAATCTAGACAGGAAAAATATTTTGTTTTGCCTAATTGATCGAGTATATCATCAATTCTTGGCAATGGGAATTTGTCTGCAATTAACTTCTTGTTTATATTCCTGTAATCTACCACTAATCGCCATCGTTTCTCATTACTTCCTGGTAATGACTTTTTAGGTACTAGTAATATTGGGCTGTTGTATTCTGATGCTGATGGTTCCACTATATCGTCGTGAACCAATTTTTCGACTTGTTTTGTTATTTCCTCTTTATGTGTCTGTGGTATTCTGTAATTTTTTACGTATATGGGTTCATCATTTTTTAATCTCAACTTTTGTTTAAAAAAGTTGTTAACAGATATTTTATCTGTTTCTAGTGCAAATATATCAATATATTTTCTGCATAATTTATGCAAGTCGGATTTTACAAAGGTTGGGATTTTACAATTGTTAGAGAGTTTTTCTAATTTGTGATCATTTGATTGAGATGATTGGATTGACACCTTATCATAATCGTGTAGATTTTCTATTTTTAGTTTAACATTGTGTATTAACACTGATTTGTCAGTTGTATTTATAACTCTGACCAGTGCGGGTTTCCTTTTTTGAAATTGTGTTTGCTATGTATATTCCTTCCTGAATTGTTTGTTTTGGAATTAAAACTTCTGTTTCTGCAGTGTCAATATTGAATTCTCTAATGACTTCGGTTCTTGGCGGTATTGCTATAATATCGCCATTTGACATTGGTATTTCTATGTCATAAAAATTGTCTGGTCTTACTATTATCCAATCTTGATTTTTATAATAATCAAGAATACAATTGTATTTTTTGATAAAATCTAGACCAATTATTCCATCGGTTGAAATAGGAAAGTTATTATTAACTACATGGAATTCATGTGGGATTAATATATTTTTAAATTTTAAATCTTGCCCTATGCCGTGTAGGCTTGTTATTTCTTGCGTAGATAGTTCACGCAAGTTTGAAATCTGGTTTTCTTTAATTATTGAGATATATGCACCTGTATCAACTATAAATGATGATTCATTGTTATTAAGTGTGGTTTTTAGTTTAAGAAGAGATGCTAAATTTAATTTTATATTAAAGACTTTACTATTGTTTACTTTGTTTATTGAGTACTTTGGGTTTCGTTGTTTTCCAAATTCTGTGTTAATTTTACATTCCTACTATACTGGTTCGGCTGATTAACTCTATAATTTGGTGCACCGCGCCTATAATTGTTTTGATAATTGGCTCTTCCTCTGACAAAGCGTCCTCTGTTTTGTCCGTATCCTCGTCCACGGTAATTATTGTAGTTATTGTATTGATAATTACCTCTATAGTTGCTGTTGCGGGTTCTGAAATTTAGTATGGTATTTTGGTTATCATACACTTCAATGCAACTGTTCACGAATTTTGCAACTACCCCATTCATATTATTAAATTGTCCTGATTCCATTATCAGTTTGACTTTGTCCTTGCTTGTATTTTTGATGATTGCCTTCAATGCTGTTTTTGTGGCATATGTGTCCGCCAACTGCGAGGTAAGTCCATCCGTTATATATGCACTTTGCAGCTTTTTTGTTAGATCCTCTACTTCTTTGGCATATGAATTGGCAGATTTTGTACTCTGCCTTATATTCATTATTTTTGCTGTGATGACGTCCACAGATTCACCTTTAACCGTATTTCTGAGTTTATTAATTATTTGCTGTATGTTTACTTCTGTTCCTGCTATTAAATTAATAGCTGTTCCCTTCAATTTAGTTTTAATTAAGTTAATGGCAATGATATCATTGCCATTGTTAATGCTGTCCACCAGTTGTAGAGCGGCTATGAAGCTCTGAAGATTTTCTGGTGTTCCATCAAACTCAGGTAATATTTTTGTTGCTGTGTTCAGAAATTCCACCGGTGTTTGTGCCATTGTATTGGTATTGCCTGTTGGTTTGGCTTCTATGTTATCGTCTATTTCGGAGAGGTCTTCCAGCATTGATTCTAGCGTTGGTATATCTTTACTTATGTGTATTGATATATCAATGTTTACCTTATGCTTTGCAGCAATCTTAAGCAATTTATCTCTGAATTTTTTATAGATTTGTTTTGCTTGTGATTGTTGCAATATATTTAAGGTATTATGTTTGTTTATTATTGCAACTCTTATTTTTTCAAGAGTTGCCTGTAATATTGTGAAATGTTTTGATATAGTGTCTTTTGAAATATTGCGATCTAAATTAAGACACTTGTAAGATTTATTGAAATTTATTTCATTTATGAGTATGGATTCTTTTAATTGTGACCATTCAGCCATTCAAATTTAATTGCTTTGGTCAATGAGGAGGTTTAATTGTTACTCCCTACTATATTTATATAGTGATAGTATGTAGAGGTACATAACAAAGCTATATACAAATATAAGTATATAATATACTATTAAATAGTACGGCATTTTGGGAAATATATGTGTTAGAGATGGGGATTGAAGTAGGGCCTACAAACAAAAATGTAATATATTTTTGTAAACTTTTGAAGTAAATTCGGATTATACTTGAGCCATTGACGCGGCTCTAGCTAAATACACTTTTTTAAGTGATTTTTTATGCATTTTATATGCTTTCAACGCTAGCTGGGCAACTAATACTACAATTATTATAATAAGGTAGATAGTTATATCAATACCTTCTTCAATTGCAATGTCATTTACGACATTTGCTCTTGGATTTTCTAATTTTGTTTGTTGTCCGCCCATATTGTTTAAGTACATTAATGTTATTTTAAGTAATATATTTATTATTATTTTTTTTTTTTAAATAGAAATTTAGGCATAATGTATTTATATATATATAAAAAATATGTTTTCATACAATTTATATTTACATTTGTATGAAATATTGTTATTAAAGAAAAAATATTTTTTTTTTTTTGAATTTAATTTGCAGCAAATTTGTATTTGCAAATTATATAAAATTTGTTGTTATATTATATAAAATTTATGTTAATATTTTAAATTTAAAAGTATAATGTATTTATGCAATATATATATAAAATTTATAATACAATAAAAAATAGAATAAAATAATTTTGAAATTGCTTATCTGCTTTTCTGCTTGTCAGCTTGTTGTTTTGTATTTGTTTGTTGTTGTGATTATCTTCCTTCAATTGTCAGCTTCCTTGATTGAGTTTTCTTTATTATTATGTCCCTCGCTGCTGTCATTATTTAGTTGTTCGATTGTTGACATATGCTACATGTGATACATTTTAAAAATTTCACTTCTATCGATCTTTTTGTCTTTAGTAATATTTTTATTTGATTCACCCGAATAATTTAGTGATTTTTCAATATTTTCAATGTCTCTTTCAGTTATATTATTACCGTATTGTATTTTTTTCTTAAGTGCGAACAATATGTGTTCCACTGGTCGTGGATAATTATTTTTCTATCCATATTTTAAATATAAATTTAAGTTATTATTTGAAAGTGTTTGACAATTGAAATTTTTTAAAATATTTTTGTTAATTTAATTATTATTATTAGTCGTATGTTAATTATTCACTTTGTATATTAATCTTAAATTATAAATTAATATTAATATCATGAAATTAGAGTATTGTTATGACATTTAAATATTATTGTTTATTTAGCACATTCACTACATTGTTTTCACAATCCTTTTGTGTTTTAATATTTGCCTGTGTTTACACAATTTTTATTAGGTAGAATATGTATTTATTTGTTTATCATTAACTCAATATGAAATATGAATTTTAATTCATATTTCTTATTCACTTAACAGATATATATTTATTTATATATTACTATTATTATTTGTGTTATTGCTACTTTTTCCTCGTAGCTTATTTTTCTTCCACGATATTTTGTTATTTTCTTCCACAAATCATAATTGTTATAATTTTACATTTTGCACAATAATATATTTATAATTATTTGTATTTCTGTTCATAATAAAGGAAATGTGTGATTTTAGTTTTGTGTTGTTTTTGTAATCATTTCATTATCAATTCAATTTGTATTAAATTTTGTGTTTGTTTGT
Organism: Teleopsis dalmanni; assembly: GCF_002237135.1. Taxonomy (NCBI): domain Eukaryota; kingdom Metazoa; phylum Arthropoda; class Insecta; order Diptera; family Diopsidae; genus Teleopsis; species Teleopsis dalmanni. The sequence continues at coordinate 223,634,285 of NC_051846.1, read as the reverse complement.
TTTATTTATTTCACCAGTGTTATATTATACAATTTATGATACAATTATTAAATTGTTAAAAATTACACTATTCCGTATATTCCGTTTTTATTATGCAAAATTAAATAAACAATTTAACGATTTAATAATCGTTAGCTGGCAGGATCGCTGGCAGGATCGCCATGATGTGTTCTTATTATCGACAAGTAAAACACGACTTATTAGGTTGAGAGGTTTATTGCAATTGATTCATCTTAATGCTAATGTTCAGCGTATTAGCACTTGAGTGTCATATATTTCTTATATGTTAATTGTACATAGGATAAGCTTTGTATATAAGCGCAGCATCAGTGGCAAGTTAAAGTGCTGAGTGCGCATAAAGTGTCACGTACGCTTGCGCGTGGGATAGCAATAGTTTGCATGTGCTTGATGTACATTGTATCAGTTGACCATTACAATGTGTATGGCTGTATGATACTTATGAGAATACGCAATGTAAGCGAATTCCTCTTGTATGTTGATATAAAGATAAATACAAGCACATACATACTACAGTATCGTCCTTGCTCAAAGAGCAGGGACCCACCGGGCGTCACTTGTATTTAACCCTTTTACGTGGGGCAGTCTATAGCTGGGATAGTTCAGCAATGTCCAAGGTTCTTACAAGATAATTTGTATTTTTGGGCTCGACTCCGATTCACAGCGTAATTCCTGATTATTTATTCGTACCTAATCGCTGTTTTACTCAAAACCACATTAACCTTTGTATTTAACTTATTCTTTATTGTTGTTATATATATTATTCAAATTTAATTTTTTACATAGAAATAATATTTATATAATGTCAATAAACAAATTTTTATAAATAAATAGAATTTATATTGTTTGATGTATGTAAATCAAATTAATTTAGTTACACTTCGTATTCCCTAGAAATAATGTTTATACAAAGTAAATAAATCAATTTTATAAATAAATAGATTTTACATTGTTCAATGTACGTAAATCAAGTTAATTTAGTTATATTTCATATTCTCTAAAAATAATGTTTATATAAAGTACCATAAATAAATTTTACAAATAAATGGAATTCACAATGTTCAATGTATATAAATCAAATTAATTTGGTTAAACTTCGTATTCTCTGGAGATAATGTTTATATAAAGTAAATAAACAAATTTTATAAATAAATAGAATTTTACATTGTTCAATGTATGTAAATCAAGTGAATTTAGTTATGCTTCATATTCTCTAGAAATAATGTTTATATAAAGTAAATAAGCAAATTTTATAAATAAATAGAATTTTATATTGTTCAATGTTGTTGTGTCCGGTCTTCGGTGGGCGAAGTAACCTTGAAGTGAACGTGGAGCGGTGACATGGTGGCCAGCCCGGTATGCTCGCCGGTTTTGGGGGTGGTTCTTCTCACGCTCAGTACAACCGCGGACATCAACAAAAATTCATGTCACCTGTTGGATTGGGAAGGAATCCCGTGTAAAACTTACATTTATATATCTGTAGCCATCACATGATGGTGCTAACTAGGTTGCAGCAGCTTGCAACGTGAACTGTCGCCGTCTGTATAGTCTATAACAGATTTCTCTCCTCATTCACACTGTCACATTTCAGCCTACACGAATTCTATTTTTCCCTAGGCACTTCCACCAACGCCAAATAAATAAGTTTTCAGGCCTGCATCATTATTTCATTTTTAACAACTTTTATTATTATTATTTTTTTTTATTCCAATCTTAAAACTAACTTTAAACTAACATATCATGATTTTTTTTTTCAAACTTATTTTTCTTAATTTCACTTAAGGCTAATACAATGTTTTTTCTATTTTATGTTGGTATTTAAAATATCTAAAATTTTCATCTAATTCAGTTTTTTATTTAATAATAAATAATTCTACTAGTTAAATTTTTAATACATTAACAAAAAAAAATATTTGTGTTTCTGTACACCCAAATCAAGGGAAGGTTTATCGTTCTGTCTGTTTATTACTGAAATTGCTTTCTCTATAATTTTACTTTTTTTTTCTGGTCTCTCTGCTGTTGACGTCAACTGGCAAAGAACCTAAAAGTTTATATTACAACACACCAAAAAAAAATTGTAACTCTTTACTTTATTCTTTCTCTTAATTTTGGTTTTTTTTTCTTTGTTTTTTGTTTTTTTCTTTTTTTTTTAATATACCTTAAATATAATTTGGATATATATTAAAAAAAATGTTGAAATATATATATAATTTAAAATCAAATCAGATCAAATCAAACTATATTAATAATTTTATAAATAAATAGATATGTGCAATAATAAAAAAAAATAAATGTATACAATTCGCTTAAATAAATATGTTAACTATACGTAATCGCAAAACAAATAAAACAATATCAACGGGTTTATATATGCACCGGACAAGAGCAATTTGTGATCAAAAATTTTAATGCAATTTATTTAATATTAATTAAGTTAAGTGTGTAACGACACGGATTTGTCGTTTTAAATTTGCTGAGGTATTACTCAGTCGTGGTCCGGGTCGTTGCAATAAATTTGTTCTATTGACCAGTTCGAAGCTGGTAAACCAAGGAAAGTTAAAAAGACCGTTTGTTATTTTAAACAAAAAAACTTTATTTATTAAAAAGATTTCTTTAATAATTTAATCTTGACTCTACTCAATAGTTTTTGCCCAAAGACGTCAGAACATCAAAGGGTTCTTCCAAATCTACGCAATTAGTTTTAGCCAAAGACGTCAAAACATCAATGGCGTTTATAAAATCTATTCAATAATTTTTACCCAAAAACGTCAGAACATCAAAGGGTTTTTTTCAAAGCTACGCAATTAGGTTTTAGCCAAAGACGTCAAAACATCAATGGCGTTTATAATCTACTTCTACTGATTTATTAAGCCTTAGCGTCGAAACACCATGGGCTTCTAAATAAAAAAAAAAGACTTAGCGCTGGAGTAGAGTACTACTCGTTTCGGTGTGCCGGTGCTAAGTGAACTTTCATACAAAATCTCCGCTATTTATATACGACACTTTGCTTTGCTTGATTGCACGCACAACCGCACAAGTGTAATTCGCTGTCAGCTTTGTTATGCTTGTCGTGTGTGCGTATGTTCGCGGTTGGCTTTGTTTTGCTTGTCGTGTGTGCGTGTGTTCGCGGTTGGCTTCGTTTTGCGTGTCGTTTGTGCGTATGTTCGCGGTTGGCTTTGTTTTGCGTGTCGTTTGTGCGTATGTTCGTGGTTGGTTTTGTTTATTTGTTTTAAATAATTTTTACGTAGACGAAATTTTTACAACTATTGTTTTCTTTTATTCATAATAAATTCTAAAAATAACTCTAGCCTAAATATAGTCAATTCTTTTCATATAAACAATTGTTTTGTATAAAAATAACTTATGTCTATCAATTTATTTCATATAAACATTAATTTTGTATAAAAATAACTTATGTCTAGTAATTCATTTCATATCAACATTAATTTCGTATAAAAAATATTTATATATAAAGTAAATTTTTATTTATGCATATACATATTTTAAGGAAAATAAAATTTACTTTATATATTGATCCCTTCAATATTTGCATTCCTTAATTCTTTCTCAAGATCAGCAATAAACAATATGAAAAGGAGAGGGTTGAGAATTTCCCCTAGGAGAACGTCCTCGGTAACAAAGATATGATCGGAGTCTTTTTGTTGAAGTTTGATCACGAAGAAAGCCTTGTCGTTAATAGACTGGAGAATTTTAATTAAGCGCGAACTTATACCTTGCGAATGAAGTTTTTGCCAGAGCAGCATCTGGTCAATAGAATCAAATACCCTTTTGAAATCAATAAAAAGTCCGTAAGCAGAGTTGCTTTTTAGACGTAGATGTATTTGAATTGATGTTTGAAGAGTAAAAATATTATCAGTACATGATCTTTTTTTTCTAAACCCATTTTGCGACTCAGGAATTTTATTGTATTGTTCCGCCCATGGCAAGAGGCGATCATGCAGAATATGGGTAAAAAATTTTAAGATAATATTGAATAGAGCAATGCCTCTATAATTTTCGGGTGAGTTTATATCACCTTTTTTGTGTAACATAATAAGTATGGACTATGACCAAGAAGCTGATGTGCTTCCAATTAAGAGAATATTATTGAATACAGACTGTAGGACATAAATCCGTTGACTAGATAAATTCTTAAAGAACTCTGCCGTAATCGCATTTTCGCCTGGAGCCTTATTGATTTTGATTTTGATTTTATTTATTGCTGTTTTTATTTCAATTATTGTTATTTCCGAATCCAGCGCTTCGATAAAGTTTTCAGACAGTATAAGTTCAATGGTAGGACGAGGTAGTTAAATTTGCTCGTAGAAGCTTTGCCAAACAGAATTTTGTATGGGGTTGTTGACAAAAGGTTTTCTATTGTACGATTTAATAACATTCCAAAAGTCTTTCGAACTTTTTACGTTAAAGAATTTGTTTTTGACCTTAATTTCATATTCCGTTCTTTTTTCAAACAGCATTTTTTTGTAATTAGCTTTTAAATTTATGTATACCGCTTTAGTTTTAGATAAAAAGCTTTGTCGTTTGCACTTTTTTAGGGCATGATTTAGATTTTTCTTTGAGGCCCGTAGCTCTGAGTCAAACCATGGCTTAGAAGTATAATAAAGAGAAGAAGTATAGTAAAGAGGCATAAAGGGCTTAGCAATAACCATTTCTGATGCTTGAGCGGATTTTTGTAGAGATAGTTGTAGTTTAGCAACTTTTTGCTAAATTTTTTTTAACTAGAGATACAATACCACCCAGTGGCGTAACTACATTTTTTAGGCCTGTAAGCAAATTCTAACTAAGGGGCCCCTATCAACATACTAAGGGGCCCCTCTTTTTATACTCTTTACACGAAAAATGTGAAAAGGGTATATAAGGTTTGTCAAGATTTTCGTAACGCATTAAAGGAAACGTCGGAAATACCATTAAGTATATATCAGTACAGTATATATATACTTTTTCAGTTCAAACTACTTTCTCAGCTTTTGAACTCTTCGAATGAAACTTTACACACATACTTTTAGCCGACCCTGTTCACCATTTGATTTGATTGAAATTTGACGTCTATTTCTTGTAGCTGTGATATAAACTTAACAATCGGATATGAGGTTTCTCCGTTTTTAATAAAGGTATTTAAATAGAATTTAGTGTATACAGTACTGATATTTGCAAAAGACAACGTACAAAATTATTTTCAAATGGGTTTAAATCTAGATATAGCTTCCATATAAACTCTCGATTACGACACATACTTTTCTTAGAAAAACTTTTTTATTTTATAAATAGGTTTAATATTTTATTTGAAGTACATACATATTATGTACTTTAAATTTAAAATTTACGTGTCTTTTATAAAATGCAATATGAAGTTATTCCAACAAAAAAACGTTTACAAACATTTATAGTGGGGCCCCCTAAATTCGGGGGCCCGAAAGCGTTGCTTCCAGTTGCTTCCCTGTAGTTACGCCACTGATACCACCACTAGCTCTACCAGTGGACTTTTCCCTTATTGCTGGGGTTGTCACCGCATCATAGTTGCACCAAGGACTAAGGCTAGTATTGAAAGGTGTTGTTGACCAGGTTTCATAGACAGATATGATCTGCGAGTCAGCAATTTTTGGTTCATTAAAAAGATTTGCAATACCGTGTATATTCCAAAATGTTATTTAAAGCTTAAAAAGATTGTATGTAGATGCTGTGTTCCGTGTTGTTAATGTGCTGTATTCGTTCTTCAGTTTTTTGCCATATGGTTGTTTTGATCTAGCTCATTCATGATGCTTAATAAGTTAAGATTAAGGTTTTCAAGTTTGTTTCCATACATAGGTTGGAGAGTAGTAGTCGCCTCCTCATTGCCACACTTTAGGATTCCATTTTTGCTCCATTTGCACCACTTGTTTCCAATGCGTATTCTATCATCTCGAACGAGCACCTTATGCGCACGATCTATTGAGAGAATTTTTTTCCTTATTAAAAGAAGAGCTTTTTTATGCTGTTGTCTGTCTTTGTTCAGGTCTTTTTCAATCCTAATCGTAGAGTTTGCAAGTTTGTGTATGTTTTGGAAAACCAGGCCAATCGATTCTTCTGACATCATCTCTGCCAAGACGTTGATTTTATTTTTCCGCTATGATATGACTCTAGCTTTACGGACTACAATGTTTATTCCAAGAGTTTCTTCACACAGTTTTGTGACAGCTTCTTTGGGTGGCAGCTGATCTGTTAGTCCTTTGAAAATTAGGTTTTTTTTCTTATTGGCGTCAACTAGTCGTATCAGTTCTTCGTGGTCGGTTTGTTTTTTATGTTCCAATTTAATTATTTTTTCTCTTAAAGTTTTATTTTCTTCTGAAAGCATTCCGACTGTACGATTAAGGCTGATTATATTTGTGTTAACAGCTTCTAAATCGGATTTAGTAGCAATATCCCTCAATTTCTCATCTAGACTGCTCACCATTGTTTTTTGTATATCCTGTGTAATAATAAATTTGTTTTGATACGCAAATTTATTATATTTGTTTTTATTTTATTAGATTTTTCTTTCGATTTTATTAGTTTCTTCTTATTGAATTAGCAGGAAGAAATCTGCACATTAGTAGGCATCCGAGAATGCCGAGACAAAAATAAAAGTGAGAATTTGGTTTAAGCTGTTCGAGCTCAGTTTCAAATCTGAATTTTATTAACAATTTTCCAAACTATTTATACAAAATATTTTACTATAATTTACAAATATTTTTCTTAATAATTTTAATTGCGGCGGCACTAAAAAGTTTGACCCACGTCAATGCTTAGAAAATATTATGACACATTCAAGTGTGTCATATCGACATGTGCAGAATAGTAGCACAGAAAAGAAAAGTGTCAAATGGCAATTGCATACTTGCTATGACCAAATATTCTACTTGCATTGCGGTGGTTCTTCCGTGTGCGATCGCATTACATATTACATTGGTTAATATAAAATAATTTGTGCATAAGCACTTTTAAAAATACATAAAATAATTTATTGTTTGTTTTTGTTTACATTTGTTGCGCTATACACAACACATGCAAAAGCTCCGACACATCCATACTGCCAACAGATTGTAGGTGTCACCTTTGTAAGGTGACACCTCTGAGATAGTACGTTTTGCTGCTGAGCCAGACATGGTATTGTTCATTAATTTGGTGGATTTGGATGGAGGGCTTCTTCCAATAGGCATTATATATTTCGTGGTCGATTTCTTGACAAAAATCTTTTTAGATTGTTAAATGGACGCGGTTTAAAACAGAAATGATTAGGTTTCTAAATAGATTTTTAAATGTTGTTTATGTGTGGTGTCAAATTCCTTGTGTGTGGACTTATGCATTTGTTTGTAAACAATGCAATGCGCTTGAAAACAATTAGTATATTTGTATTTACACTGCGCATTGAAATATATAATCACTTATTATTGTATTAATAATATGCTTTGCCAATATAACTATCGCGTACACATTACACACACACGTATTTTTTTTTTACCTTTTCTTCATACAATGTTGCCACGATCGAATATATTATAGTAGTTTTTTATTTTCATCACGATAGTATATTGCAAACGAATAAATTTTTGCCTGATCATTATACCACTTAATGTCTTGTACAGAATATTGAATCGGAAAAACATAATATTTAGAGAAATCACACAAAAGAATGTATTCACTTTCTGCTCACTTGTTTTTAACGATAAAGGAATACAACAGCAATTTGTCTAAACTGCTCGTTAAGGATTGCAGATATTTTTCAACTGGAAATGTGAAAGCTTTAATGTGGTTCTAGCTTGACGAACCCATTAATTATATGTAACAGATTCAATGTTGTTGTCATCAAAGGTGTTCAGAAGTTGTTGATTGATATTTACAGTACCAGGACATTTCTCGCAAGTTCGTAAATAACATTCTGTGCTTTAAGTCTACGAATCATGCGGTGTAGGCAATCTTTATAGTCATATATCGGTTCTATAGTACATGCAGTAAGTGATTTTATACATGCTCCGTTAGGGTGGCTCACGTTATAGGGGGGAAAATTAAAAATGAAGTTTTGAATGAGCGCACCCCCTAGGAATATGCCATTGACCAAAAAAATGATATTCCCAAAGTTTTGGAGCAATAGGATTAAAAATGACGTTGCGCCACTCGAGCAAAGTTGAGTTTTCAGTACAGAAAACAGAAATTTTTAAATTCAAGGTCATTTTTTTATCTTTGTTACTTGTTTTAACAGTTATTAATATGTACTCATTTGATAGATAATTAAAATACCTTTTTAATAAGATACTGATGAGCAAAATCGGTTAAAAATTATGCGCAAAACACAATAATTAGTTCAGCGACTATGCTTTGTTTTCTATTTCATACCTTTTAGATTGCATGCACAATGCAATCACAAATGTTTACAAGAAACGGAAGAAACATAAATAAAAAATAAAAATAATACATTTTTACTTAATAATTTATATAGATATTTAAGTAGAATTGAAAATGTAGTCAAAACAAGATTTTTTTCGTAAGCAAAGAGAAAATGGTCGTACAGGGAGTATGACTGAAATTAATATCCTTTTAGCAAACGAAGCAAAAGCGGCTAAAAATTGCATTGATTTTAATTGGAATAAATTCGATGAAGAAATTTGTCTCAAAATGGAAGCTGAATCTTTAGTCACAGTTCAAAAAAATTGGGATAACGCAGACAGAACGTTTAGTTTAGTTTAGTTTCCGCCCTTGACAAATGCAAGGTTTCGGATCGCTACGCTATACATATTTTGTAGTTGTAGGTATGGTTAGCTGTGGTGCCCAGGTGCCATCTAAGATTCTCAATGGATGGCGAAAATCATGTACTTACTAAAAATATTTATTTGAAGAGATCAATTTACATATAACTCGGATGATTTGTACGAGGTATATACATTTTTATAGTGAGCATATGTGTGAACATTTTAACCCACACTAGGTTAGGTTATGTTCGGAAGGCACGTACTGACAGTTGTCAGCACTTCTACTCGGAGACATATATTGCCCATTGGAATGCCCTTAAAAAATTTTACCAGGAGATGCGAGTTGCTAACCATTGTTATCCTTGTTAAACCATTTGGTTTTCCAGATGAAGTTGAGGAGATCCGATAAGTTTGCTTTCGTTATCTTTTCCAAGCCAGTAAAATAAGGATCCCCAAGACATCAAAGTAGACATGTTTGAAGTCGTGGACAGAGACATAGGAAGTGGTTGTTAGATTTTACCTCCTCTTCGTCTTGGCAACTCCAATATAATCCACTTGTTGGAACTCGCCACCGTTGGAGCATAGGCGCAATGGCACAGTGCCCCTGCACACGAACTGC